>NW_025336059.1:2576340-2597528 GCF_004798865.1 Varanus komodoensis
GGCGTCGGGGGCGGCTCCGCGCCCCGAGGCGCCTCCGCGGTGCGGGCGAGGAGCGCGAGCGGCGGTTGCGGCGCCCGGGACGCGGCCATGGAGGGAGTCGGCGCGCTGCTGGCCGGCTGCCCGAGCGCCGGCCTGGCGGGGGGCCTGGGGGTGACCGTCTGCGCCGCCGCCGGGGGAGTGCTGCTGTACAGGATCGTGCGGAGGTAAGCGCGCCGAAACGCCGCGGGCCCGCGCCCCGCTCCCCGCTCCCGCTCCCGGTCCGAGCACGAGGCCGCCGCCGGCCCTCCATGAGGCCGGGCACGGCGCGGAGGCGAGGCCCGGGTGCCGCGGGGCGGGGCGGCCGCCTTTTCTGGCCTTGGCCCGCCCTTGGGGGAAGCGGAGGGAGGAGCGGGGCTTCCCGGCCACCTCCCGGGAGGGTCCCCGCCGCCCGCTTTTGTTCGGTGGCGGGCGAGGAGCAAAGTGGCGACAAAGCCCGACAAAGCGCCTTGGGAGGCGCTCGGGCAGCCTTCCCCAAACGGAATCTCCCCGGGGCATTCCGGGAATTGTAGTCTCGGCAGGGCCCCCGCTTGGGGAGCCGGCTCCGAGGAGTAACCGTATTTTCGCCTCCGATTGTTACCGTCCCCGTCGTGAGACGGGCAAAGAAACAGGGAGGCTTTCCGGGTTGCCGACAGCAGGAATTGCGGGAGAGGGAGAGAGAACTGGACTCAGAAAGACAGTAAATGCAGCAAGACATTCGTGTGCGCCGTTTCTTGCCCTCCAACTACCCCCGACCCTCCTTGCTGGATCAGAAAACCCTCGTGTAAAGGGGTTGTGAGATGCGCGTGTTTCGGAGTGGCCGCAACCCAGCATGGCTCGCTTCGTATCTTGTGCAAACCCAGTTGTTGGGGGTTACAGTGCAACACACGGGGAGGGCGCTCCGGTTTGGCCTTGCTAACCCATGAACTATTTATAGCGGTCCATGTACAAATGAAATAGGGGATTTCATCTCTATGCAAGCAGACAAGCCAAATGAGGCAAAAGAGGATTTTCAAGATACAGCATTCTTGTTTTTCGTATGATACTGCATTTATATTGCGCTTTCCCCCTTTTGATTTATCTGATACTTTTGCCGGGCTTTTCCCTTTCATTGAAAGAAACAGGAGTGTGTGGACTCGATCTGGATTGAAATTCCCACTTGGATCCACTCGTCCCAGGCTATTATATGAGGAGTTGCACAACAGAGGTGCCCAATCCCGAGGGGCCAAATCCAGGGATCGCCACATACACCCCTCCTTTTCCCTTCCCACCAATTGCTTGGTGGATTCCCAGTCTCTGTGCCTGTTTTTCATGCATTTGTAAAAGTTAAATTGCCTGTCCTAAGACTGAATTGCTGGCAATGAGCTCTCTGAGCTAAGCTAGGCTGTCTTACTGGTCTCCCCGCTTTTGGTTCATGGAAAACTGATTGAGAAGAACTGTTCCTGGCACTGGCTTTTGAGGGATTTATCCACAGACTTAGATTTAAGGCCTTTGCAACCCGGGCCGCGTTACCAAACAAGGTAGCAAGGCCTAGAGAGATTTTCATTGTACAATTTCCTAATTTTTCTCTTCAAATTTAAAGGGGCCTTCTTAAAAGCCTGGCTTAGGACTGTGATATCCTCAGCATTTTTTTCTGTGGCAACTTAGCTGGAATCATTTACATGCCTGATAAATAGAGCAATTTTTAAAAGCTTTGTGTGATGTGCCGAGACCACACAGCACCCGAGAGACAGCAGTCTAGTGAATTCTGGATGTTAAGGATGCCCATAGAGTTTCCTGGAGGAAGCTAAAAATCCACATTTTATTCACTTATTTAAATTGGGTCCCCCTTTGCTCCATGTAGTTCAAGCTGACTTACCAAAACAGCATAACATGTATTAGCATTGTTGTGTTTTCCTCATCTATACCCTTATGAAAATTTGACTCACCGGCAGCAGGAAAAAGTCAGAGTTTGGACAAAGAATGAGTGTTTGCAGAAAGAGTGCTGTCTTTTTATGTGGCCTTCTTTAATGTCACTACTTTGGAGCAGAACCTTTTCAGTGGTGGCACCATATTTGCGGAATACTCTCCCCAGAAAACTGGACTGGTGCTCTTGAGCGCCAGCAGATTACCTTTCTATTCCCCATTCCTCCAGCTTTTTCGTCCTTCAGGTTCAAAAGTGGCAGACATGTTGCTTAGAACTTTTCAGCTCCTGTTGGGTGTTTCAAAGCTAACAAGCTTTACTTCGATTATGTTTTAAACTCTAGAAGTGTTTATGTTGTGTTTTAATAGGTGTTTGCTTTTTACGCTGTTCTGTTGCGTTATGTGTAGCTGTTGTGTGGTTAAAAAAAATGCTCAAAAGCAGGATCCGATGCCCATTGGGAGACCCCGGATGTTTTACTTTCAAGCGATGTTTATTAGGATTGAGCCCTTCATAAAGAAACTCAGGTTTTGGCAATCCCGGTCTATTTGTTTACTCAAACTGCTCTGCCAGCTCCAGGCATCCTGGCTGGGCACATGCATTGCAGCTTGAGCTCCTGCAGGTGGCAGCCCCCTTCACCCCCAGTGGCAACAGCTGGCGCTCCCAACAGCTGTGCTTCAAAAGGGCCCTTGTGAACTCATGCGCTTAGCAGAGAGGAAGCGCAGCGCCGGCCGGAGACAGCTGTGCGCAAGGGCAGAAGGCGTCTAAAGCCCCTCTTCGCCTCTGCCAAGGCCCGGCATCGACCGAGTGGCACATGGCAAGCCACTGAGTCCTTCGGTTGTCCCTGGAGGGGTTTGTGTGGCGAATTCTGTACACTCTCGGTGTAGAGCCGCAACGGCAACCCACACCTGCCGTGGGATTCCCTGCCTCTGGAAGTCAGGCCCCGATCCAGCCCTGCCAGTTGGATGCCTTGAAGACGAGCATTTGACAGTATGGGTGTGACCCATACGAAACCCAGAACCCTGACTAGCTTCAGCTATAGGCAGCGTAGAAATAAAAAACGAATAATATTTCTACACCGGCCAAGTGCCGACGCTCTTTTTACAAGAGGCTCCATCGCGAGAGACCGTCCCTTCGAAGGCCAGGTCGTAATGAACGAACCCTGGAGACGTGCATTCTTCAATCATTCTCCACCCTCTTTCTTATTGCCCAAAATGGCCATCACCCAGCCACCACTCAGCGGGTGTGCGGGTGTTCATTCCAGCACAAGGCAGAGCACCCTTCACAACTGAAGTGCTCTTTTGTGTGCGCCCCACGGCGCGCCCCCCTCCACCATGTCTGTGCCACCTGACACAGCCTGAGACAGCTGCTGAACCGCATCTGTTCTTGCCACTCCACTCGCGAACTTGTGTTTGCTCTTGCTTAGGCCTCTGAGCTGCCTTAAGCACAACGGCGCAGTTGTGCGAATGCCCAAGCGGAATGGCATTCTGGTCCCGAATACTGGGTCTGACAGTAAACCGAAGACGAAGGGAAAAGATACCTGAGAATTGCAAAATGCAACGCAGAGTTAGTGCCATCCACACATTCTCTGCCCGGAGCCCCCACAACCTTACTTGGCTCGCAAAATAAATTCCTTCAGTAAATTACTGCGTTTGTATTTTGGAAAGTGCCAAACTGCTCAAGGAACGTTTCATGTTATATGCATCAGAATCTAAGCTCTTCTCCTATTTTGGATTTTAGGCTGTTTAGCTTTGAGTGTCTAGGTTGTTTTATGGGCCGATCGCATTTCAACAGATAATAATCTGTTCGGTCACAGTGTCCAGTGACGCACCATGTAGCTCAGGAGTCTTTGCAGTGGAGGGGGATAACTTTGAGAGAATTGAGGGATCAACCATGCCAGCTTGCTGATCCGCCAGGATTCTGTGGCTGCTGAGCTGGATCCATGGCGGGCTTTCCTGGAAGGGAAGGGGAGTCTGCACACCACAAGTTTAATAGTTGGGTGAATTCCTTTTTTTTTTTTTTTTTTTAAAACATTTCTATGCCGAAATGTTGGAGAAACATTTCTTGGAAATGTTTCTCCAACATTTCTATTTTTGAGAAACTCTTTGGGGGTTTGCTCTGCATGTGGGAGCCCAAAGGAGTGGATCCAGAAACATGTTTTGATGGTGCCTTTAAGTTCTTTGCTGCCAGTAACTTGAGCTTTTAGGAATGGGGCACATATTACAGAATAGCCCAGAACCCACCAAATACCTGTGCTTGGAGGAAGGGGGTGTGGCCCTCTGGGGACCCCGTGGGTGCCAAGTTTGGTCCCTGGGCCTGGAGTTCTACACCGAAAATCTACCCCATCTTTGGAAGCTCATAGCTCATTCCTCCCTCTCAGCCCTTTGGGGCCCATTTTAGCACTGTTATCTTCCCTCTCTTTCCCCCCCCCCCCCCCCGCTTCTAGGAAGAAACCCACACACATGACTGTGAACTGTTGGTTCTGCAACCAAGACACGATTGTGCCCTATGGGAACCGCAATTGTTGGGACTGCCCCAACTGTGAACAGTACAATGGCTTCCAGGAGGTATGTCTTGAGGCTGCTTCCCACCCCACCCCAGGGATAAAGTTCCATCATGCTGTTAACCACCCTGTCGTTTTCCCTCCCCAGTGTCTGCTAATGGACATCTCATTCCGCTTCCCTCCTCTTCCCCTCTTCCTCTTGTGTCGTCCCTGTTTGGAAGGCATGCTGGACAGGGGGCTCCTAACAGGATAAAAATATTTTGAAGGAAAATGGTTAAAAGGATTTTTAAAGAGGAAAAGCAAGCATGCTCCCGGACCAGTTCTTAAAAGTTGGATTGTACCATGCGCAGGGACCAGCTGGGGTGGGAAGAAAAGACCAGGGGTGTGGGTGCTTTGTGTCCGGTGTCTTTTTTGCAGGGGGCAGGTGCTGCCCATCATGGATGGGGGTGCACAGAGCCCTTTTGCCAATTGGGTGGCTTCCTTCTCTGGTTTTCCGGGCAGAACGGGGATTACAACAAGCCCATCCCGGCTCAGTACCTGGAGCACCTGAACCACGTCGTCTCCAGGGCCAGTGCCTTCTACGACCCGGCCAAGCCACAACAGTGGGTCAGCAGCCAAGTCCTTTTGTGCAAGAAGTGCAACAACCACCAGACCACGAAGATCAAGCAGCTGGCCGCCTTCACCCCCCGGGAGGAGGTAGGGCCCCATCTCGGTGGGGTGGGGGGAGCAGCTCCAGAGCAGTGAGGGCAGGGGTGGGTGGCTGTTCGGCCTGGGGGCCAGATCCCAGCTGGGGGGCTCTCCCAAGGCTGCGCAGGAGTTGGGGGACCCCCAAAGGTTCGGCGATTGGAGGGGGTGGGTGCTAAGGAACTCTAGAGCCCACTTGGGGCTTCATCGCCAAACTCAAAGACGCCGGTGCTTGTGCTTCCATCCCTTTTGCCGCTGGCTTCACCCCGGGTGGGAAATCGTCCCCCAGGGGTTTCTCCAAAGTTCAGCCTGGCCCTCGCGCAGACGGCGTTCCGACGCTCCTGGGCGCGTCGCTTTTGCGGGGTTCTTTCCGTACAGCCCCGCTCAGCCGTGGCTCTCTTGCTCCCTCTGCTGGCAGGGCAAATACGACGACGAAATCGAGGTGTACAGGCACCACCTCGAGCAGACCTACAAGCTGTGCCGCCCGTGCCAAGCCGCGGTGGAGTGCTACATCAAGCACCAGAACCGCCAGCTCCGGGCGCTGCTCCTGCGGCACCACTTCAGCCACCGGAAGGCGGAGAAGGGCTGCATGCAGGTAGGGGGGGCAGCCGCTGGAACTGGGCCAGGAGGGGAAGCCATGGAAGGGAGGGGGACATGCAGCTGCGGGCGGCCAAGAACTGGGAGGGTCTGTTCTGTCGTTCGTTTTTCCTGCCCTCCCTCCTCATCCTCAACAGGGCCTGATGCAGTTCATTGGAATTCAAGAGTGCTTTGTATCCCTTGGGGCAAATTCAGACCCAGCTTTCCCTGGTCCTAGTCCAGCTTTTCTGAGCCTCAGGTGTCTCCTTCCCCCCTTTATTTATTGGTCAGATTCATATTCCAACTTTCCACCTCTTTTGAAAGGAAGCCAAGGGGGGCCATGTAATTCTCCTCGTCTCCATTTCACCCTAAGAAAAACCCCGCAAGATCGGTTAGACTGAGAGTCAGGAACTGGCCCATGGCAAGCCAAGGGGGACTAGAACCTGGATTCCCTGAATCCAGCCCTGCATACTGCTTGAAGTGATTCTCACAACAACCCTGTGAGGGAGGCTGGTCTGGGGATTGGTGGCTGGCACAAAGCCGCCGGGCAAGCTCATGGCCAAGTGGGGTCTCGAACCTGGATCTCCCAAGGCCCGGCCCAGCACGCTAACCGCAATGCCACACTGGCACTCAGTACATACCACAACTCCCATCACCCCCAGCCAGGGATGGTAAGCATAGTCCAGCACACTGGGAGGGCACCTGACTGAGGCAGGCGGCACTCAAACCAAGGACTCCTGGACTCACAAATGTGACATTTCCACATTGGCCTTTTTATTTATTTATTATTTTATTTTATTAAAACATTTTTTATGCCGCCCCATTCGCCGAAGCCTCGGGGCGGCTCACAACAACAACTTGCCATGCAAACTGGGACAGGAATTTGCATGGCACACAGCCCAGCAACAAGCATGGATGCTCTTCATGGGTTGGTTAGTTAGCGCAGCTGGGTGCACACAACACAACCACCCGCACTGATGGAGCGAGCTCCTGTGAGCCAGATTGTGGCTGTCGCAGCCTTAGGGACTGCCACGCGCCCCCGATACCCCGGGAGGCCACCCCACGTCATGCATCCCTGTCCTCCTCTCCCGCAGAGCCTTTACGCCACAGTGTCGGCGTCCGCCACCACGCCAGTCCAGGTCATCGCGCTGCGCGTCTTGGCCTTCCTCAGCTGCGCCGTCCTCGTGGCCGTGGCCTTGTACGGGTCGGACAACCCGTTCTCCCCCAGGCACACAGCCCCTCCGGCTCCATCGAGCCCCCCGCCGGCGAAAAATGGCACCCGGGAGAGACCTGCTGCAGCCACCGACAACGGCACCCTTGACCTCTTCGGCTGGCAGGAGGTGGTCCGGTTGATGCCCGAGCAAACCGTGGAGACGCTGGGAGCCGCCTGGTCGTACGCGAAGGGCCACCAAACAGCAGTGGTCGTCCTCGGGCTTCTGACCTGCTTTCTCGCCATGCTGCTGGCGGGACGGATCAGGTATGCATTTAATTTTGCAAGCACACCCGTCTCTTGCCTCCTCGGCTGAAAAGCCTTTGCGATGCCGTGTGGGAGCACGAAACGACGACAGCACCGAACATTTAAAAAAACAGTTCCAGCGGTAAAACATTGCGCGCAGTCACATATTTCGGCCACATGTGTAGGATTTCTTTTCTCTCTGAGCGTGTTGGGAGTTAGAGGATGCTTTGGGGGCAGGCTGAGAGTTGAGGGGCTCCTGTTCGTCTGTGGCTCGGATCGCGGCCTAAATGCGCCCTTGAAAAGGAGCATCTTTACCCTCTTTCTGAAGGCCCAGGTCGCAGGGACTGGTTGCTTTTCTCTCAGACTCCCAGTCCATAGTTTGGGGGCAGCGCAGGAGAAGACGGTGCGGATTCTTTACCACTTGCTTGCCACCCTTTCAAACCAAAGATGGTGGAGCCTTTCGTAGCCTGCAGGGCCAAGTTCCATTTCGGGGAAGATCTTGAGGGCCACCTCCCCGTTTTGTAGCAGGCCAGAGGCAGGATTGGGACCAAAATGGCGAAAAAGGCTGGCATGTTTTGGCTTGTATCTCTTCCTGCGTGTAACAAAGCTCAGGAGAAAGCGTTCGGAATGGGGGGCAAGCCATGCAAAAACTGGGAATCCCCCAGACAGACGGGGAGGAAACAGGGCATGGAGAAGCGCTCCCATGCTGGGAAGTCGGTGCCGCTCTTTCCAAAAGGGACGGGAGGTTGCGGCATGTCTGTATTTCAGATTACAAGGTGGTGCATACACTAGGGGTTCACTGAACTTGGAGAAGGAGGTGCGGACCGCTTGCCCGAGCAAAGAGTCGGTGGCCGGCCCGGCCGGCGTCCGTTGAGTCTCGTGCACGGTGCGTCCCTTGGAAGTCGGCTCTGACCCACGGCCCTCCCCACCCTTCCTCTTCCTCCAGGCTCCGCCGGATCGACACCTTTGCCTCCATCCTGTGGCTGGTCGTGATGAGCTGCCACGTGCTGGAGAACTACCTGCAGGCGGACTCCCCCGGCTGGCTGGACACCGCCAAGTTCGGCACCACTTCCTTGTGCTGCCTGGTGGCCTTCGCAGCGGCCGTGGCTACGCGGAAACCGACCGGCCAGCGGAGACCCCGGCCCCGAAGGTCAGAGCCTGAACGCTGACTGTGGGGGGGCAGATACGCTGGAAGCAGCTCACGCCTTCCCATTCACGACCGCGGCTGGGGCTTCTCTTTTTCCTTCCCCACCACCACCACCACCACCACCTCTTTGGGTTCGTTTTGTCGCCCCCCTCGCTTTCCCCCACACTTTCTGTGTCTTTCAGGGACTGTGAAGACCCCTCTTTGCGCCTTCTCCCCTCTCCCTGTACCACACGCTGCAAACAAACCCCCCCACGGCCTTCTCAGTCCGCCTTCATTCTCGTCAACACTAAACCGCCTCTTTCTCCCCCAAATTGCTCTCAACTGACCAATCTCTAATCCATGTCATCCATCCTCCTTTTGCTCCCCGTGGGCTGAAAGATTAAATCTGGAGGTCCCCTTTTTCTCGCTTTCAGGTTTTGCACGGTGTATGCATTTGTGGTTTGGGCGGCTCATGCCTGGAATGATGGGTTGTTCTTGGAACACGAGTTCAGTGTTGTCTAGCCCAGCTGAGATAACAAACCAGGGTGAGCCACCCCCCAGTTCACAATCCAGCAACAAACCACGGGTTGGCTGTCTGGGTTGTTCGTTGTTAGCAAGCCATGGGTTCAGACAACACAATAACCTGTGTTTCAACAACAGCTCACGCTCAACCCCTGAGCCTGGGCTATCCTGTCTTCTGAACCCAGTCTGTATCTCACGAGCTGTGTAACAAGCATTATCATAGGACACAATTCTATGCATGTTTACACAGGGGGAAATTCCTACAATCCCGGCTTTCCCCAGCCGGTCACACCCAACCTTTGCAGCAAAGCGTGAGTTAATTTGCAACCGGGTTCCGTACTGCAGCTTCCCTCAAAGTATCCCATAACCTGTGTGTTTTACTATTTATTTTTTCTTTTTGCAAGTGGTTGGAAGTGTCGCTGGCGGGCCACATAGGCTGGGTGGGACCACGCTGCCTGGTGTTCCTTGCTCGGTTGGGAGCCAGCATCACTGAAACAGGATCGAGACAGGTGTAAAGGGATAAGCGTAGGCCTGCTCTGGGTGGTTCTTTCCGTGGCGTTTCCCGTTTTTAAGGTTTGCGGTGGATTTTTTGTGCGTCTGCTTGGAGTGTTCGCTTTTTATTCAGGCATGTATTTTTGGAGTCACGTCATTGTTATAACAACATTATTAAGTTCAGGGCGGAGTTGGTGGGGGGTAATTTTTCCTAACGGTCGTCCTGGCTTATGCTCGATTAACACCGTTCTGCTGCTTGTCTATCCTATAAAGATAATGGCTCAGTTCAGACATCACAGCCCACACTCAAGGGTGGGGTATTGGTTGAGTGTGGTTTTTTGTTGGACTGTGAATTGATTCCTACCCTGCCCTTTTCCCTCTTTTGGGGAATGCGAGGCAGTCCGTTTTGTCTTTAGAACAGCCTCGTAGGTGAAGCTGAGTGTCAGTGACTGCCCTAAAGTGATCCAGACTCAAACCCGGATCTCTTGAGTTCCAGTCCAGTGCTCTAACCACTACTGCATGCTGCCTTTCAAGAGCTGAGTTCTTTTTGAAACATGAGTGATCGTGTTGTCCAGAACCAGCCAAGATATCAACCATAATGAACAACTCACAATGTGGCTATTTGTCTTTAACAAGCCATGGTTTGTTGCCACTGCTGAGTTCTGACAGCATGATAACCCATAGGTCAATAACCACTCACACTCAACCCTTATTGTCTTGTCTGAACCCAGTCAGTGTCTGAAAGCAGGGGTAAATGGGAGATGTTTGGTGTCTCCATTTTTTGATATTTGGTAGATTTTCTAAAAGCAAAATATTACTCATATTCTTATTTTATTGGTAGTCATCGGTATTCTATTTATTTATTTAATTTCCATGCACCCAACTGCCAAACTTCTCCAGGCAGTTCACAGCAATCCACAGTAATAAGATAACGGTAATAAAATACAGCATAAAACACAAATACGATAAACAAGGTGTGAATTTCAGTATATGAAATTTTAAACCATTTAAACAGCCAAAACAATTTCGGGGGGGGGGGGGAACGTAGACCATCATATGCTGTTAAAAACCTGGGAGTAGAGAGTGGTCTTAACCTGGTACCAAAAGGATGGCTGGTGCCAGGAGGGCCTCAGTGGGGAAATGATTCTATAATCGGGGCCACCACTGAGGAGCTCCTGTCCTTTGTCGCCATCCTCCAAACCTCCCTCTGAAGTGGGCACTCAGAAGAAAACCATCATGCTCAGATGCACATGCGCCTTCTTTGAGCGCATGGTCCATTTGAAATGAATCGGTAAAGCCATAAAACAAAAGACTGCTAAGAAAACAATTACAAACGTTGATGACACTATCCTATACATGTTTTAGAAAGAAAACAATTCGTCAGTGCCCCTGTACCTAGTCAGTTTCACCGGTGGCCTGATGCGTCCTTTCTTTGGACCTCCCTCGGAAATAGTCTTAGAAATGTACATGCATCAGAGGAGAAAGCCCCTTTTTGAAGACACCCAAAGTCAAGTCTTTATGGTATGCATTAGTCACGAGGAAGCGCAAGCGACGTGCGCGTCTTGTGTACGGCTTTTCCGAACTGTGCAATGTACAGTTTAGATTTCTCCAATATTTAAGTCTCCGTCCTTCTTTGGGCCATTGGCCTGGTATGCAGAGAATGCGAACGGCCATTGCTGGGCAGCTGAATCCTAGGTTGTTGTGATGTGGGACTTCAGCCCTGCTGCCCAGCCGTGGTTTGTTAGCCACAACCAATCCTGAAAGCTAGCTCAGGGTTTCCTATTGGCGTCTAAACTCTGGGTGGTTTAAACTGTGGCTTATTGTGCCATGGAAACCCGGAACTGTTCGTTCCTGGGTTGTTCCAGGAAGCTAAAGAGACAGTGACAGGAGTGGTTAAAACAACAACAACCAGTCCGTGCCAGTTCTACAGGACTGGAAAGGCATTTGAGGGAGGGACAGGGCAAACGAACAGCTGAAGTAGAGGCGAAATAAACAAGTCAGGGACTGAGAAAGTAAACCTCGCATGACTATCTGCAGGACAAATCCCAGGCACAACTGTCAATCCTAGGTTAAATAAACCATGGGTTAATGTTGCATGAGAACCAGGCCATTGTTTTGCCTCTGGGGTGAGAAATGGCGGGTCCTGTCTCATATGGTTGCGGGTGGGGATTAGCCCAGGCCGTTCCTACATGTTGCGGGCTGCCCCCCTTCCAGAAACATGGCGGGGGAGCTGCAGATTGCATTTCTTCAGCATGGAGTTTCTTAAGCTGCATGTAAGCTGGGTGGGGAATATGCCACATGGGGGAACAGCCTGAGCAGGGAAGACAATCAGTTGGACCGGCTGGTTTGCACCCTACTGAAAAGGCACAGAAAGAAACGGATTTGCCGGGAACTTGTCTCCTCTGGATCCCAGTGTGTTTCCCTTACTGTCAAGAGGGGCTCTGAGGGTTCTCCACCCTCTTTTTCCTTGCGTGTGTTTGTGTCGCTATTCCGTTCTCCCTTTAAATCTTTCCCCGTTTCCCTTCCTTTCTCCAACACCCCCTTCCAACAACATCTCGATCTGTTTCTAATCGCGTGTGCATCTCAGTGGACAAGAACGAGTGCTTCCAACAGACACCCCTTCGCTTTTTTAAAATGCTGTTTTCACTTTAATTTTTAACAATATGCTTTGTACCCCCTCCCAATTTGCAGTGAGTTGAAGGATGCGGATTTGATTTAACTCTTGTTGTTGTGTGTTGCTGCTGTTATTGTTGTCGTATTTATTACATTTCTATACTGCCCTTAACCAAAACTAACTGGGCAGTTCACATATGATTAGTCAATGCACATATATGTAACCAAACTGGGATTATTTATTCTCAAATATTATGATATTTAAATGAAATAGATAGCTCTGTTACTTCCAAAATCTTTTAAGTTGCACACATTAAAAGGTGGGGCTGTAGAAATAGGATGCCCAACCGTTTAAAATTGCTTGTATATCCAACTCAGAGCAAGTAAAAACCGTGGTTTGTTCACCATAAAGAACCCTTGAAGAGAAACCATCGTTCGTTGTTGGGTTTGTGAACTGTATGCCGTTTGGCGCTAACAAACCATGGCTTGTTGGTGCGGCTGGGTTCTGACAGCACGGTAGCCCACGATTCAGCCACAACCGCCATTCACCCCTCGCATTGTCTGAGCCTCTTCTGTGTGTGGTTTCTCTTTCAGTAATTCCCTTGAAGGGGAAACAGGAAGCTCCAGTTGGCGCCGGCTGTCAGAATATTTCTTACGGCTCCACACATGCTTCACAACAAGCCGTGGTTTGTGACCCAGACCACGCTTCACGCTCCCAGACAGACAGATGAGGTGGTTTAGAACTGCTTGCCAGCGTTCCTTTTCCATCTTCCTGCTGCGCTGCTTCATGTGTCCATACACTACTCTTTCTTTCATCTCTGTGGCATGGCAGCCTCTGCACCCAAAAATGATCCCCGATCTGACTGATCCGGGGGCAGGGAAGAAGCTTTTGCAAGAGGGTGAGCCATTGGCGTCGGCCGCGGTTTTCGGTAACGGCAGTGATCAGCGCTTGTCTTGGTTGCTGCCATTTTTCTCCCAGAATGCTGAGGGGTGTGTGGCAACAACCAGGAGGAATTCGGTGTTTTGCCCCTGAAACTTCTGTGCGTGTTTTCTCGTTGTTGTGACACGTAACTGCTCTCGTGGAGGGCCCAGGCGGTCAGGACTCCCGTAGTGGAAAGTCCCACATCCGTGGCAGTTGCTGGCAGCTCACAAAACGTTGTGCTGTGTGTAGATTTGGTTGCCTGTGGACTGTCTGGGGTTTGGCTCCATTATCCACTCAGATTTGGCAGGCGCCCATCCAAATGCGTTTGCGCTCCCGAAAATTTGCACCTTCTCCAAAAATGCCATTTTCCACACTTTAACCTATGTGGGAAATTAACATTTTGGGTCTAATTTATGTATTTGAATATGACTAAAAGTGCATAGCATTGCCAGACCTGTCCACAGAACCCACATGACCTGGGAAAAGCCAGTCCACTGCAGAATCTGCGGGTCAAATTTGTCGAAATGTGAATCCCATGGAATATTGGCGGATTCTTCCAATATCCCAAGCACAGTGACCGCGATGGACACGGGAGGCTTCCTCTGTGTTGCAGATAAATTGGGGACGACCTTCCAGGTGAGGGTAATCGGAGCTTTTTTCTGTGTGTCGGCTCATAAAATGCATTTTGGTGCTAGCAGGGGAAAGGTGGCCCCTTGATGAGAACTGCAAAGTTCCCACGCCTTGATCGGCGGCTGTGGGGGAAGGCTTCTCCCCTGCCCCAGCTTGGCCCAAATTCTCACTGCCCCTGCAGCAGAAAAGAGTTTGTGGATTGAAGTGTCTCCCGCCCCCAGTTAACACGTGTGAATACCATAGTCCAATGGATTGTCTTTAATTTATATTATTGTGAATTATTATTATTATCATCATTATTGTCCTCCATTTTAATCTTTCTTTTTTTTTTTTGGAAAATCTGATATTTTATATAGCATACTTGTGCCTCATTCTGTAGCTGACACACTCCTGTTATTGTAAACACTATTTGTGCTGCCAGATTTTAAAAATAAAGGCCTCCTTTGCCCTACCTTTTTTTGGAAAGTGTTTTGGACTTCCTGGCCTCCTTTTTTGTTGTTTGCTTAATTCTTGCTTTCACCATTCCAACTCCATCTTCCCTCCCTGCAGTTGTGCTTAGCAGACTCAACGATAGTAAACTCGGCAGAGGCTGGGTGACCTTGTTCGGAGGGCTTATTTTGGCAGAGGCTGGGTGACCTTGTTCAGAGGGCTTATTTTGTAGCTAACAGCTCTTGAACCCCTCTGCCTCATGAGTGCTAGTAGCTTGTTCTAAAATGTGAAGGTATTTAGAAAACAAAATCCTCCCTGTGAGCTAGAATCCTTCCCTGAGGCTGCTTCAAACCTTTTTTATTTTTGTTCTGACAAGCACTTAGCACAGCCTTGCAAATAAGGTCTCAAGAGTTCTTTTTGTTATTCTTAGGTTGCTTTCTTTCTCTTGCAAAGAACCCAGCAAAACTTATTAGCTTCCCCCACCCTGAAAAATAATACATAGTTGGCCAAATGGGGGTTAGCAGAGGAAGGACAGAAAACTGAGTTTCTGTGCCAGGCCTAGGGGAGGGACTGAGCATCCTTTTCTTTCTGTAGAAGCCCCTCCATGGGCTGCTCGCCTGCATCAGATTCCTGTTCGCCTCTGACGACTAGGCAAGTACTGAACTCCGACACTGATGTGGAGGCTGGCGTATGATTTATTCATGTGGGTTTTAGCTGTGTATTTTAAAACACTGTTATTTTAAAATGCTACTTCAATGTATATTTGCACTTTTTCTTAACAGAGAAACCAGGTGGTGGGCACTCTCTGGCACTCTAGATGTGGGACTGCAGCTCCCATCTTCCCTGACCATTGGGCATGCTGGCTGGGGCTGATGGGAGCTGGGCTCTAGCAATATCTGAGTGGCCAGTTTCTTCACCCCTGCTCTGCAGTTGAAGAGAAGTCAAACGACTCCCCCCCCCACCTTGTGATATAGGTTGCTGGTTTGGCCCCGCCCCCTTTGCCTTTGGCCCCGCCCACCCTGGGATGCAGGCCCCGAGCATCTCTGAAATGCGCTTTGGCCCTGGAACCTCTTTCGTTGGCGCCCCCCCTGCTTCAGGGCCCAGGTTTCCACCCTCGTCGCCTTGTGGTCCGTTTTTAACCAGCAGCGCAACCTTACGCCTCTACCTCTTTGTTCCCAAGCTGTGGCTGCTTCCGCTAACTGTTGTCCTTTGTGCTCTTGCGGCTCACACAGCCCCCCCGGCCCCACCTGAGCGGCTCTGACAGACCAGAGGTAGGTCGGGATGGGGCACGTTCCAGCGGCGATGCTGAGAGATCTATATATATTTATATTTTGTGGGATGGGACCCCGAATTCAGGGCCGTCCCTGCAGACGCTGCAAAGACATGGGACAAAGACGTGAGTCGGATTAATGAATGCATCCGTGCTATTTGGCAGTATTTATGAATTGCTTGCCGGGAGAGAAATTTCTAAGCAACAGGCAAAAATGCGGAGTACGTTCTTCAGCCGTATATCTGTCTTTATTTCTGCAAAGATTTCTCATCCGTTTTCCAACTCCCCTGCGGTGCGTGCTCTTGTAAAGAGGAGAAAAAGGGTTGTCTCCAAATCCTTTGCAACTGGGAAACAGGTCTGGAGCCTTCCGCATCTGCAGCCAAATATCTCTTCCACCTGGCAAGACCCCACCGTTGTTTTAAAGCCCCGGAACATCTGTTAATTTTCAGTGCATGTTACAATTTTGTCATGGATGAATCATTTTGCCTCTCAGTCAATCGATTGCTTCATAGCTCTGATCTCCTTAAACATTACTGAAATGTCACCCTTTGAAATGATCTGAGAAGTCCAGGCACCAGCTACAGGTATTAGACCTTCTCAAATATTTTTCTTGTCCTCTCCTTCCTTGTTGGAATGATTGTATTGTTTTTAGGAGACCAGCTTTGATACTGGTTAGAAAGGGCTGGCCTAGGGGCAAATCCAGTTTGGCCATTCCACTGGTGGAAGATGTTCCAACACCCACTCAAAATTTGTTCTGGAGGAAACCTTCCCATACAGCTTTTCTGTGCGAAGATTCTGCAGGGTAGAAGAGATGGGAAGAGCATTCCCATCCACTAGCACGATGTTAGACATAAGCCCTAAATGTGTCCATCAATACTCTTAACACACCGGAAGCAAAATAGCTTTCCATTTTAATCTCTCCAGTTTAAGCACAGCCTGGATTTTTACCTGGTGTGTTGACTTCATCTTTCCGTTAAAGCTGTTGTAATAACATTTTGCACGGTTCCTTGCATGGAGCAAGGTGTCTTTCTTTGCTGAGGTCACAAAACACATCCAGAGTGTTTTGTTTTTGACATCAAACTACCACGGAAGGCAAGAGGCGGATTCTGCAGTCCGCACGGGACAATGCTTCTCTGAGCGCAGCCGTTTTTGGTGCAAAGGTGACCTAAAATTGATTTATTAGATTTCTATCCCGCCTTTTTCTTTTTAAGGAACCCAAAGTGTTTGCATCATTCTCCCGCTCTCAATCTTATCCCCACAACAACAACCCTGTGAGGTAGGCTGGGCTGAAAGTCTCTGACTGGCCAAAGTCACCCAGTTGGCTCCATGGCTGAGCGGGGACTCGAACCTGGATCGTCTTTGAGTCCCCGTCCCACGCTTGAACCACTATATGGCGCTGACTTGTGGATGTCAGCAAATTCTGCCCCATCGCTTCAAGTTGCGTTGCGCCTGCTGGACCCTCTGCTGGGGCAACGAGAACTTTCAGCCCCTCCAGCGACCCCAGCAGTGCCCAGGAACCCAGGAGCTCTGCCCGATCAGACCCAAGAGTCTCTCAGCTCCACGCATCCGTTCAAAGGAGTAGAACAGGAGTGCCACAGCCCCTTCCGACCCATGCTCCCCAGCAGCTGGTGTCCATGGGCGAACGAGGTAACATCAAGCATGAGGACTAGAAGCAATTTGACAGCCATGCATTTGCCGAATCCCCTTCTAAAGCTGTCCAAATGGGTGGTCATCTTGGCATCCTAGGCAAGTGAATTCCATCATTTGGTTCTGTGCTGTGTGACAGAGGATTTCATCCTATCCGAAATGATCACCCTGCGACCTCATGGGAGCCCCGGGTTCTAATATGACCAGAGAGAGTAAAAACAGCCTCTAGCCATTTTCTCCACATGGCGGAGGAGAAAGTGTGTACACCTGTCCACATTTCCCATCTGCAGCTCTGCAGATCTGCCTGTTTCCGACTGCTTCAGGTACCGCTCGCTCAGATGCCCCAAAACTCCCAGGCCCACAAACTGCCTTTAGTACTGTGGGACCCACTCACTGGGATGCAGGTAATTTCCTCCATCACTAGGGGTGAATTGCTCTATACTGAGACAGAAAAATATTCTCAACTCTCCTAGCGATGCTGGCTGGAGAGCGCTGAATTATTTTTCTCTGTCTAAATGTGTGTAGATTGTCACCCTTTGAAATGTCTTTCACAGACGCAGCGCTTAAATGCTGTTAAATACATTCATTGGGTCCTCATCCTTTGGCTTAATGCTGTGTGGAAATCAGAAATTTGCTGATGCATTAAAACTTCTCTGGAAGCTTTGTGGTCTAGAGATGGAAGGCTTGGGCATAGGTCTAGCTTTATCCGGACGATATTCCTGACATTAATTTGGCCGGCTGGACATGAGGATCCAAGGCTAAAGGTAAGTTGTTGAAGGAGTCAGTCAACGGAGGTTTTAAGAATTACTACATTCATATTCCAGTCTTTTCTCCTCTTGTAAGAGACTCCAAGCATCAATGATGCTCAGTCCTCAAAACCCTTTGAAGTAGGTTCGTGGCTGGCTTCCCCAAGTGAACTTTATACCGGAGTGGAGAATCGAACACGGATCTCCCAAGTCCTAGCCCAAAATGTCAGCCATTCCCCCACGCTTTGGTCCTGGAAAAGCTCCCAAGCGCCTTGTATGAAGGCAGACGAAAATACAGTGACATATTTTAGCTGAAAGCTCTTGCTGCCAGCCATGAAGTCTTCCAAGAGGCATTTTGTTCTGCGTAGGGCGAGTGAAATTACACATACCAGCAAGCCGGCGAAGGACTGGTGGTCAAAGGAATGGGACATCCTGGGCAAGCCAGTTTATCCCCCAGGCCTGTATCCACCACCAGTGTTTCTGCTCCTTGTCCCATGCAGGAAATTTGGGGAAAGGCCTTGGATTGGCTGCTGCAAAGCCAATTGTCAGACCCTTAAAATGCCGGCAAACACCATGGTGTGACTCTCTCCATCTCCCCATCACTGCCTCAGCCTCCGTTGGTGGTAATTCTCCCCTGGGGCTTGTAGGGAAGGCACAAAAGGAAATTGCCAGTTGAGACATCAAAAACGATTTTTGAAAGAACAAAAACAACAACACAGAACTAGAAGTTTATTGTGGAGGGTAGATAACACTGTAGACATTCCTTGCTTCTTCTCAGTGCAAAATGGGGAGTCCCACGGGGACACCCTTTCAGCGGGATCTGGGTCAACATGTGAGTCTTCAAGAACGGGATCTTGCACGGACACCTCCCCTGGGCAGACAAAGCTTTGAATCCATTGTTAGTCTAACCTTTAGGTCCTATGCATTTCAGTGGGTCTCCTTTTAATAAGAACTAAAATTGGATAGAACCCAATGCTGGTTCCTAAACTTGGTTTTTCCTGATCCTCTGTTATAACCAGATTGTCTTTACATTGGGCGGTGGCTTAAAGGGGAAAAAATCTTCTTTTCATTATGTTGGGGTCTGTCTCTTCTATTCCTTTTCTAACTCTTTGTATAAAGAACTTTGATCTGGGAAAATGCTGGTCAGCTTTAGCAAAGCTGTTGTCTCTCTCGAATGGGGTGATGCTGCCCTACCCTGCAGGGTTGTTTGTAAGGATTTGTGCAATGTTGATACAGAATTTTCAAAGATGCTCTAAAGCAGGGATCCCCATGCGCAAATTGGGGAAATGGCTGCGGGAATTCAGTCCATCACCGCTTTGCGTCGGCCTGGCTGCATCTTGTTCGAAAAGGTTTGTTTCGGGTCCGTCAGACATTGCCATGTCTCTTTGACAAGGGATCGTCTTAATTCAGTCAATGTTTCTTTGCAAGGTGTTTTGCCAGCACCCAGTTCTCACTGAGAAGATCACGTTTGTACTGGAACAGCCTTTAATACTCATAGAGCACTTTGAAATTATTCCCCTGCTTCATGATGGTCACTGGAAATGGGTTCTCTGCCCTTTTGACAGCTAAAAATCTTTCATAACAACATTGGGAAGATAAGCATTCGGTCCACTTTTGCCAAAGCCTACATGTCATCGTACGCTAGGAAGTGGCATGTATATTTAAAAAGGTTGTTGTTTTTTTGTAACTTCCGGTGGACTCCACTTTGGGTCTGTTGCTTCACAGCACTCTAATAATTAGCGCTTCTTGCAAAGCTTCCTACCACAGCTGTTGCATGTTTAAAAGATGTTCCTGCACAGCGATGGATAAGCTGATCTCCTCGGAGGTCATTTTGGGGAAACACACATGTATCCTTGGTTGAATTCTTCTCTGCCTCTTTCGCAGGTACTTCTCGGGGGACGCCGACTCCGTGCTCCCCAACAGAACGGCCATGGACTTCCCTTATCTCCCGGCTGCTTCGTCCATTTTCATCCCAACCCCTCCCAGCGTGCTCGGGCTGACAAACTATCATTTCTCGCGCTCCCCGCGCCGAACGTCGTCCTCCTCTCTGCCCGGACGGCTGAACAGGGCCCTCTCGCTGGGCACGATTCCTTCTCTGGCCAGAACAGGTAAGGCGTGTGGCTCACGGACTCGCTCCGCTGCCACGCACATGTCGGTTTTTACGCTCGGAGTGTTTCTTCCCTGCTCCTCTTCCCTTGGGATTGGTGCGTTTCGGCGGGTGTTCCAGGCATTTTCCTGGCAGATTGGGTGCCGCTTGCGGGGGGGCAAAACGGTGGCGGTGAGAACTTAATTGACGCAAACGCTGTGAACTTCCTTTTTGCAGCTGTTCTGTTTCACTCCCTCTTCCCAGTTCGGTACCATGTCTCATTTTTAGCCTCACAACTGCCCTGTGAGGTAGGCCAAAAGCTTGTGTGGTTTACTCCAAGCCTCCTGGCCACTGTTATTTTTGGCTAAAGGGACACATTTTCTACTCCGATTCAAAGCCCTGCGTGCTTAAAACATTCCTGACCCCCTAGGACAGGGATGGCGAACCTTTTAGAGACCTAGTGCCCAAACTGCAACCCAAAATCCATTTATTTATCGCAAAGTGGCAACACTGCAATAAAACCTGAAAACTGAGGATTCAGTTTAGAAAAAACAACTCACAGCCAGTCCAAGCAATTATATATGTGTACTTGGCAGGGCACTGACCGGACATGAGAAAGCTTGGACGAGTTGTGGGTAATGAGTCGCAGCTTGTAATGTCATTGCCTGGCACGCTACTCCTTTCCGAGCATGCGCATGGCCCCTCTGTGCGCTGTGATCTCATGCTCGGCTGCTGGGGAGACTTCACTCACATGCCGAAAAAGAGGACTCTTCATGCCCACTGTGGCACACGTGCCATGGGTTCGCCACCACTGTCCTAACCCTACCCTGGTGAACACTCCTAACCCTAATGTAGGGGTAAATTTCCATTGAAAAGAGAGCAATTTGGAAATATCCTTCCTTGAGTAGCTTTTTCTGCACGGCTCATAATTTCTGCCCGATCTAGACACATTCCAACCATCAAAACCATGCCACAATGCCTCGTTTTTCCAACCCTAACCCTACCCTGGGGCACATCCCTAACCCTAACACAGGGCTAAAGTTCCATTGAAAACAATGCGATTTTGAAAAACCCTTCCTTCAGTGGGTTTTTCTGCACAGCTCACCATCCCTGCCTGTGCTAAACACATTCCAACCATCAGAACCCGGCCAGGACACCTCGTTTCTCTAACCCTAACCCTACCCTGGGGCACTCCCCTAACCCTAATATAGGGGTAAAGCTCCATTGAAAACAATGCGATTTTGAAAAAGCCTTCCTCGAGTGGCGTTTTCTGCACCGCTCATCATCTCTTCCCATGCTAAACACATTCCAACCATCAAAACCATGCCAGGATACCTCGTTTCTCTAACCCTAACCCTACCCTGGGGCACTCCCCTAACCCTAATATAGGGGTATAGCTCCATTGAAAACAATGCGATTTTGAAAAAGCCCTCCTTGAGTCGCTTTTTCTGCAAAGCTCATCATCTCTTCCCATGCTAAACACATTCCAACCATCAAAACCATGCCAGGACAGCTCGTTTCTCTAACCCTAACCCTACCCTGGGGCACTCCCCTAACCCTAATATAGGGGT
>NW_025336059.1:2597628-2598455 GCF_004798865.1 Varanus komodoensis
CATCATCTCTTCCCATGCTAAACACATTCCAACCATCAAAACCATGCCAGGACACCTCGTTTCTCTAACCCTAACCCTACCCCGGTTCACTCCCCTAACCCTAATTGAGGGGTCAAGTTCCATTGAAAACAATGCGATTTTGAAAAAGCCCTCCTTGAGTAGCTTTTTCTGCACCGCTCATCATCTCTTCCCATGCTAAACACGTTCCAACCACCAAAACCATGCCAGGACACCTCGTTTCTCTCACCCTAGCCCTACCCTGGTTGACACCCCTAACCCCAATATTGTTTTTATTTAAATAAACAATTTCAACCTAAACAAAAAAAATTCAACCTAATATATAGTTAAAGCTCCTTTGAAAACAATGCGATTTTGAAAAAGCCGTCCTTGAGTAGCTTTTTCTGCACCGCTCATCATCTCTTCCCATGCTAAACACGTTCCAACCATCAAAACCAAGCCAGGACACCTCATTTCTCTAACCCTAACCCTACCCTGGTTCACTCCCCTGACCCTAATAGAGGGGTAAAGCTCCATTGAAAACAATGTGATTTTGAAAAAGCCCTCGAGTAGCTTTTTCTGCACCGCTCATCATCTCTTCCCACGCTAAACACATTCCAACCATCAAAACCATGCTAGGACACCTCGTTTCTCTAACCCTTACCCTACCCTGGTTCACACCCCTAACCCTAATATAGCGGTCATGTTCCATTGAAAACAATGCGATTTTGAAAAAGCCTTCCTCGAGTGGCGTTTTCTGCACCCCTCATCATCTCTTCCCACGCTAAACACATTCCAACCATCAAAACCATGCCAGGACACCTCGTTTC
>NW_025336059.1:2598555-2619914 GCF_004798865.1 Varanus komodoensis
CCGGCCGCCCCGCCACCGCGCTCGCCCTCCCCTGGCCCTGCGCCCCTTTCCGGGCACCAGGATGCCCGGAAAGGACGAGCGCCAAGGAGCGACGCCCGGCCCCGGAGCGCACGGCGAGGCGCCCATGCCGAGTCGTGGGGCTCGTCGCCTTTGCGGCGGTGCGGGCCGGAGCGCAGACCCCCGTGCGCCTGGGGCTGCCCTGGCCTGAAAGGGTGGCTTTCCCTGCACTTGCCGGCACCTCGGGCATCGTTTCGGGCGTATCACCTGATCGGCAAACGGAACGGGAGCTAGGATTGAATGCAAGATAGACCGGATGGCACTGGGTGGATAAACAAAAGTTGTGGCGTCCTCGACATTTTCGCTTCCAGTCCTCACCACAGTAGCTTTTGCAAAACCCAGAGCTGGCACAGTTTTTCTTCCGCTGCACCAGTTAACTAAACGGGTCAGCAGATCCATCCAACCACTAAACTCCCTCGAATCGCCACCTGACATTTGCTGAGAAGCGTGCCAAAGTTTGTTTGTTTATTTTTAGGCTTATATCCTGCCTTTTTCCTACAAAGGGCTCAAGGCAGCTTACATCATTCTCCTCCATCTTATCTCCACAACAACGACCCTGTGAGGTAGGTTGGGCTGAGAGTCTGACTGGCCCAAAGTCACCCAGTTGGCTCCATGGCCGAGCGGGGACTCGAACCCGGATCGCCTGAGTCCCAGTCCCAGGCTCTTCACCACAACGCCACACTAGCACCACACAAAGTTGCCAAGTTGCAGCACAAACTGCTGTGAAGCCGTGGTGGGAAACCTCTCTGCACCCCGGGGACTGCATTTGTTTTTGGGGGGCTGCATTCCATAATGGGCAGGGCTACAGGCAAATGGGGGCAGGACCCCCTTGCAAAAAATGCATATTTTTAGTTGGAAGTTCTTCCTGGCCGAATAGAAACCTCAGGAGAGGAGAGGGCGGCGCACCTGCTGAGAATGAGGAAGCCACCCCGAAGGCATTAAACCACGGAGAAAGTGTCAGTTGGAGCCACCTGGTGACATGGTGAAAGGAGCATGGCTCTTGGGCCCCCCTTGGGGAAGACTGGGGCTCCCACCTGGCCCGATTGGGGCTGCCGCCCCAGAGCTTCAGTGGCAGTAAGCACAGCGCTGTGATCCAAAACCGGATATCATTTCACCGGCCTGCTCCCACAGCAGGGGTCTGCAACACTTGGCCGCCTTCATTTCCGGACAGTTTAATTGCAGCTTTCTTTTTATCCTATTTTTTAAATGAATGTGGGTTTGCCTTCAGGCACCCTTCTTCTCATGACTATTATTCTGTCCCAAATTTTCCCCTCTTGCAAGGAACCCAAGACAGACTACAGGGTCCTTCCGCTCGCCTTTCGCGCTTCAACACCAGTCCTGTGAGGTAGGCTAGGCCAAGAATTTCTGCCTGGCCCCAGATCACCCGTAACTTCATGGTTATATGGGGATTTGAACCTGGCGCTCGCAAGCTGCAGTCCAACACTAACCAGTAGGCCACACTCCTTCCCTTTGGGATCATGCAATGGACAAGTTCAATTGTTCCTTTGACTAATTCATTCCTCTAAATTCTGCTTTGCTTGAATCTGGGGAAAGCTAATCTCCATCAAAGACATTTTTTTGTGAATGTCCTTTCAAGCAAGAAACAGAAGTGGCTCTCGTTTTTGCAATATAGTTTTGCAAGACCTATATGTGTTTAAGTAGCACAACCAAAAAACACTGTGGTTTTGAAACTATAAATGGCTGGTTATTTCTGCGCTTGCTCTTTACTGGCAGACAGCTTTCTGTTCTGCTTCTTTGCAGTCATGTTTTGATTCATTATTTTTGCATGACAGACGCAAGAGCCACCGTGCTAATTTCTCAGCCACTTTCCAGTTGCCCAGAGTAGCTTTAGAGCCTCAACATTTTTTTAATGCAGGATTAGATCCAGGCAATGAGCAGAATTCAGAATATCTAGCCTGCCTGAGTATTTTCTCTTGGGCTGGAGGTGCAATCGGTCCTCACCTATGTACAGTTCACACAACAGTTAAATATTTTGGAAACCATATTTTACCGGCATACCCTATCTGTAAAATAGGTACATCTTCCCGGTTAAAGCCACCCAAGTTGGCTACTTAACTTGACACAGCCCAAGATATCTTCTAAAATTGCCTCCAACTTTCGTAACATACAAAATTTCACTTCTGTCTGCTTCTGTTTTCCATCTACCAAGGCACCTGTCTGTTTCACCGGAGTGGGGACTTTTCTGCATAATATCTGGATTTCATATTATTAAAAATAGTAGATCAAGAATCGTTCGGTTGGGGATCCCTATAGTACAAAGAAAAGCCCAGGCCGGGTCAAATGTAGTGTGGCTCTCTGCAAGCCTCTACCACTTTTTGTTTGTGGGGAATCGAAGCCGCTGTGATTTCTTTCCCCCTGTGGCATGCGAATCGCATCACTGGAAAATTACCACAACACACCGGAGGTAAGATCTGGACCCTCCTTTATTCCAGTCCTAAATCGCAGTCTGGCGTTAGAGGAATGCACACAGATCCCCGAACCAGCAAAAGCAGTTCTAGCATTAAAGAAACATAGAAACAGCGCGAGTCAGAAGGGTCTCCCGGGCCATCTAGTCTGACCCCCGGCTCCAGCCGGCTCTGCTCACGACATGCCCACCCTGTGCCCGTCCAGCCTGTCCTTGAACACCCGCACCGATGGGGCCTCCACGACCTCTCGCAAACACACCAAAAGGGAAACGCAAGGGAAACGCGAAGGCCATTTCAAGATCTGCTTGAAACACCATAATCATGTACGCAAGAGCGTACATGTTCTGTTTAAACAAAGGCGGGCGACTGTTTTGGGTGCTCGGACTTTTGCCTCTGGGCCAAACTGCATTAGGTGTGGTCCTGCAGTGATTTATTGTGGCGATTTCCGCGTGGCTACTTTGCAACATAGGAGCTGCGATTCTTAATCATTTATGGTTGTTTTCTGATTTGGCGTGGCAGATTACCATGTTGTCCCACAGTGGAAGAAGGTCAGGACACAAAAGCACGGAATAAATGATTCTCCAAACTTTTATATCCTTAGCTAGCCAGAAAAAAGAACGCACACCTTAAGTGCATTAGGGCATACATAGCTTCTATATAGCCTGAAGTGCAGGATCCTGATTTATCTTTGAAACTAAGCATGGTCAGGCCCAGTTAGAATCAGGAAGAAAGACTTGAGTATACTGGTAATATGATTATTATTGTATATGATTATTGTTTATATATTAGTATTATATGAAAAGAATGATAAATATATATAATTATATGAAAATAATATTGTTGTTGTAAATTGCTCAGAGAGCTCCATCTGTGTAGAAATAGATGGTATAGAAATATAACAGTAAAGTGGCAAAAACTGAACAAGGGACAGACAACTCTGGGGTTTTTGGGGCCTACTTCCTTTCCCATGTGCCACATCCCTACGGTTGCCTCCAAATTTTGGCAGTATGGTAGCAGCCAAAAATCAGGGAGAAAATGGTTCGTGTGCCACCACATTTTGACATCAACCCACTTCAGAGAGTTTGAAGCAACCTATTTTGAAGTTTTGCCAATTACTTTCTGAGATTTGCATTTGGGGATTTTTTTTAGCCTGCTGTGGCCATTGCAACTAAATGGCAGCTTGAATTGTATGGCTCAAAAGCTGATCCATCGTATATGAGATTATTGTTGACTCCCATCCTCAGTAGGAGTGAGACAATACTCTGTTCATTTTGCTTTAAATTTAAAATGGGAATTTCGAGCCAGGCTGGAGTAGCGGTTAGGAGTGCGAGACAAGGAATCAGGACTTCTAGTCCTCACTCAGCCACGAAACTCAGTGGGTGACTCTGAGCCAGCTGCAGATTTTCAGCCTACCTCCCAGTTGTCGCTGTTGCTGTGAGGATAAGATTGAAAAGGGGAAGAAAGTGATGCAAGTCAGCTTGAGCTCCTTGGAAGGAAAAGGTAGGCTATAAATATAATAAAACCAATAAAATAAAAAACAGTGTTGCTTCCATTGCAACGGTGAAGTCCACGTTTCGCTCCTACAGCGCTTTCCAGACCCCGGGTGTTCTCCCCTGCATCAGTCTGAAGATTTTGTCCTTCACGAGCGGCTGCAGACTCTTGGCTTCACAACCAGCTAGCTGCGGAGCGATGCTGAGAATCTGACAATTATTGCCAATCACACGATAAGAAAACACACATACGGACACACACACATTCCATTTTTGGAGGCTTTTCAATCCCCAGTGGGCACAAGCGACACCATCAACGTTGTTAAAGGCCACCGCTTAATTGCAGCCACGAGGCAAACAGGAAACTTGACACGGGGGTGGGTTTTTCTCTGCACCGGCTGCTGCTTTTGGGGTCTGCCGAAGAAAACAGAAGAGCCCAAACTGTAACCTCATTCAGGAGCAAGGAGGGCCACCTCGCTCCTTCTGGTCAGCGAGGCCTGGTGGGAATGTCAGCTGCGAGTAAGTGGCTAAAACGCAGAGGACACGCTCCCACAGCTTGTAATAAATCTCTTCTCTCCGTGATACCTCAGGCCAGACGCCGTGTCTTTTGCATCTTGGCTTGCTTTGATGCAAGGCGAGAGCTGGGCCTGTTCTGGATCAACATCGAAGCCAACAGATCAGACGAGTGTGTGCCAGTTGACATGCAAGGATTGTCTTCTAGTCCCGTCTGTATAGCCAGCGATGCTGTAGAAGCAATCCTGGTTGGAGCCACCTGGATTTAGTCCTCTTCTTCTTCCTTGTCACCTGAGCCTTCCTCTTCGCCTCCCTCTGACCCAAGCAACACTGGTGGCACAAGCACACACCATGTCCCCCTCGTGCTCGGCCCGTCTGCTCACCGAGCATCCAGAAATATGACCATGATTTTCCTGAAACTCTTATTGGCAGTCATGAGGACTAGCAGCTTCTTTGAGTGTGAGGGAATCACATAGAAACAGGGAAGCCTCCCAGTAATGGATGGATGGATGGAGAATGAGTTGCAATTGCCTTTTTCTGCACCTCATCCAGCGAAATTTGTCTATCGCCTCTGCTGGTGTTTCGGCCTCATCTGGAGCCAGCCTCTTCCTCTTCTCCAGCCATGGGGGCATGCCTCCCCTCCTTGGGCTGAGCAGGGAAATGGTTTTGCCCCCAACATGCTATTTTCTATTTGGGCTCCAATTCAAGGAACTTAAGAAAGGGGCTTTGGGAGGAGGGGAGTCCCTAAGTAGATCCTGCAATCCTGCCTTCTGGTTATTTGTGTATTTATTTGTTTATTACAAACATTTGTATCCCGTCCTTCCACATAAGTGCTCAGGACGGCTTATATAGTATAAAATGAAAATAACGCAACAATAAAACCACAATGATTAAAAGCATATAAACTGAACATTATCCAGTAAAAGGGAAAGGAAGAAAAAATACAAAATACAAAACACCAAGCTCCAATCTGATCCTCGGAGAGAGAGAAAGATCCAGCAACTTCCAGAATTTCTCTGCCTGCCAGCCAGCCATACTGTAAGGGCTTCTCTTTCCATCTAAAGAGGCACAGAACTAAGCTGATAAACACCTGACCTTCCCATGATCGCCTTCCAGATGCAAAGAGCTACAAGTCTTATCACCCCAGACCACCAGCTGGGGGTGGTGGGAGTTGTAATCCAACAGACCTGGTTTGGGGAAGGCTGACGTAACGGAAACAATCAGAACTTTGACTGCCTCCGTTTCCTGTTGTTTTCCACGCAGCAACGTTTAAGACCGTTCTGTTTCTGGGGCAGGAAGCCTTCCTCTTGTGGTCTGTAGGGCTGAAGGCACCCTCTCTCTACCCTTCGGGACCTCTAATGGGGTGTGGGGGCAGCAAAGGAGCGCTATTCCCCCAAGGTTTATCGCCAGCCTGTCAGCACCGTTCCCAAGAGCAGGAACAGCTGGCGGAGTTAAATCCATCAGGTTCAGCTTGTGTTGTTCCTGCATGGCAAATGCCGAAAACATTTGGCCTTTTTCAGATAAGGAAAGAACACAGCCTTTGTCCTAAGACTGTCACCTCCATTTTTGTGTACCATGTAACACACAATGTGCGTACGCCCGTTTCCCTCTGCTAGAAATTTTGTGTGTGCCTCTAAAGGACCTTGTCTCTTAAGAACCTTCCTTTTTGGTTTTGGTTTTAAAAAGGATATATGGAAGGTAAAGGGAGGGCATTTGGTTTGGTGGGGTGAGGGGGAAATAGTTGTGAATTTCATATTATTTGAAGGAGCTTGGGGAGGGGGCAACAGAGAGCTTGCCAGCAGCTACTGACCCCGAAAGGCCAACATTGGTACAGGCTAGCTTGCCCAGCAGATCTATTTGCCCATCCGGACTTGGTGGCATTTTACAGTCATGGATCAGGTCCCGCTGGTATATTCCACCGAAGGCAGGAAACTGGTTGACTTAAAAATGCCTCCAGACTCTCTACTGGATTTGCTTCCGCAGACAAAGTCGATTTCTGTCCTGACTTTCCTCAGGTGGGAACGGACGTCTCCCAGGTGGGCTGAAAACAAACTCTCCCCTCAACTTTGCAGACCTGTTGCAAAGGGGGACAGACTGTCCTCCCACAAGCAGGGCCCTTCAGATGTGCCGGACTGCAACTCCCATCACTCCCAGCAAGCCGACCCAATGACCCTGTTGGATGGGGTCAGTGGGTCGTGTAGTCTAAGACGTCTGGAAGAAATTGAGGTGGGGAAGGCTTGTGGAGAGAAACGGGGCTCTTTCAGTCTGAGGGCCAAATCCCATTTCGGAGACGCTTTCAGGAGTTGCTGTCCTACAGTCCAAAACGGATGACGGTGGTTTTGCCGGAAGCTCCTACTGGCAGTAATGAAGCCTCTTGGCCTTTTCAAATGCAGGGGGGCAGAAGGATCACCCAAAAGCAGGGAACCCACCCAATGATGGGTATTTGGCAAGTTGGAGGATCCCCACCCTTGGGCTGCAGTATTAAAAGCTTTGCTAGATGTTTGGGCCTGGCCTTTTTAGAGGACTGTACGGATAGCTTAACTGTTCCGGGACCATCAGTCAGAAAGCAGGAAGATAGTGCATTAAATAAACAAGCAAAGAGCTAAAAACAAAAGAATTTCAAACCCTTGGCAGTGGAAACCTTCCGAAGGGACGGGTGATGGCCTCCGTTGCCCTCAGGGTATTCAGAGATGGGCTGGACATGCACATGGTGGGCATGTTGTGGGTGGAGCCGGCTGGTGCCGGAGATCAGACTAGATGGCCCAGGAGGCCCCTTCTGACTCGCGCTGTTTCTCTGTTTCTAAATCGGTTGGCTAAATTTGCAGTTTGGGTGCCGAGCAGATCACCGTTGCGTTGCACACACTCGACTTTTAAAACAGCAACCCTTGTCTGCCTTCTGAAATATTTGCTTTGAATTTACTAGGCCAGTTCACGCTGTTTGGAGTGTTTGACATTATAACAAGAAGAGACCGTGGAAGTCTTGTTTGTGGCTAACCGTGCTGGGCTTTGTTAAGTGAGGCGGGATGGCAACGGAAAGATGCAGTCACTTCATCTCCTCCTCTTCGCTCGTGGGTTGCTTGAAACCAAAAGGAAGTCAGCCGAGAGAGAAAAATAACATTTCCCCTCTCACCCAGTTTTACCGCAAGCTGTGTTTAGGGAGAGAGTAATGCTGGGAAACTATTGACCGAAGAAACCTCAGAGAGGAGAAACCCAGTTAAGAGAAAATGGCTTTCTGCTACCAGCGCATGAGTTTTGTTCCGAGTTTGAAGGTAACAAATGAAAATAGAAGCAAAAAAGATGCAAGTTAGCAACCTGCCTGCAAGATTGGGACCCGGTGCTTGACTATTCCCACCCCCCACCCTGAATTATGGTGCACATTGTCAACCAATGATTTTAATAGCTTGAGAATTCTGGGTGTTCTAAACTAATAAAACCTACAATAGAGGAACCTGCTGCATCAAGAGGGAACTGGCAAAAAGGAAGTTAAAGGGGGATTCAAGAGGGCCAGAAATGCAACATGCCACAGGCACGAAGCCCCAGTTCAGGGGATTAATATGGTCAGCAAAGGGACACACCAAAGGGGGGAAACATTTGAGGGGTGTTGTTTGTCGTTCAGTTGCAAAGTTGTGCCGAACTCTTTGCACACCCATGGACAACATTCCTCCAGGTTCTCCTGTCCTCCACCATCCACTCCACACCCCCCTCTCCAGTGACCCCATCCAGCCACCTCGGCCTCTGCCATCCCCTTCTCCTTTTGCCTCCAATCGCTCCCAGCATCAGGGTCTTTTCCAGAAAAGGGGTCCAAGCGACCATCCATTGATGGGGTTTCATAAAGAAGGATTGCGAGCAGAACAAGGCAGATGAGGAATAGATTTCCCAAAGGGACTTACCTGGCTCTCTTTGTGCTCCTTTTAAAAATTATTTGTCCAGGCATTTTAGTTTTTCAGCTGCTGTGTCCAGTCCTTCACTGCCAGGTTCTGTTTAGATCTGTTTTTTTTTTTCATGTTCTGTTATGTTTTTTCATATTCCCATTGTACGCCTTTTGCCCTGGGAGCCTTAAGGACTTTAACATTAGTCCTATAGTGGCACCAGGTGGCAAAGGAAGGTAATAGCAGGACTTAATAAAATGCCCAGAAGATTCTCGCAAAGCAGCAACCACCAAGTTGCTACTTAATGTAAAATTCTCCCCATCTTGCTGGCAATCGCTGATCTCCCTCAGCTGACGAGGGGAAACACCATTCTACCATCCTGCTGAAAGCTTGCTTCAGTTTTCCTCTGCCCTTTCCATCCCCTTCTCCTTTAGTGCCATGTCTTTTCAGATTTTAAGCCTGCAGTGCAGGGGGTGTTTTGTTTAACAAATCGTAAGCTTCTTTTGGAGCTTTTTATTGGCTGATGAGCAGGATAAAACATTACTGTAAATGAATGAGAAAAATTACGCTAGGAATGTGGCACGTACCAAACTGGTTTGTGTCACATTTTGCTGAGCGGAAATAGCACTGTTGCCTTCTTTAGTCACAAGGAAGCATCACAAGGCTTGGAGGAAGCCCAGATCTTGTAGAAGTACAACGAATCTGTTCAGCATATTCCCCCTGCTGGGGTGGGGGGTAGGGACAGAACGGAGCGCCTTGAAAGGCATGGCTGGTTAGATTCTGGACCAGTAGCACTCCAGTTGAAATGTTTTGCTCCTGGTGTCACTTGTTCCCAGTTGGTTCGCAACTGGACACGTCCAGACTAGAAAGAGAAGTACGGGAGAGCCCTTGATGCGTGCAAACAACTCTGTGTGAAGATTCCCAAGTGCATCATGAAACCCTCATGTCGAAAAGCTAAGTGCTGCATCGTCATCTTGTACCATGTGGGGCTTTGGGCTGTTGGAAGAGGTATTTTCTCCACCAAAGGAAACAGGGGAACCTTTCTGGGGAGGAGGTTTGCCAAGCCATGAGGCCTCATTTTCATCCCCCGGATGAAAAGCATTTGCAAAGAGACAGAAAAATCTCTCGATTCACCAGTGGGGAGTATCCAGTAAGCCTTTAAGCAACAACAGCAGAGTTACAGTTTTGGTATTAACCATCAGGAAATGCAAACACCCTGGGAGAAGTTTCATTCACACACAGGATACTGCAAACGCTTCACTCTTCACCGCAAAATGAACTCAAGTTTGTTCCTCATTCAGAGAAATCTATAGGTGAGCTGTGTATACACATGTAAAATCATTGTCACGTTTGAAATCGTTTTAAACACAGAATATGCATTGGAAATTAAACAACTTGTTGAACTTCTACCCATATTTTTAACTTTGTACAATTTTAGCTGCAGAATGGACCCATACAGACATATATGAAGCATGGTAAAAACACAAAAATGGAATTTAGAGTATTTTTCCCAATATATGTGCATAAAGATCACCATTACCCTCAATGGCTGCTCACAGTCCGGCCCTAAAAATGTGAATCGGAATAGGTCTTAAGCGTTCAGTGGGTTTTACCTGTGAGTCTGGCATAACTCTAGAGATCAGTTCAAGTTCAGAATGGATGCCAAACTATCCATTCATGCCAATGGAGAGGAAAGCAGTCCATGCATAAAATATGCCGGGATTGATTCCCCCCAGTGAATGAATGGGGAAGCATTTCATAGGGCTGAAGTCCCAGAAGGCTTACTAGCTCCCTTGTGAGTCTGTAGTCCTGTGAATTTAACAGCAATTTGTCGTGCAGAAATTAACATGCTGCATGGCCTGCAAAAAGCATCGGGGGGGGGGTTGATTTCTGCAGACTCAGTTTCACAGGAAACGATCAGCCGGGCACAACCCCTTGGATCTGTGGGCAACAAACATCGCTCTTTAATCTGCAACAAAGAACAGAATTCTCTCTCATTGTAAACTTATTCTGTGAATGTGCGAAAAGTAACTCGAAGTAATCAAAACCCAACCTTCAAGCACAGAAAGGCAAAAAGCCACCACTTTCCTTTGTTTTAAACAAAGAACTAAAATATGCCCCTTTTCAAAACAAGTTTGCCAACTTACCAGGAACAGATCATTCCACTGCCTTTCGCAGCCTGGCCAGGCAAAGCAAAGCAGGGGCTACAGACCCTACCTTTGTTAAAGGCAGAGGAACGGGAGCTGGTGTAAGAAGCTGGCAACTCCAAAGTCAAAACATTCTTCCTACACTACTTGGGATTTCTCTGAATTAGGGTTAACATTTTCTCAGAGATACCCTTCACTTCTGCCTGCTGCTTACCTGCCAGGTCAACCTATTTAAAGAGCGAGTTTTACCACCTGCTAATTCTCCGAAAATCAAGCTACCCTTAGTGGTGCAGTCGAGGTGGCTGGCTGAAAAGTTGGCAACAGTGTTCTGTCCCCCTGAATTCCCTCCTTTGCCTCTCAAGAATCAACACAGGGGTGTCATTTCAGAGTTCTTGAGGTCTTTCTCCTTAGCTTTCCCATAAAAGGATACAGGGCACCTCCCTCAAATAACTCTGCAGACTCAACATTGACCAGGAGGGAGGGGACCAGGTCTGCTCCTCCCCTGAATAGCAAGCAAGTTCATCTGCAGAAGCCAGACCCTGAGTTTTCAGGGGTGGGGACAAGGTCTGTCATCAACATACCACGTGGGCAAAGGTGCAGGGTTGATCTGAACAAGCTGGCACCCCCGTTTCCAGAAACCACCATATTTGGGAAACGGGTTCAGCTTTGGAGGACCAAGTTCCAATAGGATGCCCTCCCCTCCATACTGAGAATTAGAGGGAGCGTTACACAGGACTAGAAACTTGAGACAAAACAACAAAGGTTGGCCCGATGGGTTCTCCCCCGCCCTTTTTGCAGCATCAAATGTCTAAGCCAGTATAGTAGGAACTATCCTGCCAGCTCCAGCAGTGCAGATGCGACAGGTTGGCAGGTGGCTGGAAAGCGGGGACGGATCCCGCAGGAAGGGGGCTTACTTGCTGGTGAGCTTCCGCCCCGGGCAGCAAGAATCCGGGGGTGGGTCCGTAGCCGCCGACGGGCCCCATCCCCGGAAGGCTGCCGCCCATAGGATGGGGCGGGGGCTGCCCCATCGCCGCCGCCGCAGCGAACAGGTAGGTGGCGGGGGCGCTCTGCTGGCGGCAAGGCACGAAGTAAGAGAGCGCGGGCTCCGGGCAGGCGAAGCAACCCGGCGCCGGCGCGGGAGGCGCGGGGGGCGCGGCCGAGGGGGGCAGATCCAGCGCAGCGCTTCGCACGCGCCGCCGGCGGCGGTAGCTGCCCTGCACGAACGTGCCCCGGGAGGCCGGATCCAGCGCCCAGAAGTGGCCCCTGCGCTCGGCTGCCCCGCGCGGCACCTTGACGAAGCAGTCGTTGAGGCTGAGGTTGTGGCGCACGCTGTTCTGCCAGCCCTTCTGGCCCGGCCGGTAGTAGGGGAAGCGCTGCGAGATGTACTGGTAGATGGCCCTCAAGGGCAAGCGCTGCTCGGGGCTGTCCTGGATGGCCATGGCGATCAGGCTGACGTAGGAGTAAGGGGGCTTCGGGAAGCGCCCCGGGTCGCCGTCTCCCTCTGTGCGCGCCCGAGCTTCCTCGGCGGGTCCTGCGCTCGCGGCTTCCCCCATGGCTCGCTGCCCACCTCAGCCTGAAAGGAAGCTGGATTAGTGCAGCGTGCCTGGCGCCCCCGGCCGAGCTCGCTCCCTCCCCCATCCGTGCGCCCCTGAACCTTTCCTGGATGCTCCAGGGACATCCGCCTGTGCGCACCCGCGACGCGGGAAAATCCACCCTGTGACGCGCCGGGGGATTGGATTGGACTGGATTAGATTGGCGGGTACCCTCGGTCCCGACATAGAACAGGCCCCTTGACGAGAAGGGACCCGCTAAGTCCCTCTCATTCCAATGGGTCTACTCTAAGCAGGATCAAACCAGAACACTGCCTTGTCGTACCTCTCCAAAGCGTGCGCGCCTTTGGCTCTCTGGGCTAATTCTTCTATCCCGAGGGAGGGCGAAGCAGCGCGCAAAACGCAGCTTTGTAAACGTTTCTGTTTCGGGGAAACCAAGAAGAGTTTGCCAACACCGCGGGACGGAGATCTGAGAGAATGTTAAAAAAACCCCCCAAAACAACAAACTAGGATCCCAAACACGGAACTCCTTTTCTGATGGCAAAGTCCAAAGTTGCAACGCTTTACTTAAAGGGAGATCTCTGTCGGCTTTTGAAGGGTTCTTGCCGATACACCTCCTCTGCAGATCGCAACTCCTGAAGGATCCGCGCGTCTCCTTCGCTTCTGCTCCTTACTGTTTCCAGAGTGGCCAGATCCGCAGGAAACCTTTCCGGCTTCCCCTCGCCAAACGGGAACCACGGCAGCGTGCGCCCGGCTCCGCGCTTTCCGTCTCCCCTATTTATATCCTACGTCCCCACGGCACGCTGGCCCCCTCGGAGGTCTTGGGGTTCACAGGCAGGTCACTAAACTTTGTTACGATCCTGAGGCCCTGAAGTAATCGACACAATTCGCAGAGGGAGGACGCGGTGGCAAAGGCCAGCCGCCCGGCAAGTCTCCTCCGCGCCTTGATACAGTTACACAAAGCCAGACGGGTTCGTGCCCCCGACGTGCGGCCAAGAAATGTTTAAATAAACGAAATAGGCCTTGATTTGACCCCGGCACCTCGTCTTTGACATTGGGCTGGGGAAGGACGCTTGCCAACTGCCAAGAAAGCGGTTTAATGTGGAGACAGCTTCCCCTCAGCTTTTACATGCATTTAAAGGGGACAGGCCAGGTCTCGGCCCTTCCTGCATTACCAGGAATTTCCAGATGTTGGTGGTCTGCCCCCCGCAGAATAGCTGATGGCGATAGGCTAAAATTGCAGCCCGGAGGCACCAGGTGGGTTCTGCATATCCCGTTGCTGTTGTCCTACTAAAGATCAGCATCTACCTGGTGAAAAGGAGACGGTACGACACTCTGGCCATGCTCCTGGAGTCTCTTGGTTTCTACTGTGCACATTCTCTTAGCAGCAGCTGCCTGGGGGACAGCTGAAACTCCAAAGTGGAAGTCACGACCACAAGGGCCCTCTAGAGCGCATGCAGAATGTTTCCCATCCTCTTAATTTCTACTAGCCTGGAATATACAGGCTGAGAAAGCAGGGTTCAGAAAGGAGACCAAAAGGCCCAAATTTGGAGAGCTCAAATACAAAACACGAGGATTTAATCACTAGAAGCAAAGAATCCACCAGCCTTCCAGGTGTGTTTTAAAGACTTTGAAGTCTTTGAAGAAGCATTGCAAGCTTTTAGAGGGCATCAGAGAGAAACTGACAACCAACATTCAGCAGCCATTGGGAGAACTTGAGGGCTGCATCAGTCCCTGGGGTTTAAAGTCCCCAAGGAGGCTAGTAAAGAAAAAAAAATCCCCGCCTGTAGAAAACAAGCCTGCCAGGAGAAAGGATCCTGACATGCTAGCTTTCTACAGGCAGGCAATTCCTGCATTCAGTTGTGAGCTCACATGATCCGAAGTCACATGACCCCAGTGTTTAAGCACTCGAATGCTTACAAAGAGGTCCCTTGGGCTCTTGAATTTACAACTTCTCCCAATGGCCAACAATTATCTTGAGGACCTTTCCTGTTACCAGAAATAAAAACTTTCCGCTAAATTATGCACTGGCTGCCTAGACTCCTCTCCTCTGCTTCTGCTTCCACTAACCTGGCAAGTTTGAGGGATCAAACTCTACTTGAGACCCAGAGAGACCTGGACTGAAAATTCCCACCTCGACTAAAGCGCTCGGCCCTGCCCTACCTCACAGGGTTGCTGTGCAAACAAAAATAGGACTAACGAGCTTACAATGCCAGGGCTGAAGAGCTTGGAAGGAAGGGCAGAAAACTGGGGACACCTGCCATTTCTTCTCCTCTGATAATAACATGGCAGAATAAGACATTCAAGGATCAACTTCTTTTATTTTTATAATGAAAAATAATCTCTCAAAACACAGAACATAAACCTCCTGGGAGAAAGTGAGGGGGCGGAGGGGGAACCCCCCCTACAATCCCCTCTACCACCCAAAACCACAAACTGTTAACTAAACTATACAGGGGTGCCCCCTGCCCCCACCCAGTCATACCTACAAAATACACACCTTTTTCCTAGTGGAAAAGAAATCAAGACTCAGCCATTTCCCCCCCTCAACCAACTAATTTATAGATTCCCCTTCCACCCACCGCCCTCCCTAAAATTCAAGCTGAACAGGACACAGTGTATTTGATGAAGAGTTACCCTGAAGGCAGTTGCTGATACATTCAGCAGGGTTCTAGTCCTTATGCGTCTCTGGCAAAAGCTCATGAGAAGTCTGCACGACAGGACACATCCTATCGCCATGCGCCTGTAACCACATCCAAAAATTATTGGGAGTTTCTGTGCCCCCACAAACTCTACTTGCTTCCGCGGAAAATTGACCATTTTAGAAACCGGTTTTTCTGAATACAGTCAATGGTCATTTAAACTCAGGAGCTTCTTGGATCTGCGAATGTCCATGGCAGATACAATGAAGTTTTGTTTTGCTTTGGAGAGGAGCACGGCATCAAAAATCAAAGAGATTAAGACATTGAGTGCAGCATTTTCAAGACACTGTGTACCACTGTACAAATGCACAATTGTGACTCAAGTGCATCATTTGCACTAGACTGAACACAGCCAAAAGCCTGTTTTTTCTTTTCCTTCTAAGCAAAGGGATGCCAAACCATCGGCCGTCACGCTTTCCTTGCAGAGACTCAAAGGAAGTTTGCAAGGGGGAAATCTGTTGATGGCGTACTCACTCCTCCCTGTTAAACAGGTTTGGCAGGGTTTTACCACGGCTTCACAACCTACTGGACCTGTTTGCCCAGCTCCATCAGGCAGGATCAAGGAAAGGATCTGCATGGACATACCATGGGATGCAAAACGTGAGCGAGGAGCCCCAAAAGGTGGGCATGAGGGTGGTTACTAAGCTTATGGAGAAACAACCTGAAAATATTGAGATAATAAGAGATCTTATGAGGTTGTCAAGAGTGTATGTTGGGGTGGTGGGTGGGCGAGAAGAAATCTTGATGGGAAGTCATGAGCGGCGTCACATTCCTAGCCAGAGACACTCGAGGAGAAGTGTTGGAATTGCATTGCCCAACTGTGTACCCAAAGGGACAAAATGGCAGCCCCAAATGGCTCTGCAAGGAAAGGGTGTGTGGGGCAGTTGCCTAGCAACCAGGAAGTCTCCCCAGCTGCCTTCATGGTGGAAAAGGCATTCAAGATGGCTGCTGTTTTGGCTTGCTGCCCCTGCCCGGCCGCTGGGCTAGTTTTGGACCGGGCCTGTTCCGCAAGAAGCCACTTGCTTGCTCGTCACAGCTGGGAAGGCAGCAGGAAGTTTTAGGGAAGGGAGCACCAGGCGAGACTTAATTTCTCCCGCCAGTCTGAAGCCAGGAATTGCATCCAGGCTGAGAGGGTTTTTTGTACATCTGCATGGCAAAAATATGCGATTGGATTCTTAAAAAACAGCAACAGCAACAACAACAACAACCCCACCGACACACCAAAAAAGAACAGAAAAAGCTCAAGTTAACTGTTCCGCACAGGCAGACATTTAACTTTGGAGACAGGCCGAGACAGAGGGAAAATTTCTCGGGAGAGTTCAAGTCAAGTTTTTGTCCGTGTTGAACAGCTGATTTTACATGCCCACAAAAGTGCTAAATGGGGCAAGATGACAAATGAAAGAAGCACCCAGGATGGCAAGCTGGGCCCCCGCTTGTATCGAAAATTACAATTCTGGGAGTTATCTTTGGAATGAGCACTCGTGACCATGGTAGCGAAAGCAGCAGGGGAAGATGGGCAACCTATGTCTGGACTCTACCACATCAGAGTACAAGTGGAGGAGCTTAACCACTGAAAAATAAAAATCCCTGGATGTAGAAAACTAGACTGCCAGGAAGAAACATTCTAGCTTCATCATTTCCCCTGCCTGCTAGCTTTCTATATGCAGGGAAGAGCATTTTCTACACAAAAGGGTATTCAAGCTACATAAACCCTTTTGCTTAACTGTCCAAAGTGGTACAGTCCAATCACAGGCTCTGGTGAGCACCAGGTTTTTGAGTTTTCACACAGACAAAGACTTCTTCAACTGACCTACAGTTCAGGTTTCGGCTACTGAAGCAAGGAAAGAAACACCAAGTCTTAGTTGTTTGTTTTTTTAAGACATTCCTCTGCCCAAAATGCTCCAGGGTATGATGCAGGCGACCTCCGGAGCATGACAGGAACACATTTCTGGTCACTGAAGATGTGCAATCCCTTTGGCTCTAGTTGCAGCATTTTTAGCATAGCACGTTCAAAGGAAACGTTTTCAGGAAGGACCAAGATCAAGCAGATGCGGTGGCTGCCCCAGGGACCTCGGAATACAGTAGAAACAGTGCCGATCGGCAAGGCAAAATGCAGCTGTAATACTGGACTGTTATTTAAAAAACTGAATTCGTTAATGGGACTTTGCAAACCGGTTCTCATGAACAGCAATGCAGGGGGCGAGTGGTTAGAAGTCCAGGGCCAGAGAAGAAGCACCACAGGGTGAGTCCACACCGACACCTTCTCGGCACCCTCGTTTGTTCTCCCAAGACACACAGCTGAGAAGTGCCACCAGGGCAAGCGACCGAGGCCAGAAGCAAAACCAAGCAGGATTGTCAGAAAACAGCAATGCAACGGCTGGGTTCTTTCCGGGGAGAAGAATTCTTGTCGGCGAGCGAGGAAATGTGGCCAAAAGCCGGACCCAAGTGGGCCCAAGTTCTACCCCTTGGAGTCCATCAAACTTCTCCTGCGAGCTGGTTCTGTACAACAACGACGACAACGGAAAAAGGAGCAAGGGGACCAGTGATATTCCAAGCCCAACACTGGCTGGAGATGTCCTCCTGGCCTCTGCATGCCAGTTTCCTTTAGCTGTTCATTGTTTGAAGTGTTTTGCTTGCAGGAGAGTAAGGAAAATTTGGACTCCGGACTCCCTGTGTCGGAAACAGCATTCGAACGGGCTGGCAGTCAGACGTGGCAGCCGGAAAGCAGTGCGGGTGTGTAGCCCAGAAGTGTGCGGATTTTCGGCAGAATGCTTCTCATCTCGGGATCTCTCGCTCGGCGTCTTTGGAAGGGAAGAGCGTGGCACCTGAGAAGAGGAGGAAAGGGAGGGGGATACGCCCCCACCCTGGCGACGTGGCTCAGCGCAAGTTTTGGTAGAGGTAAGCGGACGTGAAGATGGCGTTGACCGTCAGGCTGATGGCGAGGAGCCCTCGGAGCGACGACTGACTGAAGGAACCTGAACGATGATAAGCAACTGTTTAGCAAAACTATAAAGAGGAGGGAACGAAAGGTAAAGTGATGAGCAACTCGGTCCTAAGCACAACACAAACCAGGCCCTCTAGAAGGGATTCAGAGGCGGTTTCAGCCCAAGGACGCAGTTCCACTGAGAGATGCTCTCAGCCGCTGAACCCCAAGCGATGTCCTTATCATAGCTTAGCTTTCAGGTCTTGCTGCCTGTAATTTTCGCCTTCGGAAAGTTATTCCAGCCTTGCAGGATGAGGGGAGGGGGAAGCCACGCAAGACCGGGGGAGCCCCAAATTACTGCTTGGAGACTGCGGAGGGGGAGGCAGCTTTCTGAGGAGCCCCAGGGAGCCAAGACCTGGAGGCTCAGCACGCTGGGCTTGGTAGTTTCTAAAACCTGGAGCTACAGATCTGGCCTTCCCCAGCCTCGTCTCCTCCAGATGGGTTGGACAACACCTCCCATCATCCACAGCCACATCATCCAAGTTATCGGGGCAAGAGGAAACTAGTTTTGGGGGAGGCTGGCCTAGCAAGGCAGCCATTGTCCGCCTTGGCTGGGGATGAGGGGAATTTCACTGTCCCGACTCTCCCAGCAAGGACCAGCTTGCAGAAGGCTATTTCGTAGAAGCGGCATGTCGTTCTTGCACACAGGTAACACATCCTTCTTCAGCACTGGAGCTCCCAATCGCTCTGATGCGAGCAAACCAAGGTTATCATCCCAAAACTAAGGTGCCCAGTAACCAGTTTGTAAAACATTATAAAATGGTAGCAAAACATTAAAAACTGAAGGCGACGCGAACACACGTCCCTCTTGCCTACGAGGCGAATGCTCTGCCTGAGATCCTAGGTCATAAATAGCACCCTGCAAAAGCCCTGCCGGCTCTAAGTAGGAAATTCCTTTGTTTCGACATAGGAAGATGGTGTAAGGTTGGATACATGGCCCATTCAGCTGGTGCTTTCCATTCTAAATGGCAGGAGAGATTTGCAATGGAATGCAAAGACCTCTTTCTTCTGAGCGTGAGCGGCTTGTTCTGTGAGACGCACGGACGGGCGCACTCGCACCGCGGTCCGTGCATGCGCAGGCAGAGACGCGCAGGCCCGTCCAGGGACACTCACCCCGCCAGCCTGCCGGTTCCTCTCCCTTGGTCGTGGTGTCCACCACGCAGCTGGACGACTGTGATGAGCGGTCCCCTTTCTTCGCCGAGGTGTCGCTGCAGATGCTTCCCGCTTCGACCACGAATCGCGTGTCTGAAAGGGCAGGGAGAGGACAGATGCAGGTTTGCAAGAGGATTGTCTCCAGACGGCACGTTACCAAAAAAATACTAGATTATTTTCAGGCTGCAGGCCAAAACTCCTGGCTCTCAATCAGGGGAGTCGAAACACTATGAAGCCCAAGTGTCCATTTCAGAGAATCTCTTGGGAGGCGCATCCTGGTGACGGGAAGGCTGACGGCAAGACAGCATCCTCAAAACACCATCAAGTATATTTTAGCATAAACCCCTCAAATGCCTGCAAGGAGAGACTTTTCAACCATTTAGAATTAGGGGAAAAGTCATGAAAGTACCAAATGGGGAAATGGAAGGAACTTACCTGTGACTTGGAGAAAGGCAAGGCAAACCAAGGGCCAGGTTAGGATGCTCAAGGACCTGAGGTTCCACACCTCTGCTCTAAATAACAAACCCCTCCCATCCCAAGCTTCCCTTTTGGCTGTTTGGTTCAAACTGGCTTCTTCCAGGGGGAGCAGAAAGTAGGTCCCCAGCTGTTCTGGACTTCCGTTTCCATGAATCCCTGCCGAAGGCCAATGGTCAGGAATGCTGAGGACAACATTCGAAACAAGCGAAGTCCTACCTGGTGTCCACACAAGCTTGGAAGCACCCCATTCCACACAAACCAGGTGGCGCAAAGACTTGTGGGCAGAGGTGGCAGAACCTCAAATCTTGTGCAGATGTTGGGTTTTTGTTTTTTAACATCCCAGTTGCTGGAATTGAAGACTTAGCTAGAATGCAAAACACTCCAGACTGCGCCCCTCCTGACCAGAGGAAGCCCGAAGGGCTGGCTTCTCCGGGTTTCTATCAGCTCCAACCGATCCAGAAACTTCACACTGCTGGCCACTTACGAAGGTCAACGTTGCCCGTTTTTATTCCGTTCTCTGACAGAAGAGAGCCCTCAGATCTAAGCATGCCTAATTTCCAGCTTAAAGACACAACCCAGCCATAGCACAGGGGGAGTTCTCAGTTCAAACCCCCAAGGGGTACGTACCATGTGTCCCTTGAGTACCACGGTTCCTTTTTGGGAAGGCAGGCACGTCCGAGGTGAAAACAGTGTTTTCAGAGTGGGCAAGGTCTTCCCCGTGCTGGCTCCCACCCTGGGCCGAGAAGAGCATCAGCCGCTGACCTTTCAGGTTGAGACGTGCGGGACTGATAAGAGGCCGGCGGTAACGCAGAGAGCCAGAGCTGGAAGTAACGGATCCAGCCACCGATGGGGCCGGAGATGGCACAGGGGAGGGGACGCAGCTCCCAGAAAGCAGGGAGAAATATTCTGGAAAATAGAGAGAAGGGAGAACACGTTTGGGAATGCAAACAAGTGCTTGTCTGGAAGGGGGATTCCTGTGCATTTATATTTTACGCGGCTTTTTCACCAGCTGAGGGGCTGGGAGACCACCCACCCCATGCTGCTGCCTAGTCAAAACCTGTGATGGTTGATATTCAAGACGTTTTCTGTTCTCACCCGATGCAGGCGACTCCTTGGAAAGAGACATCTGAGATGGGGGCCGGCTCCCACTGAACAAGTAGCCAGAATCTTGAAAACAAAAAGGAAAATTAGAAGCCACATGATGGGAAACTGGTCCTTGTGGGGTGAAACGAGGAATGTCATGTTTTCTGAGCACCCACTGGGGGCTCCCGGGGATGTGAGGAGGTTCCCTGAGAAGAAGAGACTTTAAAGCTGAAATAAGCCGATGAATGTTGATAGTTGCGGCTGAGGGTCAATGTTCGCACCTCAATATGACAGCCCAATCACTGGGTTAGAGCAAGAAAACCGAGGTGTCCTGGCATGGTTTTGATGGTTGGAATGTGTTTAGCATGGGAAGAGATGCTGAGCCGTGCAGAAAAAGCTACTCAAGGAGGGCTTTTTCAAAATCGCATTGTTTTCAATGGAACTTGACCCCTATATTAGGGTTAGGGGAGTGCCCCAGGGTAGGGTTAGGGTTAGAGAAACGAGGTGTCCTGGCATGGTTTTGATGGTTGGAATGTGTTTAGCATGGGAAGAGATGTTGAGCGGTGCAGAAAACGCCACTCGAGGAAGGCTTTTTCAAAATCGCATTGTTTTCAATGGAACATGACCGCTATATTAGGGTAAGGGGAGTGCCCCAGGGTAGGGTTAGGGTTACAGAAACGAGGTGTCCTGGCATGGTTTTGATGGTGGGAATGTGTTTAGCATGGGAAGAGATGATGAGCGGTGCAGAAAACGCCACTTGAGGAACGCTTCTTCAAAATCGCATTGTTTTCAATGGAGCTTTACCCCTATATTAGGGTTAGGGGAGTGCCCCAGGGTAGGGTTAGGGTTAGAGAAACGAGCTGTCCTGGCATGGTTTTGATGGTTGGAATGTGTTTAGCATGGGAAGAGA
>NW_025336059.1:2620014-2621139 GCF_004798865.1 Varanus komodoensis
TGATGAGTGGTGCAGAAAATGCCACTCGAGGAAGGCTTTTTCAAAATCGCATTGTTTTCAATGGAGCTATACCCCTATATTAGGGTTAGGGTAGTGCCCCAGGGTAGGGTTAGGGCTAGAGAAATGAGGTATCCTGGCATGGTTTTGATGGTTGGAATGTGTTTAGCATGGGAAGAGATGATGAGCGGTGCAGAAAAGGCTACTCGAGGAAGGCTTTTTCAAAATCGCATTGCTTTCAAAGGAACTGGACCCCTATATTAGGGTTAGGGGAGCGCCCCAGGGTAGGGTTAGGGTTAGGGAAACGAGGTGTCCTGGCATGGTTTTGATGGTTGGAATGTGTTTAGCGTGGGAAGAGATGATGAGGGGTGCAGAAAACGCCACTCGAGGAAGGCTTTTTCAAAATCGCATTGTTTTCAATGGAACATGACCGCTATATTAGGGTTAGGGGTGTGAACCAGGGTAGGGTAAGGGTTAGAGAAACGAGGTGTCCTAGCATGGTTTTGATGGTTGGAATGTGTTTAGCGTGGGAAGAGATGATGAGCGGTGCAGAAAAAGCTACTCGAGGGCTTTTTCAAAATCACATTGTTTTCAATGGAGCTTTACCCCTCTATTAGGGTCAGGGGAGTGAACCAGGGTAGGGTTAGGGTTAGAGAAATGAGGTGTCCTGGCTTGGTTTTGATGGTTGGAACGTGTTTAGCATGGGAAGAGATGATGAGCGGTGCAGAAAAAGCTACTCAAGGACGGCTTTTTCAAAATCGCATTGTTTTCAAAGGAGCTTTAACTATATATTAGGTTGAATTTTTTTTGTTTAGGTTGAAATTGTTTATTTAAATAAAAACAATATTGGGGTTAGGGGTGTCAACCAGGGTAGGGCTAGGGTGAGAGAAACGAGGTGTCCTGGCATGGTTTTGGTGGTTGGAACGTGTTTAGCATGGGAAGAGATGATGAGCGGTGCAGAAAAAGCTACTCAAGGAGGGCTTTTTCAAAATCGCATTGTTTTCAATGGAACTTGACCCCTCAATTAGGGTTAGGGGAGTGAACCGGGGTAGGGTTAGGGTTAGAGAAACGAGGTGTCCTGGCATGGTTTTGATGGTTGGAATGTGTTTAGCATGGGAAGAGATGATG
>NW_025336059.1:2621239-2647477 GCF_004798865.1 Varanus komodoensis
TTTAGCATGGGAAGAGATGATGAGCGGTGCAGAAAAAGCTACTCAAGGAGGGCTTTTTCAAAATCGCATTGTTTTCAATGGAGCTTTACCCCTATATTAGGGTTAGGGGTGTCAACCAGGGTAGGGTTAGGGTTAGAGAAACGAGGTGTCATGGCATGGGTTTGATGGTTGGAATGTGTTTAGCATGGGAAGAGATGATGAGCGGTGCAGAAAAAGCTACTCAAGGAGGGCTTTTTCAAAATCGCATTGTTTTCAATGGAACTTGACCCCTAAATTAGGGTTGGGGGAGTGCCCCAGGGTAGGGTTAGGTTAGAAAAATGAGGTGTCCTGGTGTGGTTTTGATGGTTTGGACGCGTTTTGCATGGTTCGCGGTCAGAATTCAGACCCCGGTCCCCCCGGCCAAGGCCCCCGGAGCCCCCTTACCTTGAGGTACTGGATGTCCTTGGAGCAGCTCAGCTCCGGGAGGCCGGCGGCTTTCATGAGGGCAAAGAGGTGGAGGAACAGGAGGCCGTGGCACCGGAGGATCATGTAAGCCGTTTCACAGTATTCTCTGAATCTGCGGGAAGCAGCACACACATGAGAGGAACCTCGGGGAAATCTACGGTTGGTACGGACTGGGGCTGCGGGTTTCGTGCACGAGCCGGCTCAGGGGGGCTGCTTGCACCCAGGGCCAGCAAAACTAAGCACCGCGCAGCAGCTCTTACAGCGGGAGCAGGACCTCAGACCCACAGGGCGAGCCTGGGTCCCTGCATGGCCCCTCAGGGGCTTCCCAACGGTCGTATGTGTCCCAAGCGCCCATCCCTCGGAGGGACCCCGGCTTGTGTACACTCCCTCTCCTTCAGCGAGGCTGAAATGCCGCTGCCAAGGCTTATTTATTTATTTATTCAATTTATATCCTGCCTTTTTCCTACCAAGGGCTCAAGGCAGCTTGCATCATTCTCCTCCTCCATCTTATCCCCACAACAACAACCCTGTGAGGTAGGCTGGGCTGAGAGTCAGTGGCTGGCCCAAAGTCCATCGCTGAGCGGGGACTCGAACCCAGATCCTCCGAGTCCCAGTCCCGTGCTCTTCACCACTGCACCACACTGGCTTAGAGGAGCACGAGAGGTTGAACTGAGGGTTGACTGGTGTATTCTGACGTTTGCCTCTGGCTCTGCTCCGGAAGGGCATCCTGGCCCCAGGCAATCAGAAAACAGGCATGGCCGGTCAAGGTTTTAAGACCCAAGAACAGCTTCGTTGGGTCAGACCAAAGGCCCACTGAATCCACACTCAAGCAGGTGCCCTCTAGATTTATTTATTTAGCTTGCAGCTTGTTATACATAGATTTATGGTTGATATTAGCATGTCAGCTAAGTTAAAAACACATTTAAAATTTAAGTGTTCAAAAGATCTCTGTTCAAGCATCAATGGCTAAGCCATCTAACCACTGAAGCACAGCATTGTTTATATGGAAAAGGTCATACTCTGGGTTGGTATATGCCTCTAGATGAACTGGACTAATATAATGTCCATCATCCCCAGCTGACATCACCATCACAGTCCCAAGATACCTCTACGGTACTCGGTTTGGGAAGGCTGATTTGATTTCCCACATCTCTATAAAGGGGGACATGGAAAAAAAGGGGGGAGCTTATTCTGTTCCTGGCTATCCTGAAGATGCCTTCCTGGTAGACTGCTACTAGCTTTGGAAGTTCCAGGACTAGTAGCTGGTGAAAGACCATCCCTCTGTTGACAAACCCTTTTCAGGCTTAAAAATATGAACTAAAACCTGAACTTTTCAAATATTCTTCCTGAAAGCCATTTTGTTGGTACAACGAAGGGGTACAGCGCAAACAGAAGAATGAGCAAAGCAATCTGGCACAGCAGCTGAACTGCCTGGCCTGGGAGATCCTGGTTCTAGCCATGTCTTTGGGCCTGTCATTGACTCTCAGTCTAACCCACCTTGAAGGGTTGTTGTGAGGATATAAAAAAGGATAGGATATCAACCCATAGACTGACTTGGGCTTCCTGAAGGGGGATAAAAGAGGAGCAACCAACCAAACGAGCAAGCAAACCTTTCAAACTTTTCACTGTTGTTGGTTTTCCCTTCTTGGATCACATGGACGAAGTCATAGGTCAAGATGAAAGGGACCCGTTCACGGTTGATCCCAAACTTGGTCTTGAAGTTCCCCAGGAAGTGGCCAAAATCGATGTGAAACAACTGGGAAGGGAGGAAGGAGAGAGGTCCAGGCAGTCAGGACTGGGGCAGCTCCAGTGCTCCACCTGGTGGCCAGGGCTGGAACAGCCGCTGCGGTAAATGCAGAATTGGTCTGCTGAAGAGCGCCAGCCCGGAAAGGACCAGCTCTTCCCTCCAGCGCTGGCCACAGCACCACGCGGCCTCCTGCAAACAGCCATGTGGCCCGGCTCCGGCCTCTTGCAGGCTGGGACCGACAGGGATCGAAATCCAAAATATCAGTGTTGGGTTAAAAAGTCAGGCCGAAAGTAGGACAGCCCTGGGTTTGGATGCCCAGTCTGCCAACGGTTCACTGCACTGGCCACCCGCAAGCCATCCTCTCCCTAACCTGCCCTGCAAGGTCGTTGTGTCGATGAAGGGAAAGGGTGGAGTTAACCACCGATGCCACCCCAACCTCCATGAAGGCGCATCCGGCCTACCTGGCCATTCTCTCGGATCATGATGTTGTCGCTGTGTCGGTCGCCGACGCCCAGCACATAGGTGGCCACGCAGTAGCCGGCACAGGAGAGCGTGAATTCTTCGATGGCGCGCTCCAGGGCATCGCTGTGCGAGAGGGAGAGAGGCGGCCGCTCATGCAGAGCCGAGGAAGAGCTTACCCTTCCCAGCTCGCCGAAAGAGCCGAGGCCAAGGTTTTGCAGGGACGGAATGGAATTGGAAGCCAGGTTCCAACTCGGAAAAGAGCGGGGCTTTGGCCAAAGACAGCTCCTGGCAACCCGCAGCCGATGGGAGAAACCCTCTTGCAGTCCGAGGGAGACATGCCCTTCGGAAGCAGCCTTGGGGCACCGAGCCTGCGAGGGCAGGGCCGAAATAAAGGCCTGTGTTCTTGCTGCCGGGGGGCCCGTCCCAGAGCAGGCACGCTGGCCCGCACCCTCCAGGGCCGCATCCTGCCCCACGTGAAGGGTGCAGCGAAGGCCTACCCAGGGTTCTTGGATTTCAGCCAGTTCAACAGGGCGTCCTTGTTGAAGGCCGCGGTGGCCGCCATGTTGCTCTTGTTGAGCTGGATGTTGGCGATGGTGTCAGAGTGCATGACGACTTCGATCAGCCCCGTCTTGTCCCCAGTGGAAAGGCAGCCGTACGGGGTCATCCTGGGGAGACGAGATGGGCGGTGGTGTCAGAGCCCTTTGGACCTCCGGATTGCAAGGCTCTCACCTGCCTGGAGAGAGCGCCCCCTTGTGGCTGAGGCTGCCCTGGCACCCATTCCAGTGAACTGGAATTTACTAGCAGGACCCAGCAGCGAACGCGCCTCAGTTTCCCCATCCTGGAGTGGAGGTGTGGGCAGAGGCACCCTCTGGCTGGGTCCAGACAACACAAGAGCCCAGGCTTGGGCTGAGCAGGGGCTGCTGTTGAACCGTCTTCATTTATTTAAAGTGTTTGTATGCCCCCCCCCCCATTACTAAAAGCCTCTGGACGGCTTACAACAAACAAAACCCCAAAGAACAAAGAACCATAACAACAACACAGTGCATCTGAGAGATAATAATAAAAACAAGGATAAAACCAATTAATTGTTAAAATGCTGGTAAGGGCAGGTTATCTGGCTGTCTGAAGCAGCACCGGCGCAAACCCTGAGAACCCCCACCCCAGGCGCCCGTGTTTCCGTGGCCGGTCAGTTTCAAATCTAGCAAGATGCAAGGCAGAGAAAAAAAGTACTCAGTTATCCCCATCCAAGGTGCCCTGTGCAAAAAGCAGGCAGGACGAAGCTGCGAAGGAACCTTTCCCTCCGCACTTGACAGTCCCGTGCCTCCAGGCTGAGCCAGGAGATGGCCGGGGAGGGTCTCCAGCAGGGCAGCCACGGCCACTTGGCTGTCCGTCGCCAACCCTGAGATGACGGAAGGTGCTCACCGCAGGTCGAGTCCTTCTTTCTTCCACAAGATGTCCATCAGCTGAATCATCTGCAGGGTCAGCATATCCTGCCGGAGATCTGCAGAGCAAGTGGAGAAGCAAGTGCGGGTTTGTTTACTGATGCCGTCTTTGCTCCTTCCCCCAACATTCACCTTTCCCAGGCCCCTTGAACAATAGAGACGGCCGCTCCCTCATGCAAACTGGCACGCTTCAGTGCTGCTTAGGGTTGTAGGAACAATCTGTTCCCGTTCACGACTCCTCCGGACGTGCCCCGTTTGCATCCTTGAACAAGACCACAAGCACGGCCTCTGTGCCCGTTTCCCAGGTATGCATTTGCCCTCGGAGGCACGGCATTTCCCAGCCTCCAGCTGACAGCAGCGGGGTGGGGAAGGGATGCTGTGGGTCTGGAAAAGGGCACATTTTAAAAATGCTGCTTTTTGACTGGAAAAGATTTGGCACTTTAAAAGTGTGTATTCTTCTCCCAGTAGAAAAAGAAACTCCTTTGCAGATGAAGAATTAAGCAAGCAAGCAAGCAAGCAAACAACTCATGTCTGGGGATGCAAACCTGGTGGAACAAGCTTCAAGGGAGGGTTTCGAGAGCTTCAACGCACTCGAACGTTGCTAGATATCGGTTGCACCCTCGCTCTTATTTTTCCAAAGATCACACTGGACAAGCTGGCACGGCACGGCGGGGGACTCCCCTTCCTAGACCAGCCCCTGCCAAAAACCTCTCTAGGCCCAAGTCAGAAAACGATGCTTCGGGCACCACTGTGGAGACAACAAGGCTGCCTTACCTGCCCAGACTTGCACGAAAACACGTCCCCAAAGCACAAGGCAGCCCCTCCCTGCAAGTGAGCGCAAGGGGAGCGTGGGCACAGTCTCCACATCGGCGCCTCTTTCACCAGATCTCTGTGACCCTTGAGAGGTTGTCGCAACGACGCTGTGCATGCCTGCTCGGAGCTGGATCCCCTGAATTTGGTGGGGTTGGCCCCTGGGGGACCAGAGGGGACCCTGAAGTGGGAAGCGGCAAGAACCCGCAGAAGCTTCTCTGGGTTTGCAGCCCTGGACCTATTTCCTGAATTCATGTGCTTTGATGTCAAAGAACACACAGCAGCAAAGCAGGCACTTTTCAGGTAACTTGCAAGACTCGCGAGAAAAAACCAGCTGTGCTAGATTGGACAAAGGGCTCCCAGTCTTGGCCAGTGTGATCGGAAGACGCTTCGGCTTGGAAGTGAGGGCTGCCAGCACCCCCATCGCCCATGAAAAGAGGCGGTGTTGGCGGTGCTTCTTACCGTCCCCGTTTTTGAAGATGAGGCCCACGGAGTCGCCGCCCGTCTCCTCGTTGCTGAACACAAGCCACAGCGGCTTCATCTTCGAATCCATGAACGTGCACATCTCCACACTGGAAACACGCCCCCCCCAAAAGCAAAGAGGCGCAACTTCAGCCAAAACAGCAGCTCTGTTCGGGTGAAAGCACGGGCGCAAAGCCACTGTGCTCTGAGGGGCGCCCTCAGAGCCGCCTGCCCACAGCGCGCCCGCGTCACACGACGCCCTGCCCTCACACAGCCGTGGGCCCCCTCCGGCCCGGGCAGAAGCCCCCCGGAACAAGCCCCTGGCCCTTACTTGACTTTGGCCAGGATGATGCTGGGGTTCAGGGGGGACTCGAGGTGGGAGAGCGCCTCCAGGTAGGTCTCCTGCCGGAGACAGGTGTGCATGGACTCCTTCGTCTGGGGCTTGGGGTTCTTCTGGGCGCTGACCTTGATGATGTCATTCAGGCCCTTCATCTTGGTCAGAGCATCCGTCTAGATCCAGGGACGGAACAAATACTCCTGTGATTTGCACTAGTCATAAAACCTCGCCTGGCAATACATTTATTAGTACTTGGAAAGTATCATTACTTTCATCGCTATTTTGTCACCAATGAGTTAACAAAGCATCAACACTTTGGTAAATTTACTATTGATGCGTTTATTTGTATTGTTGAATGCGTATTTATTATACAAATAACATTTGTATAATATTTATTATTTATTCTACTTGGCAATTAGAATAGCTTCTTATCACACTTATATTTTGCAAAAAGTGTATCTTTTTTCCTCCTGTTAGGAACACAAGGGTCCTTTTGTCCTCACAACAACCCTGCAGGGTAGGTCCAGCAGAACATCTGTGGCTGACCCAAAGACACCCAGTGAGCTTCCTGGCTGAGCGTGGACTGGAACCCCAGTCTCCCAAGCCCCAGTTCAAGATTCTAGTCCCTATGCCTGACTCCCTGAGTATTCCAAGCAGCACCAGGTGATGTATTTCCCACAATGCACCTGCACTGTGTTGGACTGGTGAACTGCAAATATGTAGGAGCTCAGCCCAAGCCCAGCTGCCCGGCCCTTCCTTGGTCAGGCCAGACAGAGGAAAAATGCAAAGATTTGGACCCTGCTGAGCTACTGGGACACTGGCAGCTGCCCAAGCATGGCGGGTTTTGGCGCCGGCCTCCGGCCCGTACCTGTTTCATCAGCGCTTTCATGTGATGGATGCTCCCCCGACAGTAGGCCTCCAAGATCAGGCCAAACTTCAGCGCGACTGTGGGGACATGCATTTCTGATCTAAGGCGGAGGAGAAGGAAAAAGCGCAGCGGGGTTAGCATGAGGACTACTCACTTGGTCTCACTTTAAGGAATTTGCTGTCACTCGGTGTGGCTTTAGGCCATGAGAGCCTGCAGCTTCTCACAGCATTTCTTCAAACAGGGCTAAGAGTGTCTTTGAAGGACAACCAGCGTTTCTAAAGCATTGTATGAAGGATCAGGATAGCTCATTGAAGTGTGCTGACTTTTCCAAGGTTGCAGCTGGGACTCCACCTCACCCTGCACTCCAGCCCACAGTGGCACCCTAAATTCCTTTAAACTTTGTATACAGACACCTGATATGGTGCTTCCTTTCTTTTTCATTCAGCATGTTAGGACTAGTCTGAACCACTCAGAGATTTGTTTCTTGGGTGGGACAGAAGTGAGACAAACCCAGTGATGAGGACAAGGTTTCTGACGATAACAACAACAAAACAACAGCTGTGGAGCCTCCATCTCCCAAAGCACTCTACCTCAGGACACCGGTGGATGAGCCGCCGTTTGCCGAGGTTCTCCGGCAGGAACCAGAAAAGGGCTGAGTGGGCTTGGCGCTGCCTAGGCCTTCCTGACCCCACAGCAGGAACGCAGGTCCCTCCCGCCCTCACCTGAGGTGCCAGAAGAGGAAGTGCCCGATCTTCCGGTTGGAGAACGCGCGGTCCAGCAGCAGCCTGGTCAGCTCGCAGTCCAGGTACGACTCGTACTTGAGCACCTGCACAAGCTGCAGCAGGTATTGGAACAGCTCGGCCTCCCTGGGGGCGGAAAACGCACAGTCTGTTTGCACGGCCCCCACGCCCTGCCAGGCACCTGAGGGACAGGTCGGTCTGCGATGCCCATCATTCCCCAGACACTGGCAGGTGCCCTCGGGCTCCTCTGGAGGCGGCTCTCCTCGCTGCAGGCAGAAGCAGGGGGCGGGGGTCCCCAGCGCCACTCCTGAGGGGCCCCAATACCAGCAGGAGCCTCCTGGGGACCCCAAACCCCCCCCCTCACAAAACAAGTGCTTTAAGAAACGCTTGCCAAACACCAGAGGCAGCTGGTCCCCTGGACCTTCTCCCAGGGGCCTCTTCAAACAGGGGCTTCTCCCTCATCTCTAGCTGTGCCCTGGCACAATAACCGAATGCAGCTTCAGCTTCTGGGGATGATAGCCACTGTAGTCCAACACATCCAAAGGACCAAGCAAAATAAGCCCACCTCTCGTGTTTTGGTTGGTTTTACTCGCGTTCTTGTTTTGTTTTCCCCTTCCCCAGGATGTAACACGGCTTTTTTTTAAAAAGGGAAGAATACGGAAGAACGTGGGAAATAGGGAAAATCCAAAAATGTTTGTCGAAGGTCGATCAGGACCCCTTCTCCCCATCCTGCCCTGCTGCCGGCGCAACTCACGTCATCTTCTTCAGCGAGTTGACCGTGAAGGCGCTCAGGTAGCGGTCCGGGAAGCTGAAATCCAGCAGCTCCAGAGCGTTGAGGACCGGCAGCTCCGGCCACGACTGCAGCAGGTAGATCATCTGCAAGGAAGGGGACGCGGACGCGTTGGCCTGGGCCCCTGCAGGCGTCTGGCCTAGTTCTGGACGGAATCCGCCCAGATGCTAGGCCGGGCTCGGTCGGCTTCAGAGGGTGACCGTGGCACCAGCGTGGGACGAAGATGCTTCCCCTAACACTCTTTTTAATGAGCTTGTCGACAGGATGCAGAGGCGTCCGTGAACGCAGAGAAAAGCAAAGCGGGAGATCGACAGATATTTACACAGAGCTGGTGTCCTGTTAGCGGACAGAAATGGTGCAGTACGACTGCAGCGAAGGAAAGCAAAAACACATTTTTTTTTGCCCAAGGTGTCATTTGAAGATACTTCTCTCTCTCGCTATTTCTCTACCTATCTAATGTATAAGGTGTGCACACCTATTTTTTTCTTCCTAAATGCACTCAATCCTTCCTAAAAAATATATGCTGATCATCCCAGCGTATATTTCCACAACCCCTCATTTGCAAAAAACATAAACAGAGCAAGCATGCCTGTAAATATTCCACAATATTCCACAACACACCAGTGTGTTTGCACGATTCCTATATGCAACAAGTGAGCCACGGTATATTCTGCAATCCTGTGCATTTGCAGAATTTTCATTTGCTTTAACATCAGGTTTCTAGACCTCATGATGCAAAAGCAATGCCCAGCTGTGCCTCCTGGACCCCAGCCAAGGAAGGGCCTCTCACCTGAGCCACATCTTCGTGCTTGTTCCACTTGGTCACCAGCAGCAGTTTGGCCAACGCTCCCGGGTACTGGTCCCGGATCTGATGCCTCATCTTCCACAGCAGATCCTTCTCATGCTCGTACAGCTCGGTGTGCGTCCGGCGTTCCAAGATCTCCTTCAGTTGCTGCTTCTACCGAGCCGTTTTGCAATTGGGGAGGGGAAAAGCACAGCCAAGGAAGAGCACGAACACGTTCAGGCGAAGGTCGTCAGGCTGGGCAGCTCGGCAGAGTCCGAGCCACGCCGGCCAGCAGCGCCTCCCTGCCCCAAGGCGGGTGCCACGAAACCAGCAAGCGGGTGACACAGCCTTCCATGCTCATCCTCCCAGCAACCCTGCGAGGTAGGCGAGCCTGGGAGTCAGGGTCCAGCCCAAACCCACCCAGTCAGCTTCAGGCCGGGTCCCCCAAGTCCTGGTCGGACACTGCACCCCGTGGAAAACTGGGACGGCGTCCAGAAGCAGCTGGATGCGGCCGGGGGGGGGGGACTCTGCTCATAAGCCTTTCTCTGAGAAAGCCGAGCAAAAGTGCGGGGGGTGGGGTCCCCAGTGCACGGTCACACTGAGGGCATGGAGGCCCCGAATCCGACTTCCCCGGCTTAAGCATCTTCTCTGTCGTGGACGGGTTCCTCATCTGCCTTTGAGCAGAACTGCCCCATTGGCCCCTGCATCCTGTTGAGCTGCCGTTCCCTGCATCCCCGCGCCAGCTGGGAACACGGCGGGGCGGCCCCGCTCGGACCAAGGCTGCCCTAGGCGGGGCAGTTCTGCAAGGAGCCCCCAAAGAGGTGCGGGGGCTTTTCCGGACTCACCTCCTCTGGATTCTCCACCATGGAGCGAGGGGACGGCCCGTTCCTTCCGTGCTCCAGTATCTGAAAAGGCAAAGGAACAAAACACCATATGAGGAGACCTTGGACCGCTGTTACTCAAATGTTTTCGGGGCCTCTGCAGCAGCATCTGCATCCAGAGACAACGAGAAGCAGCCACTGTGGGAACAATAACAGAGAACAGCACGATAACAGACGAATCGATACAAACAAGACGGAGGAACCGAAAAGCGTTCCAAATGACGTAATTAATGTTTCCAAGTTGGCAGCTCAAGTACTCTGGAATGATGCCATCAGAAAAGTTATCCTGGACTTCAGAAGAATTATTTTGAAATCCCTGTTTTGGCTTTTTTAAATTCTTGTTTCCTATCAAACCATCTTAGGACCAAAAAGAAACCAGATGAAATTCTGGTTGCCCTTGGCCAGCTGTTTTATTGCTGGAGCATGTTATGCTTTTCTCCAGTTTAATTAGAGTTCTCTGTTTTCATTACATGGGTTTATATTATTGCAAACTGCCTTGCAAAAGCAGCCGCTCTGAAAGGTGGCCTAGAAATATTTAAAATAAGACCCGTGTTTTAAAAAATGGAACAATTGCAGCGTTCGACAAGTGTGAGAAAACAACACTGTAAGTGGAGATCTCTGCATCTTCGTACACCACACTTAACATTTAAGTGTTAAAGATTTTTAACATTTAGCAAAATCCACATGGATTCCAGCCAGGTTAGGAAGTTGCTGCAAGTTGAAACCCTCAGTTTAATGGCTGTTTAAACCCTCCAAGTATTTTATACCCTCCACGTAATTCCCCAGTTTAACCAAGGACTAAGCAATGCTACCTTTTCTCCTGCAGCACAGGCGCAATTATGGGATGCAGCCCCCTTCCTACCTGTTCGAACGTTGGATAGTACACCGGGCAGAAAGAAATTTCAGGAAAGCGGATGACCAAAGCAGCAGCACTTTCTGTATTGGGGTTGGTCTGGACTGTACCCATTGGGTTTAAAAGCTCTCCCTTCTCATCTGCAAAGCAAAACAAGGAGAAGGAAAGCTGGTGGTGCTTTCTCGGACAGGACTCCCTTGGAGAAGAATATAAACACGTTCCATCCATGCAATCATAGAAAATAATGGTTGGCAATTCATCTTTGAGCCACAGAGGATGCCTGCTATAATCTCAGAGACCAAGGAAAATGCCCACCCACTGGAGAAATTCAGGGGCTCCAGAGGTCCGATGGGGCAGCCCATTGTTCCCCGTGCCCAGGGCAGAATCTCTGCATTTCGTAACTCTTCGCCTCCTTTCCATGGCCACAATTTCTGCAGCAACAGCATTAAAATTCAGTCGAGTCACTAAAGGTCAAGAAGGATTGCTTCAGAAGCACAGATCTGACCTCTGAGGCAAAAAAGCAGGCTGTATTTCGATAAAGGAGGGAACACTGCACAGGAGAAAAATATTTTCAGTTTCGCGGGACTTTTCAGTCTGAGCCTGAGTTTTCTGTGAGTCATCATTCCACCAAGAACACATTTTTTTGCCTGATGGATGCTATGAACTGTCGTGTATTGATGGAGCCTCCATGCTTAGGGGCACTTTACCTCTTCTAAAGAAGATTAAACGGGCAGGAGCAGCAAGAGTGTGAAGTCACATCTCTATGCAAGTTTACAAAGAAAAAAAGCCTCCCACTTCTTCCAACTTCGCCCACCCAGCCATAACTCAATTTTTTTCCCCTGAAAAGGAAACACAAACTGCTTGCAATAGTCTCTGCCGGCAAACCCAAGGCAGAATTTTTACTCCACCTGGAAATGAGGACCACATGGGAAGACAACACTCCCCGGTTTTCAGCTGGTCTCGGTAGTCAAACAGCATGACGTTCACCCAGGCGATTGGACAGTCCTGTCAGGAAGGGAGGGGTTAAGAACTGAGACCTTGACTTCTTTCAAACTTGGGACTCTTGTTATTATTGGCTAGAGAAACGGGACTTCGCATAGATTTAAATATGTTTTTAAGTTATCATAAATGGAAAAAGAAGGGTGTGGGGGCTGACCCAGCAGGCTCGATGTTTTTGATGATGGATGTTGTTTGTAGGTTTGTTTTTTTTTAAGGATTATAACTTCTCAGATAAAACTTATTTAAAAAAAAAAGAATTGAGACCTCCGTCCGCTGCAGAAGCATCGTTCGCAGCCGTGCGACTCCAACAGCGCAACACATGGGCAAGGGAAAATGGGTTAGTCTTTAATGTGCACAAGATTTCTTCTTGTTCTTGCTGCAGAAGACTGAGGCAGCTAGTCCTTTCATCCTCTTTTTCCTGAAGTCGCTTCGGGGGCAATATGGCTGCAGGAATATACTTGATGTCTTCTCCGCAACGTTCCTCCTCGGAGGAGACTGTAAAACTGGTCAAACGAGCATAAAGCCATTTGCAGTGTCAACAGGGCCAGGAAAGCAACCTGGCTGCAAACAACGTCTTTTCACAACGTTCGCTTTCCAACGTACGTCACCGGAAAAAATGCTGAAAAGATTTGTCCTCTCTCTCTCCCCTGCTCTCCTCCTTTCCCCCCTGCCTCAAAACCTTTCAGGCCTCCTGGAAAAATGATCAGAAATGATTTACACCCTTTAGAAGGAAAGAAAACCAGGTCATGAAGCTGGCTGCCAACCAAGCGCTGAGCAAGGAGCTGTTTGGTGGGGAGATGACGCAGCAGGAGCCGAGAGAATAGCTCTGGCGTGACTCAGCAGGCGAGGGCTGAAAATGCTGCCGGAGGCGTATCAGCCTTCCCAGCTCTCGCTGCTGTCCGATTCTTGTTTCTTTCTTGGTAGCATATGCTTCGGCAGCCCCTCCCTGCTGCAGCCAGCTCAGATGGAAAAGCTGCATTTAGCTAGGCTCCGTCCTTCTGCAAAATCTGCCGATTTGTCCAGATGTCATGGAGACCTGGGACACCTGGAGGACTCCTGAACGAAGCCTGAACTTTGGCTGATCGCCCACCATATGCACAGAGTTATGCTCTGGGAGGGTTTCAGCCCCCAGCCAAAAGCAGACTCCGGCTCTTTTGGCTCCGGGTGCTTCCAAAGATTGCATTTGAAGGTTCTTCCAGGGGGTGGTTGTTTTGAACCCTGCAAGAATAAAGCTAGCACCTCAGGGAAGCCTTAGTCCCCACCTTGCTGTTTCAGCTTTCTCTCTGCGGGGGCTCGTTGGCGGTTTTCTTGCCTGTTTTCCAAACAGGGATTCCGCAACTGCCTTGCGACGGTCCAGGAAGGACACGCTGCTTTACTCCCGCAGGACCGTGCCAGCTGCTTCTGAAGTCAGGGAGACTTACCGCCTTCTTGGACTTCTTCTTGGTGGACCGGGCCTTCTTGGCTTTCTCCACCACCGCGTAGAGGGCCAGGCAAAGGCGGGCCATGCGAGGGAGGTCGCAGACGTTGATCTCAAACTCCAGCCTCTGGCCCCACACGGGCTCCGAGGAAACAGCCACTTCGGAGCTGGACATCATCTTGCAGAGCATCTCGTGCCCGTGGTACAGGCCTGCCTGGACCACCAGCTGAAAAGCGCAAGGAGGATGAGGGACAGGCAGGCTTAGAAAACGGTAAACCCAGCGAAGGAATCAAATAAATAAGCCATGGACAATCGATAAATACACGCCATTTGATTTTTTTAACCATCTGGGGAGAGAGAACTCGGTAAAATAACTTGGTCTTGACTTGCTTTTCGACGCCAGGCCAAGATCTTTTTATTTAAACTGCATTTTAATTGTTGAATTTATTCATTGCTTTTAACAACTTTGGCCAGGATGTCTCCAACTGTTTTTTTTTTTTTAATTTATTTAGAAAATTTCTATGCCGCCCCATTCGCCGAAGCCTTGGGGCGGCTCACAAATATATCAATTAAAATATTATACAATAAAAATATAAAACAAGTTAACAATATAAAATAAGTCGCCCTGGCCGAAGAATAAAATAATTAAATAGTATTAACAGTTAAAATGACGTTTGAATAAAAAGGTCTTCACCTGGCGCCGAAAAACAAATAACGACGGTGCCAGGCGGACCTCTCTGGGGAGTGCATTCCATAACTTAGGTGCCACCGCAGAGAAAGCCCTCCTCCGAGTACTCACCCTCCTAATTTCTTTCATGGAGGGCTCCCGGAGAAGGGCCTCTCCCGCAGATCTCAAGGGGCAGGCGGGCATATGTGGACGTAAGCGCTCCTTCAGGTAACCAGGACCCAAGCCGTTTAGGGCTTTATAGGTCATTACCAACACCTTGAATTGGGCCCGGACTTCAATGAGAAGCCAGTGAAGCTGACGGAGGACTGGAGTCATGTGAGCATAACGCCCCGTCCCCGTCAGCAGCCTGGCAGCTCTATTCTGAACCAATTGAAGTATCCGGTCCGTCTTCAAGGGCAGCCCCACGTAGAACGCTTTACAGAAGTCAAGGCGGGAAGTCACCAACGCGTGTGTCACTGTCGCCAGGCAGTCGTTCTCCAGGTAGGGGCGCATTTTATTGCAGTAATGATATTTCTTTATTTGTAAGCCGCTCCGAGTCTTAGGCGAATGGGGCAGCATATAAGTCCGCCAAATAAATAAATAAAAAGAAAGAGGGCCAGGCTATAACAGGCTAGTTGGCACAGGTGGGTCCCACTTCCAGCCCCGCTTCATTTTATTCGCTCAGCAACGCCGAGAGGCTGAGAATCGGCAGCTTGCCCAAAGTCCCCCAGGTAACTTTCATGTCTGAGCATCAACCCGGGGAGACAGCACTCAGGTCTCCCCAGTCCAGAGCCATCATCCACGCTGCAACCGCTGCGCCATACTGGCGCTCAAGCAGAAAAGCAGCACCTCAAGTCACATTCCAAGAGCCTTGCAGAGCTAGTTTTCCACTTGCGGGGAAGCGGAACAAATGCCAGCAAGAACAGGCCCAGCCGCACACTGCCAAGTGCTTCTAAGAACTAGTTTTCTATGTACTGCTGATTGGTATCGGCGCCTGCCTCTTGCTGCAGCGAGACGTTTCCTGTGGCCAACTGACGGCTGAACGAAAGCGTCTTGTGTGGGACAGGAGAGGAAGACGCCAACAGACGCCTTCTGTCTTTCGGCTGCAGCATCACCGGAAGGCCTGAGGCGCCTCCGGGGAAAGAGCCAAGGAAAGCAAGAGGAAAGCCGTACCTTCATCCGTTCGTCAGCGTTCACCTTACTTCCTTGCACCAACTCGATATAGTAAGGCTGTTCGAGCGACCAAAGAGACACGGAGCTCAGCTGTCCAGGGGGAGAGAAGGGAGACGGACGGATCATGACGCGAATTTAGCAGCAGAGCACAAATCCCTAATATTTTTTCCAAGCGAAACGGTGGCACGGGTCTGGGGACAGAATGCAGGTCCCCAAATGGCCTTTTCCCGTCTCCCACATCCGCTTTGGAGGTTTTCTGGAGCTTTCCCTGTTATAAAAAGCAGACCTGCCGCTGCCAAGGTATGGTTAGCAGCCGTAAGAGCTTTAAGTGGCTACAGGCTGGCTTTTTGGCCCTGGCCAGCGATGGCACGCAGCCCCCGAGGCCTCTCACTTTTCGGCCTTCTCATTTCTCATCTGAAAAGGCATTTGTTCCCCGGGCTGAGAGAACTTCGACACTCATGATATAAATATATGCCAAACACTGGAATTTTATTTATATTGAGCCATTAGGCTGCCACCAAAGAATTTATCGTATCTGCTTCCACACCAATGAATGACATTACGGATAAAAAATATTATCCCAGCTTTTACTCTGCGGAGTAAATTATGCTGAGAGAGAAAAACCGGATCAAGTTGGTGCACTGAGATCCACGGCCTTATGGATTTGAACTCAAGTCCCGGCAGAATCCTAGACCTACTCATGAACAACACAGCATTTTAAGCTACGCAATTCTCCATCCCACCTCCCTGGACTTCATCAGGTGTCAAAGGGGAAGAGCTGGTGCCCAAGGGTGAAAATCCGAATTTCCAAATATTTGCCTGCACAGCAATTTAAAAGAAGCTGTGCACAACAGGGACATCGGTTCCAGATTGGAAGGGGGGATTGGAAGGGGGAAAAAAAAAACCAACCCAAGCATGTGGACTAGCAGCTTAACACATTTTGTTTCAGAGACCAGCAAAAATGTAACCTTTTTGTCACTTCTTTGCTTTTTCTGGAAAGAGATGGCGCAGGGCGGCAGTGAGAACCGGCCTTACCTTTTTCTTGGGGACCGGTGGAGGTTTGGTGCTCCCCTTCGGTGGTGCAGTAATTCCATTGGTCTGTTCTTCCCACAAAGCTAGGATGGAGGAGGAATGTACCATGGTGAGGTGGGGCAGGAGCCCCCGGTGTAGACAGTCCCGGATATACTGTGGGAACAGATTGGACAGGGCTAATGGAGACAGCAAAAGCTTAAAAGGATATAAGAGAAAGGAAAGCCATCAAGAACGGAAGTGAACTCAGGTGAAAGAGTTCAGATTATGGCCTCAATGAAGAGCTCTATAACAGCATCAAAATTCTGAGAACTGGCATGTTTCCTCTTTTAAGTCAAGTACCTAGCCCTTCATGGGAAAGATCTGAGAAAAGCACTATCATGGAGAGTGTTTCTGAGAAATGGCTAGAAAACACAAGGGGCTTGGGCATGGTTTCCTGAATTCTCTGCTCTTTCCTTCCCAGTGCCAACTACACCTTAACACTCTGGTTACCGGGTGACACGAACCAGGTGGCTGCCCTTGTGATCATAAGGACTAGAAACGCTCTTTGTCTGTCTGTGGCCCACGTTTTTTCCTGCAACCCAAAAGGGCTTGAATAACCTGTCTGCTCCCCTCCCTTGTTATCCTCACAACCACCCTGGGAAATAAGTTTTTTTGATCTGAAGCCACGGGCAAGGCTGGAGGAAGGAGCCAAAAAAATTGTAACACAGAAATACACAGAGGAATGATGGGGATGATGATAATGATAGAGATTTGAAATGTCAGGCATATATGTGAGTATATTTTATACTATTCTTATTACTGGCATTAGCAGGTTATGCTGATGCTGCAACGAGAAGATTGTTAAATAATTAAAAAAATAAATTTATTTTGAAAAAGAGAGAGATTTGAAACGTGCACAGGTTCAATTGGGAGTTGAGCATATAATTACAGAAACTCCTGGAATATTTGTTCTGCAGAGCAGTGGCGAAAGGATGGGAAATGGGCCAGGGGAGGTGAGGGCCAGTTCTAGTTCCCAGTCACACTGGTAGACCCCCTACTCCCAGGCAAGAACGCTTGAGCGGATCAATACCCCAAACCCCATGCAGAAGGCTGGGAAAGCAGCACACAGAGTGCCCCTGAGCATGCCTGGAGTGATTTTTCCCCCTTTGCCAAAGTGGAACCTGTTTCCCCAACAGAGGATGAGTGGGAAGTAGCATAGAATCAGATAATGAGGGGAGAAGATCTGGTAAGCAGATCTTGGTCAGATGGACGGACGCCCCTTAATTGGCTTGGGACCAGGATACCTAAAGGAACACCTCCTTCCTATTTGCCTCCCGCCCCCTGAGATCGGCAGCAGAGGCCCCGCTCCGGGAATCCTCCGTGAAAGATATTAGGAGGGTGAGTACCCGGAGGAGGGCCTTCTCTGCAGTGGCGCCCCATCTATGGAATGCGCTCCCCAGAGAGGTCCGCCTGGCGCCCCCATTATTTGTTTTTCGGCGCCAGGTTAAGGCCTTTCTATTTAATCAATATTTTCACAAGTTTTAATATTGAATTTTTATTAACATATTTTATTCGCAGCCAGAGTGGGTCGCTAATTTATTTATGTTATACTGTTATGTATTGGAATTTTATTTGCATAAGCCATCCTGAGGCTCTTGCAAAGGACGGCATACAAAAATCTTAAATAAATAAATAAAAGGCATGGCCAACTGCACCAAGATGACATTCGGTGGCCTAGTTGACGGATTGCCGGCCCAACTGGCACGGCCAGGCCTGGAACATGGTGAAGGGAGGCCCTCCGGCCAGCAAGAAGCCAGACTCCGGAAGGGCGCTCTGGATTTTTTTTTTAATTAATTAATTTATCGGTTTATAGCCTGCCTTTTTCCTACAAAGGACTCAAGGCAGCTTGCATCATTCTCCTCCTACATCTTATCCCCACAACAGCAACCCTGTGAGGTAGGTTGGGCCGAGAGTTTGACTGGCCCAAAGTCACCCAGCTGGCTCCATGGCCGAGCGGGGACTCGAACCCGGATCGTCAGAGTCCCAGTCCCGCGCTCTTCACCACTGCACCACACCGGATCCAAAAGAGAAAACGTGTAGGGAGTGCACACCTGGAACTGGTGCAAGGGGTGGTTTCCATACAGGTACTCGTATTTCCCGTTGATCTGCAGCGTGTAATCGTCCGGGCTGCTGACTCGCTGGTGGCGGAAGATGGTGGCCTGTTTCTTGATGGCGTAGCTCATGAGCGTCGTGGGAAAATCCTTCGGTGAGATCTGGAAGGTGAAACTTTCCTGCGGGGCCAGGGAAAGAGCGCCGTTGGCGTGTCTGTTTTGCTGGACCACGTGGGACGCGGTGCAAAGATTTCCCTACTCTCTCCCCCCCTGCACCCCATGGGTGCAACGGGACCGTCCCAGTTGTGTTCCCCAGTTTACTGCCTCCCATGTGGGAAGTAACAGATTCCAGCCCCTTGATCGGTTTGGTCACCCTTTTCTGCACCTCTTTAAGGGAAAATTTAGATGAATCCATCAGCCGAAAACTCCACAGGGCCGGAGTCGGGACGAACTGGATTTGGTTGCCACAGGACTAAATGTGGACTGAACACAGGATTCTCATTCAATTCAATGGGAGCTTCCTTTCCAATGCAAAGGCTAAGTGTGAGGGTCCGATCCTGCCATGGGGGCGCTGGGTTACAGCCCCCAACACGAGTCGGTAGCCAAACTTCCCTCTGTGTTGTTGGCTTCTGCTTTAAAGAAGGCCCTGAAAACACACGTTGGATTTTGGCCCTTGCTGGTTCCCCACCGCCTTGTACTGCACTTTTAAGGTTTCTTAAACATTTTTAGTCTCACACTAATTTTTATTATTCTTCGTATTGCTGCAAGCCACCTCTGCAGGGCTCTTTCCTGGAAAGGCAGCCAAGAAATATTTTATATATTTTTAATATCTTTTTTAGTAATTGATCCAGTCTCCCCTTTAACTGCTTGCTTTGTTACTTTATAGTTAGGTTTCAAATGTTGATAACGAAGTTTTATTCACTATTTCTTGCAATGCGTACTTTTACTTTTGATTGTATGCTGCCTCGAGACCTCAGTAGTGGGCGGCATAGAAATGGAGTATAAATAAATTTGAAAAAATACATATAAACATTTTGGACTGTAAGCGCCTTGGTGCGAAGACGGCACTGTGGCATGACACAACTACTCTCAGTCCAGGGGCCAAATTTGGCTTTGGGAAAACTCAATGGTGGGGGAGGTCCTCTACTGGTGGGTGTGGCTAAAGACAAAAGGGGCGGAGTCCCAAACTCCAGCCTGTTCTAGCTTAATGCTCTTACTGCTAGTAACTGAGTGATTGGAAGCACTTCAGCTTTTCAGAATGGGGAAAAACCTGCAAAAGCCATTGGCACTTCCAAGAAATGGTTGGGAGAAATGGGCAACATTCAGAGGGGTGAGATTCTACTGCAATCAATCAATCAATCAATCAATCAATCTTATTTTAAGTCGCTGAGATGCAAAACTCCAATTTACCCCTCCGGACTCGAATTTGACATTGACAAAAATGTTCTTGCTGGGCACAGGAAGAGGGCTTCTCCCCAGGCCATTGGCCACGGGTTCGAGTTGCACGGGGAAGCTGTACTCCATCCAAGCCCTCCAGTTCAGCTGCTGCCGCCTGGCTACTCTCTCCTCGCAGAACTGGAGCATCTGGGCACGGAAGTCGTTGACTTCTGGGTCTTTCAATGAGTCGAACTCATGCAAACCTGCACAAGAGAATAGCATGCATTTCAGCTGGGAAGTTTAGGGGCTGGGGAAGGTGGGAGGGGCTTGCTGGGAACTCCGAGGGCCGGATTCGGCCCGTGGGCCGAAGTTTCTGCATCTCTGCTCCGGCTCTCGCCGCAAGCCAGCCTCACCTTTGCCGATGAGGAGGCTGATCTGGGAGTTGACCAGCTTCTTTGCCCGATCGCCTTCGCGAGCCACAAGCCGCAGGACCGGCAGGAAGGGCTGGATGTCGCAGAGGCGCCGCTGCTCATCCTCCAGCTCCTGCTGCTCTGCCGTCTGGTTGATGCATGTGAAGACGTAGGAATCCGGGTCACTGAGCATTTGGAAGAGGGGCTCATATTGGGCGTGGTGCCAGACCACCTGAAATGTGGGGAGAGAGAAGCCCCCTTAGGCTTGGAGTTGTCCAAGACTGCCTATCCTCACGTGCGACCCAAACCTTTTTTTTATTATTATTTTTATTATTATTATTAGAACATTTCTATGCCGCCCCTTGCCGAAGCCTCGGGGCGGCTTACAACACAATAAAATTCAATACAAGATAAAAATAACAATATAAAATTAAAATTAATAATATAAAAATAAATAAAAATATAAACGATATAAAAGAAGTTATAAAAGACAAGAAAAGAAGTCGCCCTGGCCAGATAAATAAGTAAATATTGTTAACAATTAAAATGACGTTTAAATGAAAAGGTCTTCACCTGGCGCCGAAAAACAAATAATGACACAACAACCCTGTGAGGTAGGCCAGGCTGAGTCTCGCCTAATTTCTACACATGTCCAGACAGGAAAAAAAGGCCTCTAAGTCCTATCACGCCCCAGCCAGCACAAGCTTAAAGAGCCCTTTTCCTTCCTGGCCAGGTCATGTTGTTGTTCCCAGTCCCTTTTCATGCCTAAACATGCACAGGACCTTCTCTGCAGGGGCACCTGAATTGTGGAATTCTCTCCCCAGAGAGGTTTGCCTGGCGCCGTCACTTTATTCTTTTTGGCTCCTGACTGTTTTAAGTAGGGTTTTTATTATTGCTATATTTTAGGATGCTGTGTTTTAATTATCTTATCTTTTCTTACATTTTATTGTTAAACTGTCCCAAGACTTTGGTAGTGGGACGGCCTACAAAAGTGCTAAAATAAATAAATACTGGATTACACGCAGCAGCTTTCAAAAAGTCTCCGCTGGCAAGGCACAAGCCAGCCGTGACGGTCCCCTTGCCCACCCTGGAACGGGGTCCTGCACTTTGGGGGATGTTTGACCACCCCTTACACCCATGCCCAGAATCAAGGCTGCCCAGAATCAGGCCAAAAGCAGGTCCCTGTGCCTGAATTTAGAGGGAATCGCATTGGCTGCTGGCCTCTAGCGAGCACGAAAGAAGTTATTTTCCCTGCAACCAAAACCAGGAGTAACCTAAAGGAAATACAGCTTAAAAAAAGAAGGGGAGCCTTAGGCACATTCCTGGAAGTCTGTAAATTCTGTTTCCCAGAGAGGTCCAAATCATTATCCCATCTGGCCAGGCAGCGGTGGAATCGGAGATCACGCAGCGGCATATCTGGCTATTCAAAAGAGGCGGCACATGCTGAGTCCCGAGCACGGAGTTTGGAAAAAGACACACGTACCTGCTTGATCGCGCCCAAGGTGACATTGCAGGACACGGGCAGGGTCAGGTAGATCCCAGTAGGAAGGAGGAAGTCCACTTGTATGCTCTGGTTGGCTTCTTTGGACCAGAATTCGACGGGGCAATAAATCCCCAACGTCATTCTAGATGCTTCTCAGCTACAACCTGCAGGCAGAGCAGCAAAAGGCGTGGAAGTTTTCCCACGGGGAAAAGTACCACACACATGCAAAGGAAGAGAAAATGTAGCAGCTGGAGAATCTCAGGTTCTTTGTTTTCTTCCCAGAAAGGCCATTTGTAGCACTTGTAAAAGCTACTGATTGATAAGGAGTAGAAATGTTTAAAAATCCAAGAGATAAACAAATAAACAAGCCAACAGAAAACCATGCACTGGATACGAATCTAGTTACTGCTTGTACATTTAACTCCCCCTGTGCAAGTTTACATTACAAAATATAGGTTAAAATTCAATAGTTCCTTAGAGGGTTTCACTATGATTCATTTCATTGCGATTACATCATCTTTTGCTTTTCTTCCCCCAAAAGCCATCTCATATTTCTTTAAGTCAGGCAGGCATTCAACAGGGCACAGCCCCCGCTTGCTAGCATGGGAAGGGAGGCGAAGGAGGCCATTCCACTAATCATACTGAGAATCTGATTCATTTTTCCTCTGCCGTCCCCAGCCTGTCTTCCTTGCATGTCATGTCTTTTCAGATCATTAACCTGCAAGCAGAAGCTGCCTTGGGTTTTTTTTTGACAGCTGCTCATAAATTGCTCCGGAAGCCGTTTTTGCATCAAGAAAGAGCAGAAACAACACTTATTCAGTAATCAGATCCCAGCTTCCTACCCACAATGCACATGCTAAAAGGTCCCTCTGCCAGAACTTTCCGGGAAAGGGTGGGTGGGGGGGAAGGAGTGCAGTTCAAGGACCCCCCTGGGGGTTGTCTGTCAGCCTCCTCCACTTTTATCTGGCAGCAACACCTCCGTACAAGCAACATGTCCTCATTTGTAAGTGAGCAAGGAACAATTCCTAGAACAGTGAGCCACGGGGGTTGTTTTTCTGTTGCGGGGGGCATTTATTTATTTCTTATCTGTTCGATCCTGTGGGGTATCGCCACGGTTCCAGATGGTGAGGACTGCAAAGCCACATGCCTAAATTCCTCAGAGAAGGAAAGGAAGTGCTCGGAAGTGGGGGGAGCAAAGGATGCGCCCAGTGGGAAACTCAGCAAAGAGGATGTGATCCAGTTCGTCACCCCACCCCCCCACCGGGCAATGCACTCAAATATGCATTTCTGGGCGGGAGATGATTTGCAAGCTAGAACTCATGAAAACTCTTCCTTTTCTGAGCGGGTGACTGTATAAGCTCAGCTGAGCTTGGTTAGGAAAGGGGGTCTCCGATAGCCCCCTTGGATTCTCACATTCGAAATAAAATTCTGATTTTGGGCAAGAGGGTGGGGGAAAAACACCCCTTCGTTACGGGCTTGTCTCACAGGGAATCGGTTGCACTTTCTTAAAACACCTGCTATACATGTGCAGATGACGAGCTCAGAATATAAATATACTGAAGGCATATTTACAGCAAATATAATATGGCTCAGTCTTCGCTTCTTCGCGGTGCCTGCCGGGTGTTTTGGACTTCAGTCCCAATCAGCCCCAGCTTCCCTGGCCAATGGGGAGGGATACTGAGAGTTGTAGTCCAAAGGTTTTGGGGAGCATGAGGTTGGAGAAGGGGTCTGGAGGTCAAATTCCACTGTGCCAAAATGGGGCAGTCTACAATAGGCGGGGCCAAAGGCAAAGGGGAGGGGCCAAACCAAAAGGGGTAGGGCCAAAATACCAACCTGCTATTTTGACTTTAATGTAGCGGGGGACCACCAAATAAAAAGAGGGCAGGAGACAAGCTGGAGAAACTGGGAAGGCCGTATCGGACTCATGGCCCAAATTCTGCACCAAATTTTAATATATTTTAATGTATATATATTTTTAACTTATTTGTTGTAAGCCGCCCCGAGGCTTCGGCGAATGGGGCGGCATAAAAATGTTTTAATAAATAAATAAAATAAATTCCGTATATACATATAATGCACTGCATTTATAGCCCATCTACTTTCGAATGAGGTGCTGAAAACCATACAGAGAGTCTCAGCTAATGGGAAGTACAGAAATTAATATCATAATAATCCACTATGTGGCTGAGGAATTGCTGGGAATTTTATTCTGCTTGACCTTGCATAAGCTTGCACCTTTATCCAATGGTCCCTTGAGGATCTGCAGCTTTAGTGGCTTTTCAGGGCCTCAATATGAGCAAATAAAGGTCTTTTGTTTTTACACAGACAAACACAATTGTAGAACATTTACATATTATTCTGACTCAGCAGCAAGTTTCTAGACCTTAAGACCTTGTCTGCATGACCACATTTTTAAAAAAATAATTGTGGGGCTCTATTGTTTTAAATTGCACATCTTGCCCTGGATGGTGTTTGAGCGCATGAGGTGAATGTATAAATATTCATAGCTAACTAATTTAATTAATTTAGTCTAGATTCATTCCATGCTGCAGAAGAATCCATGTTGAATTTATTTATCAATCTATATATGAAGTCTATTACTTTTCATTAAAAAATAACCCCAAAGAGGGGTAAAGCGACCAAGAAAACATCATAAAATCAAACAACCCAACTTATCTCCTATAAGACCATCGAAGGCAGCTAACAGGAATGCGAATTTAAATATAAAATACAACACCCACTTTAAAAGCCCCACTTTAGAGAGTATCATTGCATTGGATTTTGGTGATGAGAAAAAACAGAGAAAGCCGCAAATATTCCTCTTGGCAGCTGTGCTCACAATGACCCCCCCCCCCCAGCATCCTTCCCCCACCCTCTAGTTTGGGACTATAATCCCCATCATCCCTTCTGGCTGGGGGGATGAGCGCATAGGCCAACCTGGCTAGAGGGCTGGGGAAAAATGGCGGAGTTGCATGGGGGACCCGGCTTCTCACTTTAAATATTTCCTGGCGCTCACAAGCCCTCAATCCCACGGCTGAGTTACTCTGGCCCGGGAATCGTGGTTAGAGATTCCCAGTGCTGGGAAACGATGACTCCCAGCCCAGCAGAAAGCGCGAGAACACATTCCACATATTTGGGCTATTGACCTAGCAGGCGACGGACAGCCAGGCATCCCTCTCTGCTTCCCACCCCCCCCGGGGGGGTGGGGGAGGGCTGGCCTGGGCAGCCATGTTGTGAGAGCGCCCGCGGCATCCCTTCCAAGCTCCACATGTGTCCACCGATCCCAAAAGGAGGTCTCTAAATGCAAAGCTAGACTTCCAGATGGTGGAGGCCGTGATGTTTTCGCACTGGTTCAGTGCCCTTCTGATAAAGGCAGAAAACAGGAAGGGTCTCTTTTGAGAGCTTGATAGGAAAAGTGAAGGCAGCGCTTTCCCCAGAAGCCAGAAAGACAACATTTGAGGTTGTTGTGCTCTGGGCACATCACGAGAAAGCAAGGCAACCCTGCTATAATAATAATAATAATAATAATAATAATAATAATAAAGGCAGATGTATAGAAGAAGACCAAATGCATGGACTCCATCAAGGAAGCCACGGCCTTGAATTTCGAAGAGATGAGCCGGGCTGTCCCGGACGGGATATTTTGGAGGTTTTCATGCACAGAGCCGCCATGAGCCAGAGACGACAGGACGGCACAACGACATCGACATCGTACCGTTACTTGCAAGATGTTTACGGTCAGAAGAGAACTGCAGAATCCCACTTAGAAGGAGAGGGCAGCAGACAAGATGGAAAAGAGCCATGAAGCTGTTGCAAACTGCACTGCGTTGCCAGAGATATTTTCATCGAGTGGAAGGCAAGAGCAAGTGAATGGATTTCTCTGACAGCCTTCACCGCTTGCCGGAAATGGGCAAAATATACACCTTATGCACTTCAATGAATAATTCAGTGGGTGGTGCTGAAGGAAAGAAAAGAACCCTTTCCGTTCACTAAGTGCTGTCCACATGTTTCTCAAGCTCTAACCTGCAAGGATGAGGACTAGAATCTTAAAACTGCGTGTTTCTTTTTTGAAAAAAAAAAAAATCGTCCCTGCGGCTCCGCGAGTGCCAGCTCTTGTCCCAGGGCCTGGACTACTTTCAAGCGTGAGGCCAAGAATCAGCACCTGCCCCAAAATTATTTGCCCCACACTGGCCTTTCAGAGATTTAAGTGTAGCCATTGCACATGCCTATGTCTACTTCTGAAAAACAAACACATAAATAAACCATGATAAACACCAGACACAAGTCAGAGCAAGCCCTGAAAAGCAAAATGGAAAAAACCAAGCAAAGGCCAGGCCAGACTTTACAAGCACCTGGGCACACGGTTTCATTAAAAAAGAAAGCGAAGGTAGCATAGAGATAATACCAAAACGCCACCCCAAGAAAGACCGAAAATAGGCAGACCTGTCTCCAAGAGAACCTGCTTATGCACGTACTTCAAGGATGCCAAGAGGTGCCTGAAAAGGAAGTAAGACACTAGCCCTCATGGTTCTGAAGAAAGTCGTACTGAAGCGGCGCTGGAAAAACTCCCTGACACCGACTTACACCACAGGCCTATCGAATGACACAGGCGCCCGCTCCGAATCCCCTGGACTGCAGGTCCCATCATCCCCAGGCAACGCGGACGGCGAGCAGGAATGCTGCCAGCTCTTGTCTAAACCATCCCATCTATCGCCGGGGCGGGAGAACCCAAACCGCGCCAGCCCGTCCGAAGCAGCGCTCTTCTCGCAAGCGCGCTCTGAACACGCCCAGAGGCGCTCTCGACGCGGGCTGGGGGCGGCGTTGCCTGCCGTCAGCTCTCGCCCGGATGCCAGATCCCCCTGAACAGAAGTTTCCAAAGGCTGAAATCAGAGCGGGGGGGGATCGCTTCCCGCACCCCAATAAAAGGGGGGGGTGGTATGGGGAGGAGAGAGAGCGCGCGCGCGCGCGAG
>NW_025336059.1:2647577-2677108 GCF_004798865.1 Varanus komodoensis
GCTAAACACATTCCAACCATCAAAACCATGCCAGGACACCTCGTTTCTCTAACCCTAACCCTACCCTGGTTCACTCCCCTAACCCTAATATAGGGGTAAAGCTCCATTGAAAAAAACATGATTTTGAAAAACCCTTCCTTGAGTGGTTTTTTCTGCGCAGCTCAGCATCCCTGCCGATACCTTGGACCTGATTTCGGACAAGGCCATGAGCTGGGGATTTTAATGCACGGCTCACTCTCTGGGTCCTGCCCAAGCACATTGTACGCCACAAAATGTTCACTGGGTCTTGTCAGAATGATGCCTCTACATGGGCTCTGCTGGCTGGGGCTGATGGGTGTTAAAGGCCAGAATTTCCTTACCTACGCAGAGAGATGCAGATGCAGCCTCTCTCCTGCATAGTTACTTTTCCTCAAAATTGAACCCTGCTGTTAATTATTTTATGGTCTGCTTTAATTCATTCACTGTACTAGATTTATCCCTCGAGTATGAGTTTGTCTTATTGTTTACCATGTTGGATACATTTGAATGATTCCATTAATTCTGTTGCTTTTCTCTCATTTACTGAATGCATTTTCATATGCTGGCCTTGCATTTTGGAAGCCCCGCAGAGGACCCTCAGGGTATGGGGCAGCATCGAATCAAAATGTCCCAAATATAGCACATCACCTCCTCCTCCTCTTTCCTTCAGGACTCCCTGGCACTAGGGAAGACAGACGAGGAAGCGCGGAAGCAGTTCCAGCTCAAGTTCAACGAGGCTTTGCGGGAGAGCTGGAAAACCAAGGTGAACTGGCTGGCCCACAACGTGTCCAAGGATAACAGACAGTAGAGCCTTTCGGCTTGCGACTCCTGAAGTTCGGACCATCGGGAAACAGGGCCGGTCCTTCCTGGGCTGTTTGGGTGAAGCAGGTTGGACTTTCCTCGAAACACTGCCAGAAAGCAACCGAGAGCGTCCAGCCGCCTTTTGCGGGGCAACCAGGTTGCCCACCGGGTGCCGGCTTTGGGGTTTCTCCAGCACAGAGAAGCCAGAAGCGCCATCGCGGTGGCGTTTCTGCCTACGAGGAGCCTCTGGCACACCTGTGCGCGTGGGGGCCCCAGGCTGACTGGGGAACGGTGTGGGTGTGTGGGTGTGTGTGTAATGTGTATTTTATACTGCCCAAGCAGGTGTGCTATACCTTGTTTGTTCACCAGCTGAACAGAGCGCGATTTGTTGTTTGAAAGACCTCCCATACCCGGGAAGAGCTGGACTCTTCCATGGGGAAGGAAAGGAGGCCATGTTAAGTCACGGTACTTCTTGTTTTTCTCTCATTAAAGACGCCATTCCTTTAAAACTGCCAAGTCCTGACACGTTGAAATGCCCCTGCTTTAGCGCCCTCATCCGCCTGATTTTATTTCTGCGTGCTGCTCCCCGCTGCCGCCCCTTTCCCGACTCAGCACCCTTGAGAGCTTTGGACTGTCGCTCCCCATCAGCCACAGGCTAAGGGATGATGGGAGTTCACGAACACACCTGGAGGGTGTGATGCTGGAGCACTGGACCCTGAAAAGCATTGCTTTCCCACGCTGCCTCTTGGGACCCCTTGGGTTTTTCCAAAAATCGGTGCTCAAATCAATCCACTTCTTATATGCAGCTTCTTGCACCAGAATGCCTCTTGCTTATCTAGGGGACAAGTGCAGAAACCAAGGGTCATTTATTAGTTTATTAAAATTGCAGGCGTTGAATTTCTGTGGTCCGGTTGGCTCTCCTCACCGTGGCTCGGAGAGATTGCTTCTTTAGGTTTGACTCACTGCACAGAAAGGGAACTAGTCAACTGTGTTTATTTTCTGAGCCATGTTATTGCTGCTTGCCTTGCAATCAGAAGGACTTGCAAACCTGCATTTGGAAGCCGCCGATCCAGCGCCCGCTGCTGTCTTTCCAGAGCCGTCAGTCTGGGAAAACTGCATCATCAGCATGGAAAACTGGACAGAGCCCATTGTGACGAGGCGTCTCTGTGCTGCTCTCACTCAGCATTTCTATCGTGGAATTACATTTATGGAAACAAGCAGTGGGGAAGTTTACGTGCAATCTCAGGTGCTTTTTTAAGAATGAAAAACAGCAGGTGGCTTTTTTGTCTGGACCAGCACAACAACACAGTGTCTTGTACTCGTGGTGTGTGCACGTGGCTGCCTCTTGGAAAGTGTATTTAAGCACACATGTAAGCACACTTACCTGTATGTACGGAGAAGTGTACACGCAAGATTTCTCTATACCCACGTGTGAAGTTGTGCATTGTCTAACACGTATGAATACAGACACACTTAGGGAACAGTTGTGTGTTCACACACAGACACACAGAGGTGGCGTGGATTAAAGAAGATTACACTTCTGAGCAGAATTGGCTTCCACCTACTCCTGCTTGAAATGGTTGCTTTCTGCAAAAATGGGAGTGTGGCTGACCTAGTGTTGCTCCCAAAGACGGGGCTGCGGGAAGAGCTGCTGCGAAGTGCGTTGTGTTATTTAGCGGCGATGGTGTGGTGACCATCTGAATCCAGAAGGGCTAACTTAGCCTTCAGCTAGAACCGGCCTTTCCTGAGCAAAATGGAGAGAGAAAACCAAGCTGTTACACTTCCATGTGGATGAACACGTGAATCTTACACTTGTGTGGATAATCACTCTGTGCACTCCTCGGAGGCCAACGTCCTTCAAAAAAAATTCTGCTGCTGGACTGGTTTTTCAGACAAACAGTTTCATCTTGGACCAAACTTTTGGTTTATTTCTAAAAAAAAAAATGGGCCCAGCATCTAAACACATCACCCGTGTCATTCTTTTAGGGATGGATTGTTTTGCTGGGGCGGAATGCTCAACACCAAAAAGGGGCGTAAATCTAGGTTAAGAAAATTAAGGCCAGCATCCTTGACTCTTACAGGGAGTTAATCTCATTAAACATACTGCCACTTCCTTCCGAGAAAGTATACAGAAAGCTGGCAGAAATACTGTCATTCTGTACAGTATATTCTGTCAGTGGCAGAGAACGTGTTAAGGCTTTAATAAGGGACCTGGAAGGCAGCATGCTGACCTCTCTCCTATGGTGCCATGAACTGCTCTCAGCCCAAGCACTGAAGTCATTTACAGAGAGACATTGTGAGTAGTGGCACATTTTAAGGGTGGGTAGAGGCCAAAGGCAAGAAAGTGAGGTCCAAAGCAGCATATTTTAGCATAAAGATCTTTCCTAACGACTCTAATCGAGCTTTGAGAGATGAGCCCAATCTTACAGGGTCAATCAAGACCCCTTCCTTGCACTCACAAAGGAATGCTCAAGACTTAATTTCTTGTTCAGCTTATCAATCCCGGAACACATTTCAATGTGGCAATTAGAATAAAAACCAAGTCGGTTGATGCGCAAAAACTTCCATCCCGGACTCACAAAAGGAGGATTGATAGCAAGGATGTCCTTTCTTTCTTTCATTTTTTTTTTTTTTTTTTTTAGAACCAGAAATTTATTGTAGCTCAGACTTTCCAAACTTTGACCTATTTACCAATATACACATCTGAAATGTTAGACCCATGATGGCTACAAAATGCATCAGAAAAAGTTTACAACCTTTCAGCATTAGCATGAGAGAGAGAGAGAGGGAGAGAGAGAGAGAGAGAGTGACATGACGGAGTTTACAGTCTCTAAAATACAGCTGCTACAGTAACGGTATAATGGAAAAAAGGGGTTAGAAATTCCTACACAGTGACATTAAAACACAGGACAACTTGGACATCAGAACTCTTCCCTGTTTTTACTTAAAACTAGCAGTTATATGTTCTCTGGAATGAGGAGGCAAAGCCAGCTTCCCTGGCGTTTTACAAGTCTTAAATTTTTACAGTTACAAAAACGGGGGCCGGGGGGGGGAGCTGATTTCGGTGGCCTGGGGGCTCCCCTGCTGTCAGATCCACCCTATTTTAAAAAGGCACTCCGGAGACTAGCTTCCCTTGAAGTACATGCCAGGGCTGGGCCGTCAATCAAGAGGGCGTGGGAGAACCCCGGCCTCCCACCTGGGCAGGGACTGAGCATCATGTGGGAGCACGTCCCCCGTGCTGAGGGGAGGCACCTGCTCCGTCTGATGCTTCGCGACGTCTCCCCGGCCGGGGGCCCCAGCGACGCCGCCGGGCTGCGATCTTTGGTGTGCTACTGTCGAGTGGAAAACCCTGCGCTGCTCTTTGCTTCAAGCACTTGCCACCCCCCCCCCCGGCCCCGGCCAGCCCGTATCCCAACACCCGCCCCCCCAAAAGAGGGCACGCAACCGTCAGTCCCATCATCCGCGTCTGCCCCGTGGTGCTTTTGGAGCTGAGCTCCAAAGCCTGTTCTGGGGGAGAGCAGCTGGGGAGTGCCTTGCGAGATCAGCCCCCGCCCCGCGAGAAAATAAACGTGGCGCGCCCTCCAGGAAGCTGTCGGATTAGCTCCCGCCGTAGCCCCAGAGGAGGAGGACGGCCCCAGAGAAAGAAGCAAGGAGTGGCACGCTCCAGGGTCTCTGGAGGAGGAGCTCACTCCCCTCCAAATGGGCCCCCCATGCTCACCTCTGCCAGAGAACGGCTCTGGTCCCTCCAAAGCGTGGGTGGACGTTCCCCACCAACCTGTGTCCCCAACTCTTGGACCCTGAAACATGACGGAGGGTGCCAGGGAGAGGGAGTCTCGTCACGTTGGACAGAGGAAAGACCCACGCACATCCAGTGTAAACAACAGTGACTCTCCGTCAACCCGCCCCCAGCAGACGCTTAAGAGACCCACGTCTCAAGGTACTGTACAAGGAGAGAGTAGGAAAGACCAGGAGTGCTTCAGCGCTGGAATGATGCCACCCAGCCTCCGTCACGACCGCCCCTCCGAGCTCAGCCCACGGAGCAGAACCGAACCCGTCCCCCATCCGCCCTGCAGCGCTGCCACAAGGAACAGCGTGGAAGCAGAAAGCGCCGGGCCCTTCCAATTGTGCAAAAGACACTTTCAAATCGTGTGCCGCAGCCTTCGTGTCCCCAAAAACAAAATGCAGAAGGACCCACGCGGCAAGGGGCAGGGGCCGTCAGACCCAGAGAGGGTGCATGAAGATCGATTAGACTCCCCCTACCCCCACCGCCCCCGGCTTCTGCAGCAGGAATTTTGAAGGAAAAAAAACCCTTATCACTACATCATGCTGCGTGATCGGTTTTTAAAATCTTAGCCCGGTTTGTTCCCTCCCCCCCAAGCCCCACCCTGTTTTCACTACCACAAGTGACGTAATTACATAATTCCAATATATTTACAAATATTAAAAAGTCTGTTAATCTTCTACATAGTAACCTCATTCTGCCACTTTACACATGCACTAGAGTTTGGGAGGAGAAAAAAAAAGTATCTTAAAAAGATTCACAAGGGATGGAAGGAGCCACAAACCCTCGCCGCCCCCACCAAAGCCCCCCAAATTAAAAAAAAGGAAACGGTTAACCCTTTGTCACCAAATGGTCTTGGCATTATGGTTTCCCCAGGAAAGCATGAGCAGCAAGAACGCAGCAGAAGCATAGCACCCAGCCAAAAATAACATTAAAGCCAAGGAGTCGGCCGTCGCGTGTGCCAGGGCGGTCACGTCCCTTGTGCGAAAGGACCCCAGGAGCGGAATACAAGGCAGTCCCTTGCAAAACGAGGATTCGAAACGATCTTTGCCATCCGGTCCCTGGGGGGCGGGTGAGGGAGGGAAGGGCTTGCTCTCTTGCTAGAGGTGGGGCTTTTTAAGGGGACTGGCCAAAGAGAAAGGGAGACGGACACAGCAGGACGGGGCGGCTGGGCCACGTGGCCGGCTGGTGCCAGGGGGCCTCAGGAGCGGTGGGCGGGTTGCAGGGGAGTCTTCTAGGGCAGAAGAGCAGACAAAAGAAAATGGAGGGCGGCGGCGGCGGCCCCTAGAGGGCTGGGGATCAGTAGGTCAGGGTGGAGTCGTCCCATTCCAGCTGCTGCTGCCTGTTTGCGTTCTGCTGGTCTTCCTCCTGCTCGCCCTCCTCTTCCTCACTGCTCTCCGACTCGGCGCTCGTGATGTCGTCTTCCTCCTCGCCATCCTCGCTCTCCTCCTCCTCTTCCTCCTCCTCCTCGCTGCTGTGCTGGTCCTCGTAGGTCTGCCGAGACAGGCCAGGCGAGCGTTCACGCGGACCCCGCCGCCTCGTCTCGGACACAGCCCACCCGGACAGCCCTGCCCCACTCCGCCCGGCCTTGTTCCAAAGAGCCACCTTGGACCGGCAAAGGAAAGTGGGAAAGGCGGGCCGGGAGGGTCCCTCTCTGGAAGAATTCGGGAAGTGCCAAAGGGGCCAGGCCTCCGCTATTAAAGGGAGCAACAAGCTGGTTTCTAACAGGCCCTGGCCAGCGACCGTTAACGATGCCTGCCTGGCTTCACCTCCTCCCCAGAAGCAGAGGCAAGCTGCCAGCACTCTTTTTATGCGATTCGCTAAATGACCAACTCGCCAGAACAGGCCGCTGGCAAGCAAACGGGCATTTCATTCGGCTGCCTGACCATGAACCGGGGGCGTCCAGAAGGGGGGTGTGCTTACATTTCAGGGCTTTAAGAAGCTCAGGAGCGCAAAGGCACCGGGGCAGAGAGAGGCCCGTGCCGAGGAGAGAAGGTGCGGAAAGCCACCAGTGTGAGGCAAACCGAAGGCCGCCAACCCGAGGAGGAGAGCTGGAGCCCCTCCCCGCCCACAGAACAAGAGGCCGCTCTTACCTCCATGGGGTTGACAGTAATGGTCAAGGCGGAGTCATCCCAGTCCATCTCGTTCTCCTTCCCGGAATCCTGGTCCCGCATGGTGCGCTGGTGGGCGGCTCGGATCCGGAAGACTCCCAGGATGATCATGAACACAAGGAAGCTCACGCAGACCACGATGACGACGGTGGCGGTGCTGGGGACCACTGCGGGGAGAGCACCATCAGCCGTGCCGGCACCAAGGGAGGCGAGCTCTGAGCACGGCCGGGGCCCAGAGGGGGCGCAGCGGGGCACCTGCTGAGGGCCCACGGCCAGGCGGGGCTCCATGGACCAGGCCCCAGCCCGGCCCCGCTGCAGCCGCCTTGCTCCCTGGGCCTCGCTCTGGCTGGGCCACAAAGGGGGCAGGGGGGCAGGAGATGCCGAGTGGGGCAAAGCAGGTGAGGAGGTTGCCCCGGCTCAGCTGCTGTAAGGGGTGCCTCGAGGGCTCCCAAGAAAAGCAGCTCCTGTACCCGTGTCAACACTATCCTAGCAAGCTGCGGAGGGGAGCACATTTCTAGGACAGTATTTGTGTACAATTACAGAAGACAAACCAAAAAGAGGTCCAAAACTGCACAGAATCCGTATGACCTGGAAAGAGCCAGTCTGCTGTGGAACACCCTGGCTGGATTCTTAGAAATCTGAACCCATCGGAGTCTGCTGTGGATTTCTTGGACACCGAGAAAGCAGCCACATTCATGCCCCTTGGGTCTGAGAGTAATTTTAAAGCTGAGGGGGAAAAATCCTTCCTCAAGTCTGATGAAAAACGGGACACTTTTCTCTGAAAAGAGCCGTGTTTCAGGAATCTAGCGGGCAGGCATCAAGCCTGATGCTCGAATCCCACACGAAGCTCGAATTCCACATCCTCCGAGAGATTAAGTGCAGCTCAGACGCCACTGGGTTAATGCCCCAGGGAAAGGTGCTGGAAAGATGGCAAACTGAGGCAGCAAAAAGGAACCCCCCCCCACCACCTCCAGTGGTTCGGCAGAAGGGGAATGAGGAGAAGCAGGGAAGAAGTCCCAGAATGGTCGGGGGGGGCAGCTTACCTGAGAACCCGGGGTGCGGGCTGGCGAGGTTGTGGCCGGAGAGGTCGACAAAGGAGTGGTGGACCGGCTGGAGGAACTGGGGCTGCTGGGCGGCGAGGTGGCTGGCGTGATCCACGGGGTTGGCGGTGTGGATCACGTTCACCTGGGCACAGGGGGCGGTGGGGGAAGAGGCAAGCTGAGACCCCACGGATGGCGCCCCCAGGCCTGGGAGCTGGCAGCCCCCATCCCTGATGGGTCAGACCCGCTGCGTGCGGCCTAAATCGGTCCCACCCACCCTGGGGGAAAATGACGTGGAGGACATCAACCCCCACTGGACTCAGCCAGCCTGGTCTGTGGCCAGGAGTGCTGGGAATTGTAGTCCAAAAGCTGGAGGGCTCCAGGTTGGGGCTGGTGCTGCTGGGCAAGACAGACCAGCGGCTGGACCCTGCGCCAGGTGGCTGGGAAGCGCTTAAGAACAGAGGCCCAGTGGAGCTGGAAGGGCCTGAGGCCACCGAGTCCAACTTGCCCTGTGGCCGCCGCAAAGTTGATTTGACATGAGGGCCACGCAGGCAGGTAAAGCCTAGAGAGCCCGGTATTCCCCAGCGGTCTCCCATCCAGGGACCAACCAGGCCTGACCTGCTCAGCTTCTATGGTCAGGCTCGGGATGGTGCAGCAGCACCCAAAGCGTTTTGCACCCCTTGAGGGGATTGGAACTTGCTTCTCGCTGGGAGGCAACAGCTGCTTAACCTGCAGCCAATACGAGCTGATTCAGCCCAAGCGCCTGTTGCCCTGGAGCATCCGAGAAGCCCTTGAATGCAGCTCCTGGAAGCAGCTGATGTACCTCCACTTTAAATTCGTTGCTGACGTAACGGCCGTTGAGCTCCGAGCAGACCAGCTTGAACTTCCGGTCGAAGAGCGAGACAGCGTACCAGTTGCGGTAGCGGATCAGGTGCAAGACCTCCTCGTAACTGGCCATCGTGTCGACCCCTGCAGGGGAGGGACACGGGGGCCGGTCAAGGGGACGGGGCCTTGCCTCTTAGCCCTGCTGCTGCCTCAAGAGTAGCTTAAGCACAGGAAACCAACCCCTGCAAGATCCAATTCAGGGTTTTTTCCCTACCTAAAGTGAGGTATGTTCGTATCAGGGATGCACTGAAGCCGTGTTAGGATCAGAATACGATTCGAAACAGGATTGAATCTGCTTTAGGAGGAAACATCTCCCTCGCTGCTTCCTCCCTTTTCCAATCGGGTTGTTAGGCAAGGCTTTGGCAAGGGGCCTGGGACGCACCTGGTGCCCACACAGTTCTCAGAGTATGGGCTTCCTTCTGTGGAACTCCTGACCGCTGACGTCAGGCAAGTGCCATTTTGGCGTCTGCGAAATCCATTTTTACCTAAACAAGCTTTTCCTGGATGACCACCCACATTTTTAGGGTATCATTGGATTTTAGATACATTTTTGCTTTGTACTTTCTTTCCTTTTACTGTTCGCTTCCTGGGAATCTTCTTTTTAAAGAATACAGAGCAGTTGATAAGCTCTGAACACCAATCTTTTGAGAATGCAAGTTAAGAAGACAGAGTGAGCGCATGAAGTTTGCCCTCAGTTGCTCATCTAGCCGTGTGCAGAATTTGGCACGCCTGGATGGCGTGGTCCAAGAACAGGACAGAGGGACCAATGAAGCTCAGGAAACGAGAAGCAAAACTTCAACTTGTACAGATGCCTCTTTTCAGCAGGGCAAACTGGATGCTGGTTTCTGGTGGAATATTAAGAGAGCCAAACGCCGATGCCCTGACCCTCAAGTTAAAGCTGCTGGAGACGTCAGCAACCTCTTGAAAACTGCCCGGCTCTTCCACTTTAGTAACACGATCCTGGGGTTCCCAGCGCACTGGAAGCAGAGGCAGGAAATGCATACCAGTAATGATCATGCCGAGGTTGGAATTGCTCATCTCCATCCCCTTCTGCTGCAGCCGAGCCACATCCACCTCCAAGCTCTCCTGCTCCGGGCTGAGCTCATCCCCAAGCACAGTGACCTCGCAGGTATCCAGATTGTGCATGATCTCCTCAGAGACAAGCGATTCCTGGACTGTGGGCAGAGAGAAGGGCAAGAAATGAGAATGTGCAAAGGAAGGGGACTCTGGGCTTTTAAAGCTGTCCCGACTCATCAAGTTTTCCTGAGGACTAGAACCTTTAAGTGCATGTCCATTTGAGGGTTTCTCATGCCATCTTAAACCTGGCCATCTGATCCCAAATTCTGGGTGTGGGCCAAGCCCTCCAGGCTTAAGGACTCTGCTGGATCAAACCAAGGCGCCGTCTAGCCCTGGGAACCCTGCACATGGAACAAGAGAGCGACCGCCCCCAATTCCCATGCTCCCCGAGCACTGGGGTACAGAGCCCTACTGATGCTGGAGGTAGCACAGGACTGCCAGCCATGAACTTGTCCAATCTCCTTTTCAAGCCATCCAAGTGGGCAAACGGCACCATGTCATGTGGAAGTGAATCCCACGGTGTCTGTGCTGTCTGGAGGAATCCCTTTTATCTGTCCTGCATCCCCTACTCATCGGCTTTCTGGGAAGACCCTTTCGGGCTCTGATGTTGTGGAAGAAAGATCAAAATGCCTTCTTGCCCACTCCCCACGCATCAGTTTACATTCCCTTTCCCAGTTTGCCTTGACTCGCCCCCTTTCTAAGCTTAAACACTCGCACAGACTGCAAATCTCTCTTTGCTGGGCATTTCTGCAGCCACTCGTTGGCGTCTCTCTTCTGGCGGGGCCGTCCTGCTCCCTGCCACCCCTCCACCTGCGCCGGGCTGACAGGCTTTACCTGTGGGATCCTCATCTTCATCCCCCTCCGGCTCCACCTCCCGCGTGATGGTACTGATGATGCGAAGTTCGGGGAAGAGGGAGACCCCTCCGGGGCTCTCGAACTCCGACGCCGAGCGGGCAAAGTGGTTGATGCCACTCAGGCTGATCTTGGGCTCTTCAGGCTGCAGGACCATGACATAGCCCTCGACGGAGGGCACGGCGATGCAGGCTTCCTCGCTGGAGCACCTGCCCCCGAAAAGGAGAGAAGGCTGCCCGTCTCTGCTGCCACCGGCGATGGGGACGCCGGAGCAGGCAGGCCAACGCTCCGCATGCAAGGATTATCTGGGGCATGAGGCATCCCTTGCCTGTGCTCAGACCCCCGGATGGCCATGCCCCCCCTCCTGGCCACCACCTCTGACAGCGGTTCTGTAGCTTTTGCCCAATTTTTGGCCATTCGCAAGGTCCAAGTGCCTCTCCTCACGCTCAAAGACCTTTAAACGGCGACCTACTGGCATTTTTACTACAGCCAGCAAAAACGGGGGGGGGGGGGGTCTCCAGAACCTCCCTAAGAATCTGCAAAGAAGGGGTGTAATGGAAGCCGATGCCAGAGGTGTGGGGCCACCACGTGCCTTGGGGAATGAGCCGAGGAGACGGCCCTCTGAGCTGAGCGTCGGGGCAGACTATGGGGGGGAAGACCGGCCTTCCAGCGACTTGGGCGCAAAGCACGGGAGGCTGCACATGGGGGGCAGCGGCCACTTCGACCGGGCTCAGAAATGCACCCGCCATCCAGGCTAGGAAGGGCGCCATTCCGGCAACCGTGGCCCCCAGCCGCCGGGACTCACTTCACTGTGCTCGTGACCTTGATCCTCCGGATGCCGGGCGTGGGGAACTGGCGCGAGTTCAGGTAGGCAACATGCTGCATGGCCTTGTCGAAGCGGTCGATGTCGTCTCCTTCCAGGGTCAGGACTGACTGGCTGGGGCTCATGTGGACCTGAAAGCATGCCAAGGGGAGCAGGTGCTGGGGCTGCTCTTGGGACCATCTACATGCTGCAGCTTTTCTGCCATTTATTCATGGTGAAATAAAGGGTCCATTAGTGAGAAGTTGTAATTGGAGGACCTCTACTCTAAATCCAATTCTTTCTTGTTTTAAAAGAGAACAATACACATCCTCGCCCAGTTCTTGCTTCGATATAGGTATTCGTGTTTATGTGGCTGTCAGGAGAAAAATGGAGGAAGGCGGCTATTCAGCGCCTCTCCGTTATGGAAACTGTGCAGTTGCCCAAAGTTACAGCAAGTAAAGGCATGATCTTGCACAAGCTTCGACACGAAAAACACCGACAGCTCCCAGGATGCCCAGCTGACTAGCTGGGGCATGCTGGGAGCCGAAGGCCTTTTTCCTGTCGAAACAAGCGCAGGACTGTGCCCCAGCAAGGGCATCTTGGATGGAAGGAGCAACGCTGCCCCCTGCTGGCAGACGAGAGGCACAGCGCCGATCCAGTCCTGCTTCCTCGCACACACAGAGCCGGAGCCCGTCCCAGGACCAATCCTACCTTGAGGCCTTTGCTGACGCCGCCGTCGGCTGTCTGCAATTCCAGCCCTTCTTTGCAGGTGTAAAGGCAGTCGATCACTTTCTTGTTGTCCAGCTTGCCCGAGCGGATCATTAAGCCGGCCAGGTTGCCTCGGAAGAACTGGGTCAGGCGGAGCTCACCACCTTGACGGGAGAGTAAGGCAAGAGAGATGCCATGAGCAGTGGGGGAGCACGCCGGGGGGATGCAGCCCGGGGTTCTTGTGTGTTTGTCTCCACAAGAGGAGACGTGCTTATTTTGGTTCTTAAATGAGCATGCAAGTTAGTGTTGCTGCTTGAGTTAACCTTGCAGTTATGATCAGGCACGGGAGGTGGAGGGCGAAAAACGAAACGAGAAGAACTGAAGTACGCTCACTCATGCAATACAGCTGTTGGGGGTTGGGGGGTGGGAATGGAATGGTCCCTAAAAACTTGAGCTGCATTTTCCGGCTCCAGCTCTCCCCTCAGAAAGGCGCCTTGTCCACCTCCTCACTCCCCGCCACCACCAGCAGCCATTCCAGCTGAGGGAGAGGGGGCTATTGGGCCATTCCACCAGCCCTGCTTTGAAAGACAGCTTTATTACCTCCTCTTCCCTCCCCACCGCCCTTTCCTCATATGCTGTGACTTTTCAATTTTAAGTCTGCAGGGAGGGAACACCCTTCATTCATGGTGTAAAAGTGCAATCTTACACCTGCTTGGGACAGAAAAAAGGCCGACAAGCAGGCACAGGGTTCCATGTGAGGCCTTTCTGGCAGCCTTCTCCTTCTGGTTGAGGAATGGAAAATACCTCAAATAAATACTTTTCTGCCTTGACCCTATTGGGATTTCTTTTGCACCTGGAATTCAATCCCTACAGGAGAAGACAACAAGTGATGAAGACCCAAACCACCCACCCACAACCAGGTTCCCTCCAAATATGTTGGGCTATACCCCCCATCATCCCCAGCCAGCAGGACTGCTCGGGCCACCCATCTGGCGGCCACGAGGTTGCAGGGGCTGCATCTGTGAAACACTCCTCGCCCTATTTGGCGTCTCGCGGCACACTTTGGCCAAAAATAAAAACATGCGTTTATCCCTTCCAGAATCGCTGGTGCCATATGCACACAGGTGCCGATTTAAGCCGAGCCTTCAAGGACTCGCAAGCTCTGAGCTGGTCCTTCAAGTCCTTCTTCAAGCTGCACATCATCAGGAGAGCCGCACTTCACCCAAGGTGCCACTTAACGTTCGACCACCCTCCCTGGCGGGGAAGGCCGGATCACCGGAAAGAGCAGCCCTGGGCGGCTTCTCCTCCCCACAGGCGGCCTGCACCAGCCGCCCCACGGTGTGTGGGTTGCACCCTCCTCTGCATCCAGCGAGCTTCCAAACCCCCTGGGCCCCAGACAAGCCGCAGCTGCTGGGGTGGCTCGGAGGCGACTCTGCCGCGCAGCTGGCCGGGCTCAGGGGACCTGCCTCCCACAAAGGTGAAGCACACGCAGCGTGGGGAAAAGTCGCAGCTAGGGCCGTGCTGTCCCAAATCTCCTGGCCTAGCCTCTGCCTGATGGCGGCATCTGGGGATGCTAAATCCTCCAAATTTAACAGAATTCAAAGCATTAGTTGCTTGAAGTCAGGACCTGTCATGCTGGCTGGAGGATGCTGGGAGTTGTCGTCCACCTGGAGGACGCCCGGTTGGGGAAAGGCTGAAGCAACCCGCTGTTCCCAATGCTCCGAGGCCACTGCCTTCTTGCCTGGAAGTCGGACAGTGCAGGGGCACTTCTGATTGGCTGTGTGGCTTTGGGAAGAAGAGCATCACACCCCCCACAGGGATGCTCGAACCAAGGAAATCGCTAAAGGCCCAGCCCTTCTTTATTTCAAAGTGGCTGCAAGTGCTTCCTGAGGAACCAGGAATGTACGTCCGAATGTTTTCACCAAAGGGATGGGGGAGAAGAAAAGAGGGGGACATTCAAAGAAACCCAAGTGCGCAGGGGGGAGAAACTCAATGGAATAACGCAAGTCCCACAATGCAATTATGCAGTTTCAATGGCCATAACACGTCTCATGCTATGTGTGAGATGAAGCAATGTCTTGGCTTAGAAGTGGAAGAATTAAAAAGAAACGGGGGGGGGGGGGGGAAAGTAAAAAAAGAAAAAGGAGGGGGGAAAAAACCACCGGCAACCTGCAGGAGTCTCGGTCGCTTTTTCTGTGTCATTCTCATTTCCTGTATATTCTGCAGAAGAGCAAGAAGAGAAAGAAAAAGAAGACAAGAAAAGAGGGACAAGAAGAAAGGAAGGAACCAGGTGGTTAGGTCCTGGCATGTTTTATTTGCCGCTTTTGTGAACATGCTCTGCTTACCGGACGCACGACAGAAAATCGCGGCTGCCCTGCTCTAAATGGGAGCTGGCAGGATTTCAGAACAGAGCGTGAAATTCTTCTGTACTGGACGCTGACAATTCCCTTTTCCTTACTGATTCGCCAGCCAAGGTAGCCCAGAAGCCCTGCTACGGACTCGCTCGCGTGAGGAAGACGCTCCCTGCAGGTACCTTTCTGGGACACACACGGCTGGATTCAGACAGGAATGATGCGGACAGATCCCCCAAAGAGCGGAATGAGATGGGACACTTTCTATTGGGGTTGAGTTCTTGAGGCTTTATTTAGAGGCTCCCTTCAGTGGAAAAACTCCCTTCAAGAAGCAAGAGCAGTAGGGAGAAGCATATGTGGTTGTGCCTGGTCGTTTTGGGTTGGTGGGTACATTTGGGATTTTGCGTCCTTGGGACACAAATCAAGACGGTGCCTTGACTGTGCAGCCTCCCAATTTAAACAAAAGAAAAGGAAATGGATCATCCAAAGAAATAAAGCAACAACTGGGGGGGGGGGGGGCCTGGTGGTTAAACACCTCTGTCTGCAGAGAGAGGTTTCCTGCTGGAATGCAGCTTAACCCGGGGGGCGGGGGGCACCAGAGTGCCTTTCTCGCCCCTGGTGCCACCTGCCCCTGCTTTGCCGGGCTTCCAGTCAGGCCCAGCCTGCGGCGCCCGGCTGGGTGAGCTGGAGCGCCATCCAGGCCGCCCCTGACGCCTTCCCCACAGCTGCACACGGAACGGTTGAGAGCACGGAAGGAGAGGTGGCGGCCATCTCGCTGGGGGGGTCCCGAGGAAAAGGCCGGGAAGGCAGCCTGAGGACTGCGGCAGAGAGGAAAGAACCGTGGCGGGTCCAGTTTCACCCACGCCGTTTGCAGGACGCTCTCCACTCCAAGCGTGTGCCTGCACCGGAATAATTAGCCGGAGAGGAGGCTCTGCCAAGCGCTCTCATCATCTCCCCCCATCTCTGTTCCCCCTTGCATAGCTGGGGGAAGTCGAACAAACCAGGGTCAGTCTTCCACTGAGCAGATTCCAGGACTCTTGCTCTGTGAGAACCAGGAGTTGCAGCTTGGAATAAGCTCTAGTTTGTTGAACACACTACTAAACGATCTGGGGTTTGCCGCTGGCTTGTTTGGCCGTCGACTCGGAGCTGATCTGCATAGCAACCGACTAGCCGCTGAACCACTTAACCTGCTCCTCACAGAACGAGGGATCCGTTCAAGTGGGGAGCCGAACCCACAGGCTGAACTCCATTCTGGAGGCACCTGTGTTCCATTGTGCTGCTCTCAAATGTATCCCAAGGCCCATTTTCCTCAGGATGCTGACAAGACAGAGCTTCAGCAGCCCGGGAGGCTGTGACTCAGCATTCTGCAGCCTCAAAGGGTTGGCTTTTTAAACCTGCTTTGCATGTTAAAACTCCACCAGGGCTGCTGCATTTCTTTTTATAGCCATAAGCAGCAAAATCCTCCAGAACACACAAAACGCTGGATGAATTACTCTGGCAAATTCCTTTAAAACAAACACACGCAAAATGTGATCAGAGAGGCAGACACAAAAACACCACAGGAGCTTTTGTTTGCTTCTGCATTCTGGCTTCTAACCCAGTTCCGAGAGCGCATGTTCCCCATCCTAGGAGGCGATTTAAGGTTTTTCTCCATCAGTGCTCTCCAAACGGCAACAAATGTTTATTTCTGAAGGCCATCTGGCCAAGAGAAGGGGAGAAGGCCAGTTAGCTGGCCTTCCTAAGCATGCTAATAGAAGGCTGCACAATTCAGCTTTTGCCTTTTCAGTCTCCCTCTGGCTCTCTTGAAGAGAAAATGTGAGACACACATGCAAGCCCAAGGGAATCTTGTCCACAAGCTGGACCAGAATGAAAACCTGTGGGCAGGCGGGATGCACCTGACACTTTCAGGGAGGTTCTTCCACCCCTGCATGCTGCCACAGGCCCTGGGTGGGCATTTACCTTGCCAACAGGCGCCAACCACCAGCTGGGATTCTATTTTGGACGGATGAAGAGGATAGTCCTCGGTCACAGGGAACGGATCGAAGGAAACGCCGTCCACGTAGAGCGTCACCGCGGGGAATTCCACGTTGAGGACATAATGATGCCATTCCTTGTCACACACCTGGAAGGGGACAGAGTGCTGAAGCGGACGGGGACTACGCTTTGCCCTGAGCACGTTTTCTGCAAGACCAGTTCTTTCTGGGAGTGAAGGAAAAGGGTCAAGCTATGCAGGGAGCCGCAGAGGATGAGCACCGTTGTATCGCTGGAAGGTATCTGCACCGCTGGGAGGGTGTCCAGGTGTGCGTGCCAGAAGCCCTGGCATCTCCAGCTCTGGCTGTGGAAGATCCCCAACAGACCCGCCCCCCCAGCCTAGAGCAGGCTTCCCCAATCTGGGACCCTCCTATTTGTCCAGACCACTTCACTCATCATCCTTGGGCCCTGGCCAGGCCTGCATGATGGGACCTGGAGCCCCAGATGCGTGAAGGCGAGAGCCAGTCTCGATCAACTTGGTGCAAACACAGCGTGAGGCAGCCCCCACCTGCCTTAATCGTCTCCCAGGGAACTGGGTGACTAGCCCATCCAGGCCAGCTCTGCCTTTGCTGATACTTGGGCATGGAGAAGGGGTGCTTCCCAACCCACCTACCCAAGACCCTTTTAATTAGAAATCAGAGAAGAGAAACTGTGGCTTTCTACATATGCAGCTGCACAAACTTTTCGCTGACAGGATGCAACGTTTTCCCAAGTGTGGAAATTGGGCTGAGGAAGGGTATGTTTGCTCAGCACTATTCTGCCTGAACACGGCCAGCTGGCAGAAGCTGGGGTGGGGACGCGGGCAGGGGGATGAACTTTCTAATTTGAGAAAAGAATAGCTCCTGGCACATTTCCAGTCACAATAGGATGTCTGCTTCTTAAATGAGGAAGGGGCAATAGTCATATGTGTGGCACCCCCCCCCCCCAAGGAAATACATATGGCCCTGCCGACGTTTTCAAAGCCCCAAAGAGAGTTTTACTCCAGTTTCCAAATGGGTGCTTTAAACACATCTGTGTGTGATTTTTATATCCCGTTGTGCCTTTGGTAACCTCGTAAACTGCCTCAGAAGGACAGTACACCCTGAAAAGCAGGTTAAAACTCCTAAATTGTGATCGATTTTCTACGGCACAGCCAAAAAAACCTCAAAACCAGCCCACATGGACAGCTTGCAGCAACTGCAGAGAGAAACAGGCTTGAAAGCGTGTGTGGCCCCAGAAACACGGAGCTGGAGGGGCCTGTGGAAAGGCTGGCCGCCTGGCCAAACTTCCCGCACAGTGCAGAGTCTGACTGCAGGATGCGGCTCCAGCATCTCTGACCGACAGCCAGAGCACTCACGACCACCAGAGGAAATCCATCCCGCTGCTCCTGTCATTGGGTCATTCCCCCGATGTTTAGATGGGTTCGGGCTCCCCGGAAATGTCACTCCATGGGTTTCAGCCCGGCCTGGGGAAGCCACCTCGAGAAGGCCTACTCCATCTTCTGTCTTTTGGATACTTGACCCCTGTGATCGTGCCCCCACCACTGTTCCTTCTCCACAGTAAACACTCCTGGAAGTCCCCCCGAATCCCTGAAAACAGGTGTGACTTAGCAGGCCAGCACACACAGCGACAGAGCCCTGGGATGCCGCTACGGAGTGTCGGAACGAGCCCCCGTCCCAGCCCACCTGGTTCAGCTTCCAGTGGAACTCCGCTGGCTTGTAGCTCTGCCCCTCGGAGGGATCTTGGCGGAAGAGGAACACGAGCCGACAGTTGTGCACGTACAGGGAGTAGTGGTGGCGGTTCATGTCTGCGGGAGAACGATCAGGCGCGTTACCGCCCCGTTGCCAACACAAGCCGCTCGGTCGCTAGCCACTGCCTCAGCCCCGCGAGACTCTTCCGGACCCACCTGGCCGCAGCTGCCTTCCCCAGCCTGGCTGTGTCCAAATGTTTGGAGCAGAATTCCCGTCACCCCTGGCCTAGGGCAGACGGGAGCTACCGGCCAAAGTATCTGGAGGGATCAGGTTAGGGAAGGGCTGCGTTACGGGCAAAGGGAGGCGCTTCGCAAAATTAAAATGCAGGAGGAAGAGGCAAATGGAGTCGGCTTTCGAAGAAAGAGACACCTCTTGTTAGGATGGTTCTGCAGGACTTGTTCTCCGACAGCCCAAGCCCGGTCCTGCACAGCCTCAAGAAAAATGTCCCCTTGCTGCATAGTTGCTCACCCAAACTTCACACACGGGCACCATAACAGGGAAGAGGCCGGTGCCGAGGCAAAGGGGTGGAGTAAATCAAGGGGGGTTTTCTAGCTCGCTGCTCCCCCGGCAGCTTGCAGGCCGAACCTGTTCACACAAACAGCCCCCCGTTCTAAGTGGAACCGGCATACACAGACTTCGGATCATCAAACTAGCATCTGGGGAAAGGCCTGAAACGGGATGCACTCCGCAGCCAGCAGCGGTTCAAAAGCTTGCCCGAGTCCCCGGCTCGCTGCAACAAGCATCAGCTGGAGGGACGCAGGCACATCAGGGGCCTGCTTAGCGCCCGCCCCGAAGCCAACGTGCACCATGGGAACTGACCCCTCCCGTGAATTCATTCCAAAGTTGCTACTGCCAGGATGGACAAATCCACCCTGTGACTCTGCTCTCCAATGCTCAGTTCAGCTTTCATTTTAACAGCGTCCTTTTCCAGCCCAGTTATTTTTCAGGATCCTGGCCACTCTTTCTTTTTAATGGAGGGAAACATTTACCGTTTACCAATCGAGGAAACCCATGATTTTGTTTGAATCGGGCCATCTCTGCTGCCAGGGCACAGAATCCAGCTTCTTACTGGTGCTGTTTGACTGCTTCCTTATAAAATTAAGTTGGGACTCTAGAAAAGATCCTTTCTGTTGTGCTTTGGGAGTTGGGCAGTTTTCCCAGCTCAAACCAGCTGCTTCGGTCTCCAGTGTACAAGTCATGCGATTATTTTGCCCCACTGAGGTACAAATCACACCACCCGAGTTATCGTGTTTCCTCTGTATCAATGCCATCTTCCAAATTCCTGCTTGTGGTACTCACTGACTGGTGCTCGTCACAGAGGGAGCTATTCATGCACGGGGGAGGGGGAAAGGAGAAATACGTTTTCCCGGAAAAAAAAGTCAATCCAGCCTTTTGTGTACTTGGTTCACAAGTACACAAAGTATACCAAGGAATCGATTGCAGCACCTGCTATAAAGAATTCAGAAGCAGAAGCACTCGTATGAAGTATGAGATCTTTGCCCAGAAAGCACAACACTGGAAGAGACCACACTGCCGTGTTTCCAAGGAAAATCAGCAACGAGGGCAGTGATGTTTCTTCGAATGCCGACCAAGCCTGAGTTTGTGGCCCCTCACCCACAAATCCCACAGTTTGTGAACATTTCATAACCTCTCAGTAGTTAAACCAAGAGAGTGGGCCTGTGTTGCACTCCAAATCAGAGAGCCGGGGTTCCCCCACGCCCCCAAACCTGTTTTGTCCGAGTTGCAGAGAACGGTCTCCTTCTCCTTGGTCCCGGGCCCGTGTCTCATCCACACAGAGATGACAAACGGCTCTTTCATGTTGATGGTGACCACGCTGTCTGGAACCTTCACTGCCTGGGTGCCGTTGAACTCGAAGACCAGGTCGCTGTCGTGGCCGTTGTCCGTGGGAAGCCCTATTGTCCAGTTGGCCGCAGTGCTCGGAGGAGGAAGCAGCTCCACGGTGCTGGAGGAAGCACCTGCAATGAGATCATTCGGAACGATGCACCAGCAAATCGCCAGCAGAGGAGAAAAGACATGAAGGCTCAGCTGTGTGTGAGGGCGCCCTTCTGGGGAAAATGTGGGCCATTCAGCAAGAGCAACGAGAACGAGTTTTGCTCTCTCTGTTTGCGATTTGCTCCATGCAGCCTCTAGATAAAATCAATTCCATACAGCCGCACAGTGAGAAACAACTTTGCATGTCTCCCTCTTCTCGTTCCTTCCAACACCTTTGCCTGGTAGGAAGAGGTGAGCCACGTTTTGGAAAGGTGGAAAAGCACCGGGGCAGGAGCTGCAAGTTTCCACCCACCGGCTGGGCAAGGCCTTACCACAGAGCCTGTGGAGAGATTTCTCAGAGTAAGTGTCCCGGTCACATCCCTTCCCGATGTGGTTTGTCTCCAGCTCCACAGTCGCCTGCACGGACGTGATGGGCTCGTCGCAGGTCTCCAGGTGGATATTGGGGAAGAGGGCGAGCGCGCCAGTCCCAGGTTCATATTCCATTCTTTTGCTCCAGCCTGAAACCGTAAGAACGATCCCAAAGTTCAATTCGGGGAGTGATCCCTGGGGCCTGAACAAAACCGGAGGCACAGGACGTCCAGCCAGAGGGCTGAGACCCATTTCAAAGTAGCTCCCAGATGTGACGAGCAGGGCCCAAGGAAGAAGGGGAGAGCCAAAAGCGGAAAAGAGACCCGCCTCCGATGACCCGCCACTCAGCCCTGGGGGAAGCATTTCCCGAACAAGCGCTATGAAATCACGGGAGAAAGAGAGGAGTGCGGGGAAGGGGCCTTCTGGGGAATGCTGGCCCTTGGGCCTGGGATTCCCCCGCATGCGTGGGAGCGCTTTGCTGCAGCCTGATGGGGGGCAGGTGATGGGGGGCAGGACGCTCACCTTGCCAGCCCGGCTTGCACGTTGGCTTGATGCTGATTTTCACGAGCACATCCTCAGCAGCCCTCTTCTTCCCGCAATCGTAGGCAGTCACGGTGAGCTTATACTGGTGCTCCTTCCCGTAGTTCAGTTTCTCGGTGTTCTTTATGTAACCTGGTGGCAGGAGCAGGGAAAACCAGTTTTTAAAATGCTGCATTTGAGTTGGGGGGGTTTGCGGTATGTGCTGGGGGGGTGGGGTAGAATCTTGCACTGATAAAATAAGGATTACACGGTATAGCCACAGTGAATATAGGGAGAATTCAGTAAATAGCTTTGGGAAGGAATAGGGAATTTTGGCACAGAGGTGATCCATTTCCTCTTCTATAAAAGGAAGAGGAATTTGGGGTTTTATTCGCTATTCTTTTTCTCGTTTTTATTAATGAGAAACTATTGTTCATTGATGAATTCATGGCTGCACTAATGTTTTATAAATATCAGCGATCAAGCCATATACTGGATCAAGGACTCACTGTAAAACTTAGGACATAGAAGATCTTTTTTTTTGAAATTGCTGATTACATTGCGAGCTTTCAATGAATTTGTGGGAATTTGCTCATCGGACACCGTCCCAAATGCAGAGCCAGGAGTGACTCCTCCGTGGTCCTTACCGTCTTTGTCAATAGCAAAGGGGACATCGGGAGTCACGATTTCGTAGCTGCAGATCTGGCTGAACTGGGGAGAACAGTCGGCGTCCACCGCTTCCACTTTCAGGATGTTGTCGTACCTCTTCCCTTCAATCACGGTGGCTTTGTAGGACTTCTCCTTGAACACCGGGGCGTACTCGTTGACGTCGTTCACCTGGATATGCACCGTCGCTCTGGAAACAGAGAAGAGCCTGTTAAATTGCCAGGGCAGGGCACACGCTGCAGTAGTTTTAACAGTGGCCAGCCAGTTCCTGATTAGAGAGTATCATGGGCTTGCTGGCTTCTCCTCCTCCTCCAAGAAAATTCCCCCCAACACTCCTGTGAGGCTGACATTGTCCCCATTTTAGAGACAGGAAGATAAGGCACCCAGGCACACCTCCTACGTTGGGCCATTTCCAGTTTGCTGGAATGGCTAGGAAAATAAAGGAGGCCAGCCCTTCCCACCCCGGTACCCTCTGGAATTATGGGAGTTGCGGTCCAACAGACTGGAGGGCACCAAGTTGGAGAGGCTGAACCACAAAGCTTGACCCAGCCTGGACGCTCCAGATAAGAATGTGCAGAGCGGGAGGAAGTGCCTCCCAGCCAGCAAGTTCGAATTCACACTGGAGAAAGATGTGGAAGGCGCAGTAAGCATGACACTCAAACTTACTGCTCTTGTTCTCTGTGCAATGCCGAAAGCTGTTTTGTGGACGCTACGAATGTCAGATAGTCAGTCTTCTGAATATAAATGGCGCCTCATTCAACAATGAATTGTGGGAGCTAAAGGAAGGTAAGGCCCTGGGCTTAGTCAGCAAGATTAGACAGATTTTATTACAATCCGAGATTTATTGAGCCGAGGGCCAAGGTTGTCTCATTTCTTGAAGAAAGAGATTTTAACAGGGTTAGCAAAAGGGACGGGGAGGAAATGTCAATTCGTCATCATCATGACGATGCATCACCATTAAGTCACGCAGAGTGCCTGATATTTAGCAGGAAGACTGATAAAGAAATCCGAGACTGCCCATCCTTCCAACTTATGCTTTTTCTAATAGCCTTCTAAATGCATGTCCTTTATTAGTCAGCAGAATTAAGACCCATCACTGAAGGTTCATGTATCAGAAGAGCAGAAGCCTTTGTTTTACTGAAGCATCAATTAACTCCCACACACCAGTTTTCTTTGCAGTAAGAGTCCCTTTTCTTTAGCTGCCCGAATGCTGACAGACTGGATTTGGTGCTGGTTCCCAAAGCCCCAAGGAACTCACAGCCAAAGCACCTATGAGATCAGCTGGTCTCCTACTGGCCCGATCATCTCCTGGTGGTGGCCCAAGATTTCAGAATTCTCAACCATCATGGTTTGGAATAGGGTCTTTAGCCATCCTAATGCCACGTTTAGGGTCAGGTTAACTAAAAGAACGCCTCCTTCGGTAGACACCTGCCTGGTGCTTAAGATCTTCTCCAGAGATTCTTCCCCAGGAGCCCTCCTGGAAGGAGGCGGGGCGGGGGGGGGGGGGGGCTGTTGCCAGAAGGGTCTCCTCAGTGGTGGCACCTCCTCAGCTGTGGAATATGCTCCCCAGAGAGGGTCATCCAGCACTGACTCTTTATACTTTCTGGAAACAGACTAAGACCTTTTTATTTAACCAGTATTTTAAATGTTAATTTTAATATACGTATGATTTAATCCTATTTTAATCAAGTACTGCTAATTTTTTCCTGATGCTTTTACTGTTGTAAACCATCTAGAGATTTTCTGTGGAAATATACAGTATAGAAAATTTGTAAATAAATAAATACAATAAAAATAAGTATCATCCTTTCTGGAACTCTTCGCCACTACAGATTAAACAAGTGCAGCCGTGCCAGTGTTTTCGGCACTCAGTGTAAACATACTGTTTCGAACAGACATTCCTAGAAAGGTAATCCTGTCCCCTCCATGTCACTTAGACATTACTTAAATAGGAGAGATCCATGAATAATATTAAATAAATAAAGGGACAGTAAAGGATCCGTGACACACTTCAGATTTCTTGAACCCACCAGTTTTGCTTTCCATCATTAGACAATGCTGAGGTTAGCTTTCTATTACATGGAAGAGGATGCGGATGGCCGAAGGGTCTCTGGCATGTGCCAGGCGGGGAAAAGTCTCACATGCTCGAAGGGAAAATCCCCCCTGCCCCTGGCGTGCTTTGGGCAGGATGGTCATCCAGGATCAACGCCCCCTTTTCTGTGCCAAAGGATGCCAAAGCTACAGAGCGTTCTGGCCGGAGGTCCCTTCCCGCAGCAGTGCCCCCTCCGAGGTGATCGGTCCACGCACCCTGAAGAGCAGGGCCGGAAGGCACACCTTGGACAGACTCAGCAACGAATGAGCCTCAGCGGCGCCATGCAAGGCCAGCGTCAGCCACCTGTCTTGTGGGGACCCCCCCCGAAGCTGTGTGGACTCCCCCCGCACTGCAGACAACAGGAAGCGTGAAACGGTCGCTATCCGTAACAGAACATGGGGGACAAACATAACTCTGAGGCCCAAGCCCTGCCGGAGAAAGGGCCAGAACACCAACACGGAGGGAGAAGCGGAAAAGCGAGCTCTTCTCCACCGGCCTGGCAAGGACCAGCTGCAGAGGCCTCCTGGAGCGGCTGTGGGACCATTTGCTAATCGCCCTCTTTCCATTTTCCGTATTATTCAGCTTTAAGGTATGATTTGGACAGTGGCAAAGCTGCCTGGACTGCACTGGCAAAACAACGTCAATAATGCAATCTGTGGGCAGACTGTTGTCCTTTAGAAACAATGTGATGATCTTAATGCTGGTATGGAGAACGCCCCCACCAAAAAAAAACAAAAACAAAAACAAAACAACAACAACCCCAAACCCTTGGATGTCTGTAAGCAGCACCTGGTTTTCATTCATTCATTCATTCATTCATTCATTCATTCAAGAACAACAAAAACCCACAAGTAAGGAGAAACCACATCCCATCAGGAAAAAGTCGTGCTTAAAGGAAAGCTCCCCCTTTCTCCCACCCACGCAGTGCTTACTTGTGGGACTTTTTCATATTGGCTCCATCCGGTCCCTTCCCACAGTCGTAGGCCTGGATGGTGAACGTATAGTCCTTCTGCAGCTCACAGTCCAGCTTCTCTTTGGATCGGACCATTCCCTCGCCAGTGGCTTTATCCACCACCACCGCTTCAAAGGGGACATTTTGCCCGTGAATTTTAAATCCACAAATCTCACCTAAGAGATCCAAAGCAACAGCAGTTAGCATTCTGGGGTTAGCAGGGGCAGATCTGCATGTGTGTGTGTGTGTGTGTGGTGTTGTGTTTTAAGCAAAGGTAGCTTGACGGTTTTGCAGCCAAGGGTTTGTGAGGGTCTGTGGTCAAAGGAAGAGGCACTGTGCTCAAGGATGGGTGAATTTTGAGAGCTTTAGTTAATTTAAACAAACAAAAAAGGCATACATTTTGCTCTTCAAGCAACTTGGTTTATTTTGCATCCATTCATGCAGGAGTACAAAAAGAGAGAGAAAGAGAAAAAGAGAGAAATGTAGACAGGCATTTCACAGGAGTACTTGAGAAACTCTAGGGCAAAAGAGTCGAGATCTTAGGAGAGCATACAGCCAAGCCCACGAGGCGTGTCTTCCATGCCAAGCTACCGGGAAATAGCTGGGCGGTTTGTTAGGTTTTGACCAGAGCAGAAGGTTAAAAATGCAAAGTTACAAAGTTGGGGCCGGAGGAAGAAAAAAAAAAGTTGGAAAGAAAGCTTCAAGGTATATCGAAGATTCAGCACTATAATTCACAAAAATTCTGTCAATTGAGCAAAAGGACAAAGTCTTCCTGTGCAATGTACCTGGCTTAAAAAACAAACAAACAACAAAAAAAAAAGAGTCAGGGAATCAAAACGAGCTACTGAATGAGAAAGGTAGAAATACCTACTTCTCAGGCATCCATTTCAACAGCTGCCTACTAACTTGGGCCTGTGTGTTCGGCCACAATTGCTCCCTGCTGAGGAGTTCAATTTGCTGTATTTCATTACCTGGACAGAATTGCAACCCAACATTGCTGGAACAAGCGCAGAGCATTTCTAGTGTCCTAACCAGAGTTATGAAATTTGGCATGGCAAACAGGTTCATGTGTTCCTTCCCTCCTTGCACATGGATTGCCATGTCTGTCTGTCTGTGTTTGTCTCCCTCCCTCCCTCCCTCCCTCCCTCCCTCTCTCTCTCGCACTAACTGGGTTAGATCTCCACCAGTATTTCCCAGTAGGGCGAGTTTCAAACCAGGGTTGGCAAACCTACTTCAAAATCACACTTAGACCGTCCCACAATGGCTGGTGCGTAGACACAACTGCAGAGATGCAACCCTGCTCGAGGATTAGCTTTGAAAAGGAAAGCGGAGTGAAACTCGGATGCAAGGACGGTGCAAGGTCAAAAGAACCACGAGAGTCTCTGTCAGTAGGAGCGCCCCATGCGCACTGGGCCATGGGGCTTCAGCTTCATCATATCCAAGCCGCTCCACACGCTAGGTTGTAAATTGCTGGCATATGATTCAGAGCTTCAAGGTGTACTTTCTCTGGAGCAACTTTACTCATTACCAAAATATGACTAATGCACCCTCTGGAAAAGCATGCTATTGGAAAGAGCAATATGGAAAAACCGTGTTTTAAATAGCTACACAGATGAAATATTAACATTCCACGGTTCAAATGGATGTCTGATTTGCAGATATTTCTAGCCAAGGGTTGATTACATAACATTTTCCTATCAATATATTTTCAGAGAGAGGGTGGAGGAAAAAACTGGGGAGGGGGAATAAAACGGGGTCCAAAGCATGACAGGATCTTCCGTTTAAGTGCTGATTCCCCATGTCATAACCAAAAGTTAGTGGGTTAATATTCATAAAAGGGATAGAAAGAACCCTTTATCACCTTCTTTGGTGACTGTCACCTCAAAACTCTCTAAAGGGAGAAAAGATAAACCCAAGTCAGTAATACAGGAAAGACTGAAAAAGGAGCAAATTAGGAAAAGGTCAAAAATGTAGACATTACACAGAAAACCTTTGAACATTTGTTTTCCTTTTGAAAAGCCAGAGGTCAGCTGTCATAAACGCAATGCAACTAGATCTTCATATTATTCCTCTGCCCACCACTATTTTCAAGCTCAGACATATTATATATATTTTAAAAATGTAATGTTACGAAAAGGTCGATAAAAGGCATTTACATCCTGGTTCTGTGGATGGAATACAGTTCTCCAGTCACTCCTCCTGGCCTGCTTCCACTAGATTTCTGTCCCAGATCATAGTTTAGCAATGAATTAGAATGCAATCCGTTGCTCCCCTATCTAGGAACCAGTCCCCTCGAATTCGGGGGAGTTTGTTTCCCAGGATGAGGTCCATGCGGAAGAGACTGGATCCCGTGGCACTGCTTCCCCAGAACTGCCAGAAGAGGCCCGTCCTGCCATGCTGCTTCGCACTTGCCGGGGTGAAGCATCCGGCAGTGACTGCTTGAGCGCAGACAGCTCAGCTGCTTGGGGAAGTAAGCGGGTTTCAGCCCAGCATTGTTAGCCGGATAGCAGCCCGTTCACCTGCCTCCACGGCAGGGACTGCATTTACCAGTTCAGGTGCTAGCAAGACACAGACAGCCTGGCGCAGGAATCCACGTCCCCCTACCCTCCCGAATAGTCTACTGCGATTCACGGCACGTGGACCTGCCTTTGAAGGCCGCCTGGAAGCTGCAGCCGCCCTGAATGTTGCCAGCTGCAGAATCTGCCCAGTCCCGGCAGGCACGGGGTTTCCGGGGTCTCAGGCAGGGGTCTCAGCGCTTCCTGCCAGACTTGCCTTTTGAAGGAAAAAGGCCGAAGGTATAACCCGAGACCTCCAGGCAGCAGAACAGGCGTTCTAGCACTGGGCTGGGGCTTGAAGTTACAGCTCCCTGGGGGACTCTGTGTCGGTCCAAAGGTCTCACGTGCATTACCTCTGCCCACCTTAGCAAAAGACACGCCCCTTCCTTAGCAAGAGCATGAGCCTGTGATAGGTGCGCAACACTCCTTGCTCAAGAGAACAGCCGGGCACGGCAGCCGAGGGTGCAGCTGGCTATGGGGTGGGGGGAAGCTTGCTGACTCGACGTGGGTCGAAGACCAATCCTCCAGTCCAGGAATGGAGAAGTTCCGGCCCGGGGGCCAAGTCCAGCTCTTCAGCGGGCCAAATTCAGCCCCCTGAGTTATCCAGACAGTCAGATCACCTCTCCCCAAAGCACCCATGGCTTGGTGGTTCTGGGGAGTTGCACAGCGCTCCCCCCACTGAAGGATGAGATGCCCCGAAGCTAAAACGTGCCAAAGGTTCTGACCCTGTTCCTCTGGCCTTGCGCGCCACAGAATGCGCCCCCAGAGCTGCTCCAAAGCGGCACCCAGCCCATCCGTGCACTAGTCAGAGGCTCCGCACCCTGCTCCTTGCTCCTTGTCCGAGCTGGAGCACAGCGAGCTGCGAAACATGGCGCACGCAAGCCAGCAAGTGTGGGAAACGCACAGCTGCCACGCCAGCAGACGTGCCGGGGCTCGGCAGGGTGCAAAGCCGCCCGTCAATCATTTCTGGCAGGCTGGCCTGCACCCCTCTGCATCGTGTCTCAGTCGGCTGCCAAGTCCTGGGAGGAGGCATGCTTCCCACGCGCACGGCGCAACGTGCCCAAGCCGCTCGCCGCCAGCTCCTCTCTTCCTGCACTCAGAACGTGATGCTCAGGGAGCCACGCACACAAGCGGCTGCCTGCCGGAGCAACAGGGCCGGCCCGCCCAGGCCGTTTCACCCATACCAAGGCTGGATTAATAGAATCCCGTCACCCATATGGGTCGTTTACTTCACAGGGTTCAGTGGGGCAGCGGGGGGGCTGTATAATGGCTGCACTTGAATCCGCAGTGGCCCTCTTGTTGCGAAGAAATCCCCTCCCGTGAGACTCTCTCTCAAGAACATTTAAGGGCACTAGATGCTGACTTTAAATGCACACCAGGTTCAAACTTGCAGCCTCTCTCTGTGTGAGAAATGCATTTTGTCGCACAGACACACGCGGAAAGCTTTCTGGAAAATGTTCATCAGCACAACTTGCATTTTAAGTCCAATGCAAACACAAGGGCGTCATTTTCAGTCTATGGCACATGCTGAATACTCTGCGTAACGACATGGAGAACCACTTAATATCCCTTCTAAATGAAACCCAAAGCCTCCATTGGGAACATAATGAACCCATTCAGCAAAAAAATGGTTTTCAAGGGAAAATTTACAAAAATGGGAATGCCCAGTTTGAAAAAAGAAAAAAAAATCAATGCAAAAGTACATGACTGCCAACTTTAATAGCTAGCCAAGGATGCTGAAGGCTCTCTCAAGACCAGACAGGTAGATATGGGAAGAGATGGTCCTTCAGGTAACTGAGCCACAAGAGAGTCTGGCCCTGGCATGTTCATGTGAGCACTTTCAACGGAGCAGAGAGATGGAGCGGCAGCCAACACAGATGGAAAAGTACCCACAAACGGAGCTACCAGGGGTCTGGCAGAAGAACCCAAGTGCCATGTTTGGGGGGAGAAGGCACTGTGGGCGCCACAAACAGCAGCCAAACACGAAAAAGCTCGGGAAAATGCCTGGCGGCCTACAGGCCTGTCCAAGAAGCCATCCCCGCAGGGCTGCCCACGTTTAGCAACTCAGCCCCTCCAGGTCAAATATTCACGGGAAAGGATTAAGAGCCAAGCAAGGCAGGCGGCTAGAGAGGGCATCACTGGGCTGAAGAAAGCCCACTAATCCAGCAGGTGTGGGAAGAGAGAGGGGGGGGGGGGGGG
>NW_025336059.1:2677208-2720914 GCF_004798865.1 Varanus komodoensis
GAGAGAGAGAGAGAGAGAGAGAGAGAGAGAGAGAGAGAGAACGAAAGGGAGGAAAGAAGTGTGTCGATGTGACACCTGTGTTTGGGCTTCCCTTAAACTGGATTCTGGCTACGGCTCCACGCCTGATCAGGCAGGGCTCATCCACCTCCTGTCCCACCTGCAGCCTCCCCCATCTAACCTGTAGGGCAGATGTGGGTTGGCCTATTTCCCCAGCCACTCCCCCTTCCCTCTGCCAGCCCCCCAGCTTTCACACATCTCCCCTCTTCCAAAAGGTTGAAGCACCTCCCCCAAGGCAGCTCGCAGTATGAAGGGAAGGGAAGCGGCATCTCTGCAGTCACCCCCACCCCCCAAGAAGAGAGGGGCACTGATTCTGACCCAGTTGGGGAGAGGGAGGGGGAAGACGCTCTTGAGATCCAGGGGGTGGGAGCAGGAGACCAGTGGGAGCAGGAGACCAGTGAGACCAGCAAGGCACTCAGCCTCTCAGCCAGCAGGAAGATGGGGTCGGAATACGAGACTTCAGTGACAGGCATCCGACGAAAAGCAAGGGGCTGTGCAGTTATGTGAGGCTTGCGGCCAGGGCAGCGACCCCATGGAAAGGGCCATGGCATCAGCCGCATGGCAGCTCTCCTTTCTGGGTGGAGCGTGCGCAGATGAACGAAGCTTATGCAAGCTTGCCTGAAACTTGCTCTCTCTTCGGGTTATATGAGGATGGTGTCTGTAGCCCGAGGCAATGCTTGCTTATTTGCAGTTTGCATCATCAAGATAATTGATTGGAACTAGCTAGTATTCAGATGCTGCACCCCCCCACCCCATGGCTCTCCATCTCAGGATCGAAAGCCTCAAGAATTCCTCCAGAAGGAATACTGGCCCTCAGGCAGAAAGCCATGCCAGGCCCTTGCTGCAGAGATCTTCAGGTGACAGATTTTCCTTCCCTTTCGGATCCTGGGTGGGAGGCAGGAGGGGCATCAGCACAAGGTCAGACTGGCTAACAACCTCAAGGACACCGTCACTGCTGCCCACACAAGGCGGGGCTTGTGTGTCCTTGTGCTGAATTATCCAGAGGCCTACCTGCTCTGCAGGTACCTTGAAATGAAGCGCCTTCCTTGTTTTCTTCTCCATAAGAAGCAAGCTTTGGTCAGCTTTTGCATCACTCAGGACCCAATTCAGGGCATGTTTGGGAGGGGGGAGGCCTAAAACTCCCAGCACCCTGATAGGCCTAGGCCTTTTCCTGTCTAAACATGCCCGGATTGTGCTTTTAATCTGTCAGGGGCTGCTATCCTGTTCCGAACAGAGACAGGATTCAGTGACCTTCAGCTTCTACATTTTGCGGCAGCAGCTTTTTCTGAGCCTCAGCAGATGGGATGCACAGCTTTCACCCCCCTTTGTTCCAACATGGGCTGCAAGCATAATAAAGCGTACATCCTGGTACGCCAGAACCTTTCCTCACTAGTAGGCGCAGGCTGGGATTCATTCCCCCAATCCACACACTAGTGCCAAGCAAATCGGACCACTTCCCAAGCAGCGGCAGCGCCCACCCCAGCGCTGCCTGACAAACGCTGGAAACAGCTTGGAGATCTCGAAAGCGGCTGAGCCATGAGATGCACAGGCTTGCCAATCACATTTAAAGCATCCAACCCCACTGGGCCCATCGGCCCTTCGACCAGTCAAGAACCCATTCCTTCGTTCTGCTGATGTCAGCCTTGCAGGTGTGCCTGCTACTGTTGGGAAGATTTGGATAAATCCTGCCAGAAAAACATGGCTTCTGTGTGCTTTTGCATTGTGGGATCAAATCCTGTACTCTTCAAACCAAGCTGTCACTGTTTAAAATGGCATTCATTCCCCGCTCCTTTCTCTCACCTTTAGCTGTAAGCTACAGTAGACAGGCCATTTAGTCCAAACATACATTGTAAAGAGTCATTGTTGGAATTCACAGTTTACCAGGAAGTATCTTCCTAGCCCAGAGGGCTCCATGTGCCCTGGTCATTCAGAATGTCTAGAGACTAGATAGGGTCTGATTTCCTCAGCAGCTTGAATTTACATGTCTAAGCAGACCTGGAGATGGGTTCAAGTTACTCAACTAAAGTGTCAATACACTGTAATTAGAAATATTGTAATCTCATTGTCACAGTATGATTGACTGACATTCCTTGATCTGTTCTGTATGTGATGATCTCAGAATCTTACTGTAATGGCTGCATTCTGTCGTCAATTGCCCTGCACCTGTGTACATGACCAAGAGAGTACACACGCCCTGTAATGGTATTGCAGCTTTGCAGCAGATCACCTCTGCCTGCCCGGTAATGCATTATCGTGAGTACAGACCCGCGGGGAACTTGGGTAATACAATAAAGCCAAGATGGTCTGGACGCTTGATCTTTCCCATGAACTCGAGTTTTGTTTCCTCTTCTCAAATTGCGATTCCGGGATCCTGACACTACTCCAGCCTTCCTATCACCGAGGAACTCTATTTATTCCATATTTTTCCCTCCCTTTCTTCCAGCAAGCTCATCGTGATGCATAAATCATTTCCCCCGGAGCCTGCACCAATCTGTTGTTCCCAACTTGTTTCGTGAGGTGCCTCCTTATCAAGAAAATTCTTCAGTTGCTTTAAAATGGTCCTAAAGACCTACCCGGGACTATTTCCCTTCTGTTGGTGCTGCTGCCTTTTCGGGCGCTTACAGGTTTGGGCATAGTAGCATCCTTGCTCTCCAGAGGTTCCCATTCAGGCAATGACAGAGCACCTTCCAGATGAGGAACGCTTACAACAGCAGGGATTGTGTTGCTCAGAAAACAGACGAGGAAGGGGAGACATGATAGAGGGGAAAGGCACCTCGTGTGCAGAGTGGAGAGGGAGACCTTTTCCTCCCTCTGTCATCCCACTGGAACCCCTACAGTGTTAACCTGTGAAGCTGACTGGGGGGGGGGGGGAGATTTGGGAGAGAGCAAAGGAAGGACTGGACTTGGCAAGGAGATACACAATGCCATTTACTTCCCTGAAGGAGAGTGAGGAGATTGGACCAATGCGAGGAGAGGACTGGTATCCTCGTTGTTCTGTGCTAATTCCAGCACCACAGGCAGTATACCTATGTACCCCAGTCCCTGGGGAACATGGGTGAGAGGGTGCATTTGCACTCCGTTCCCGCTTGTGGGTTTCCTCTGGGAAGCTGGGAACAGAGTGCTAGACTGGCTCGGCCGCTGGCTTCACCCTGCTAACCTGCAAGTCTTATGACGACAATACACTCTCTGTGGGCTGCCCAGCGGCCAAGTCAGGGCCGGGGACCAGACTGTGTGAACAAAATGCTGGACTAGATGGACCCCTCATCTGTTTCTAGGCTTACCTGCCAGGGATGCTACATCCTGCGCCTTACGGTCACACCCTGGGATACTGGGACTTTCACCTGGACACGAGTGGATTGTGAGCGGATTCTGGCCGGTGACTTGCCCGGTCCTCTACAATGGCAAGCAAACCTGGCTGACGTCCTGCCCCAGCGCAACAGGTCTGAGGAACCCAAAGCCTGAAGCAGAGGCCACGCTGCCCAAATGCACTGCCAGACTCTGCTTCCCAACAGCTGATCTGGCACCCCGATGTGAAATCCACCCCCGGACGGAAAAAACGCTTGCACAGACGTGAAGCGGAAAGGCTTTGCTGAGCTGCTCTCATCAGCCATCCCGTGCCAGCCCCCTTCCGCAGTGATGGGAGCGGCGGCAGCGGTGGGTGGGTGGGTTGGGGGGGGGGGAGCATTAAGCCGCACAAATTCCAAGCATGTCACATTCTTTGAAGTCTGTGTGGCACTCACTCGGCCACTCAATGTTCTACAGAAAGGGCAGGAATTTCACCCAAGCAAACATTTCTGAGTGCCATGAAAACGAAATGCGTTTCATTCTCTTCCTTAATTCACAGAAAGGAGAGCTTTGTTGCCACTCTGCTTATTCTAATTGAATGCAGTGGTCACAGTTTAAGATGCGCTCCTTATTTCCAGGCCCGGCTAATGGCTGCAGAATGCTTCCGCTGGAGCCACACAGTCAAAACATCTTTCTTTCTTTTTTAACGCCAACAAAAAAATAATTATACAGCAATTAAGCATTGCTTTCGACATACAATCCAGAAAAGGCTGGCTCAAGGCTGTAGCATGTCTCCAGGTCTCAAAAGATGCCCGCTGATGAAAATAGATGTGCTTTTTGACAAAACAAGCGCCTCCCCTTGTTGCAAGCTGCCCAGAGAGATTTGGCTACGGGGTGCTACAGAAATGAAATGAATGAATGAATGAGGAAAATAAATAATTCCTCGCAGATGAATTAATTCCTCGCGACAAGGAATGAGACCACAAGCAGTGTGCCCAAAACGTATCCCATTCAATCTATGCTTCAGTTCTGGACCTCTCCAGTGTCCTTCCAGCCTCAGGAAGATGCCTTTTGCCAGGACAGGCCACCAGACCATCCAGCCCTATTATCCAAGGCCTCTCCTGGTCTCCAGCCTTTTCCTGCCCCACCACCTGATCCTTTTAATGCAGGTGGACCTGGAAGCAAAGCTACCTTCCCCTGTGAGCTTGAACTTTGCTACCTGGGCTTCAAGACAGGTTTGCTGGCTGCTATTTATCTTCTCAGTGAGGAACCCTGAATAGAATGCTTGAAGGTTTGGGCCCTGAGCACAGTGCTTGCCTCACACTATATTTAGGGGTTTAGAGGTAGAAGGGCATGAGTCCCACAAGCGGTTGCGCCACCTGTCCCAAGCATGGCTCTGAGGTGGACAGAAAATGCTGCCTAGTCTCCAGAAGAGAAATGTTGGCCCCTGGAAGCTCCTGCTGCATTCCCAGCCCCATCTGTATACAGACACAGACAAAGAAAACCCAATGGGAAGTGACAGACCTGTCAATTTATACGCAGGGCTCTTGCCTGAGCCACTCCAAATGTTCCCTCTCCCAAAGCAAGGCCAACATTTATACCAATTTAGAAATTAGCCAGCAAGCTACTTACAGGAATGTGTCCAGTGCTCTCGCTCTGTTAATTGGATCTGACAGGGCCAGCGTCCATCTCTGATCATGGGCTCGAGCAGGATCCATTTCGCTCCCCGTTGCCTACCCCTTCACCTCGCCCCGCGTGATGAGCGGGGCCATTCCCTGCTCCGAACAAAGCGGGGCCGGCGGTGAGGAGACGCAGGCATCAGCAGTCCCTCTCCAGAACACGACCTGCACTCGTGCTCAGGCTGGGGAGAGGGAGGTTGGCAGAAGGGCTGCGTTTAAAGGGATAAACCACGAGGGCTGGAGATGCTGCCAGAGGGATTTTCATATCCTGCCTGCAGGCACTCTTCTTAAAATGGAGACTGGAAAGCGAGCACAACGCCCAAATTTGGTTGGCTTCCACGCACGGTGAGCAAGGTAAGACAAAGGGAAGCATTGCCCTGGCAAGATGTGCCTAAATCTTGCTGTAACCGAAGAAAAACTCCTGGGGTGCAGTTTAACCCCAGAGGGTGTGTGTGTGTGTGTGTGTGTGTGGAGGGGTGTTTCGTATTTTCATCTTGAAACACGGCACCAAATGAGCTATTTTTAAATAAAGCAGGTAAAAGGATTTCTGAACACTGGAGTTTTACATTAAAATTCCAAAAACAATTGTACAGATAAGGCTGCGATTCCTTCAGCAACAATATCTACAAAGCTAGGAGAAACCTCACGCTGCCAAAAACAGGGCGACCGAGTGTTCACTTGCAACCCTTTTCCTTTTTTAGTGCTACCAATAGCCATAACGTGGTGAGGGAAAATAGCAGCCGTTTCCTGAGAATTAAACAGACATGACGCTTCCTTATACAAAGACCACCAATCCTTACCGAAAAGGAGTGGGGGAGGGCAGACTCTGGCTTATAGGATCTAGTTTGCTGCTCTTAATAGAACCCTTGGATCCACCATCTGGACTTCAATGCAAGAGATACGCACGGAGAATTAAAGAATTCTAAGCCTGGCCGTTCGTTTTGCGCACCAGAACCGAAAGGAGCTCACAGTCCCGCTGATTTAAGGGTGGGTGCCCCCATCAGCGGTTATGGGCTCCAAATGGTGGCTGCACACACCGTAGCTGCCCATGAGTGGGTCAGCCCATGATAAACGAGCGTGAGCTAACTGGGCTACCGCTTTTGTGGTAGCTGTGGCTGGTTCACGGAAGGCAGACTGAGCAGTGCAGGGAACCTGTCCTCCAACGTTTCAGCTTGCCGTGAGTATGAACGAATTTGCTTTCCCAAAGAGGAACTTGGCTACGGGAGAGATTTTATTAAGCAAATAGGGTGATGCCAACACATTTCTAGCTAAAGCTGACTTTAACAACAATAAAGCGACTCTTCTGCATGTCATCTCCTTATATCAGACCAAGATACAACCTGTGGGGTCTTTTATAACCCCTTATACAACGCAACTTTAACATAAGCTGCCAATTTTTATTGGAGATCTCCCAAAACATAGTAAGATCCTGCATGGTCATCCTTTTCAATCAGCTTTCATCAACCACTCTTTTCTGGATTGCTTTGATTTTTGATGTGACATTTGAACCCAGGACTCTGGGTTGCGGGAAGGTTAACCCACCTAGAATTTAACCCACCAAGAAGCCATGGGTAATCGGGGGGCTAACCTCTGGAGCATTAAACCATAAGCAACCCAGACTGCTAGGTTTTGACCTTCCTGGGTTGTTGACAAAAGAGGATTCAAAATGGAAGCTGTGAGTCCATGGGGGCTGAAGCAATGCTTCTCTTGCTTGCAGCAAACAATCCATGGTTTAAACAGCCAAACGGTTTGCGTTATGTGCAAACTGGTCCTTACACTTTTTGCCAGGTTGACTCCAGCTCACGCCATCACATGCCATAATAACGCTTCTATTCATTTCATTTCTATACTGCCCAATAGCCAAAGCTCTCTGGGAGTGTCACAGCAACAGAAAAAAGCTCAGACCACAAGGACCAAAAAATATCTCATTCTGTTTTAATATGCAGGATTTAAAAACAATCCAGCCACTAAAGTGATTTCAAGACAGCCTAGATGAGCTAAGAATGCTCACCAAAATCCCGCAGAGCGTTGACGCGTCCCTAGGCTGGCTTAACCCAGCACCGAAAAGATAGCAAAGGTGGGGCTAGGCAGGGTTCAAAGTGCCTCCCTCCCAGCCTGTGCACGGGGGCTTCCCACCGGGCAAGTGTCAGAATCAAGTCGAACGCTGGCCCAGCCACCTCACGGCCGGGGATGTTTGGCTTCTCCCAAAGCAGGGGTGCCAAAACTTTCAGACCAAGGGCCTAATTCCGTTATGGAGACACACTAGAGCAGAGGTCCTCAAACTTTTTCAGCAGGGGGCCAGCTGAAAGGTGCCGGTGCTAGCTGCCGGCTGGAAATGTGGTGCTGGCAGTGCATGCGGACCGGGGAGGGGGTGGTGTGTGCGGGGCACATGGCGAGGGGAGGGGAGGGGAGGCAGGCGCACGAGGCAGCGGCTTGCTCGCCTGGAGATTGTTTTCTCCGAGCGAGCAAACCGTGGCCTCCCTGCGCGCGGGGCGAGGTGGGCACACGCATGGGCGCGGCGGGCCGGCTCCGGCTCCCAGGCCTTAGCTTGAGGACCCACACACTAGAGGGCCACGTTCTCCAGCATCTGGATCCGAGGGCAAAAGGGGCCAGTCCTGCAAGAAGTATCAGCAGCTTTAAGCTCTTACCGGTGGAAAGCTCTTCCTCTGACTTCAAAGAGGCATTTCAACTTTTTGGTGGGAATGCAGTGGGAAGAATCCACAGAAGCTAGAAAACCATTAACCAGTGACCATGGGAATGAGGATGACCCTCTAGGATGGTGTGTGAACGCCCCACGTGGGCTGCATTTGGCTTGTGGTCTTGCGAACCCATATACTCCTGCCTAAAACATCTGGAACACATACCAGTGTGATGCTAAATAATATGCCGCTTTCTTCACTCCTTCCAGAGAAGCAGGTGTGAAGTTGCACTGCTGGATCCAGAGAAGGACTTGCCCCCTTTGGAATCCCCATGTATGTTTTTCCTAATGGGTGTAAAGCTACTGATAATATACAGTTGGCATAACAATACCCCCTTAAAACACTCAGACAATAAGGTGCATAGAGCCATCTTACAGAAGGTCTATCTGGGTTGTCCAAGACAGGACCAGCACCAGCACCGCCAAAGAAATGCCCATACCTGCAAAACGGAGAGGTGCATCTTTATCCATCGCTATTAAGGGGGGGTCCAACAGAACTGTGTTGTCGTTTTCTGTTACTATGCCATGGTAGGTCGTTTCGATCCATGGTTTGTGCTTGTTAACTGTAAAAGAAAGGGAGGAAGGGAGAAGATGAAGGACCACATGCTCCATTCTTTTTCTCAATATGCATTTCTATAAAAGAATAATATTTAGGATATCAGTTCTTGGCTTGAGAAGACCCAGCTCTCCATTCAGAGGAATTTATACTCCATAAACTACTTCGAAACAAGTAAATCTGGTTTTGGCTGCAGTGTCTTTTCCCCAGCATACAAAAAAGAACTTGATGTATTGGTCCAAGCTCTGTGGGAGGCTGACCGTTCCCACAGGCTGAGGGTATCTCTCACCCTAGAGCAGTGGGGCATAACCATTTCAGACTGAGGGCCAAACCGCATTTTGGAGACATTCTCAGGGGCTGCATGGCAGTGGCAGGTGGGGGAAGAGGGACAGGAGCAAGCAAACCCACATGGCCACGCCTTAGCGGAAAGCTCTTGCTATCAATACCTAAGCCTTAGGATTTCGGCCTTTCAGAATATAGAAAAGCTGCACAAAGCTGGGAACTGTGGCATGATTTGTGGTTAAGGGAAGGAGTGGAGCCAGAGGGCAAGCTGCAAGATTCAAAAGCCCTAACTGGAGGACTTATTTTCTCCATGCTTCCAACAACTGACAAGGAATGGTTTCTCTCTTCAACTTGCAAGCAGATGCAAGCTCAAAATGAAGGAAACATTTGCACCGCTTTCAGAAGGCCTTCATCTTCTGATGTCAACTTGCAGTCCAATCTATACAGTTGCACGAGGACACACGGTCCAAGAGGCGCTCCTGAGATGTTCTCTTCCGCAGGTATGCAAAAGATGGTAGGCTTAAAAGGGGTGGATGTGTGAACCTGAGTCATGCCCGTACACAAGCAGTCACAAAGTTGGCTAGGGGGTGGGTGGACTTGTATCAGCACGAAAAATCTGTTTTTCCATTCAAGCTTTCACACATATTTCCCAAACAATGGTGCACATCTAACCATTTAGGGCATAATCCTATACATGTTTACATGGAAAAAGCTCCTACAAGACCCCCAGCATGCCTGGAGCGCAATGAGGCTTATTCCCAGATAAGTGGCTTTAGGAGTACCATACCGGACAACTTTGTCTATTCAGAGTTGCTGCTTTCTGCTCTCTTCCATCTCAGCCTCCCCCTCATAAAAACTAGTAGTAAAGAGCGATCAAAAGCCCATAATGATCTGCTCAAAGTCTTTGATGGTTACTGGACAGAAAGCAGGTGAAAATGAAAAGGCTAAGCTTAGAATGGAGAGAGTAAATACGTGCATGTGAGAAATTATCAGATCTGTTGCTCATTTCCATAAAAAGACTTTTTATTTCATCTAGTAGAAACAATGATCAAGTTTAAAAAATAATTGTAGAGGTAATATGTCCACATCCAGGCCCAATGAACCTGAGACACTGTTCTGGAGAAATTAGTATTTTTAGTTTTAAAACATAAAATCAGTCTAATTTTTTTAAAACACACTATTTTTTAATCCACTATGCTCTACCAGCCTGGTTCACACAACTCGAAAATCAGAGTATGGTCTGAGCATGGACTGACTGGGCTGCTGCTGTACCGTGGGATGTGGCTGAATCTTGAGTAGTTCTGCTGTGTGAACCCAGCTGCACTAACAAACCATGTAAACAACTTGTATTTCACAATCAAACAACAAACCATGGATCCTTTGAGTGGTTTGTTTGTGGTTAATAAGCCATCATTCGTTAGCATGGCTGATTCAATGTGATGCACTAATCAACCCCTTCAAACAGGCATCAATGCTTCTCTTTTTCAGGCCTCCCAGAAAACACCTTTATTCCAAGAAGCCTTCCTTGACTGAGCAGTGGCTGCTTTTCTTTTGCTTTAACATAGTGTTTTATTCTTTTTTACCTTTTTACTGTTCACCACTGCCAATTTTTCACAAATACGGAGTGACACATAAATGTAAAGAAATCTATAAACCCATAATCAACCCGTACTGTGGCTTGTCAAGTTGTGTGAACACACAACGTGGGGGTGGCTTGTCATGTTGTACGAGCCCAGCCAGAGCTGTTAAGAAACCATGTGGCTGGTTTCACATACCTGGCTAAGCCTAAAAGCCACTATGATTTATTGTGTTGAATGAACCCAATATTTTTTCTTCATGGATCGTTTATCGGTTTCATAGGTTGTTCATGGCTTGTTAAGGGTATCTGGGTCTACACAACACAATAACCCACTTTTCAGCAACAACCCATGCTTCAGGAACCAGCCAAAATTAAAGCTTGAACCTGGGCTTATCATGTTGGCTGAATCTAGCCACTGAAAGTGACACAGGCATAAGGAATGCAAGTTTAGAAAGATATTAGTCCTCCAAACTCCAGTGGTTCCCAGTCAACCAGCTGCTGCATTGTGGAGCTGGAAATGAACTCACGGGGCTGAAAGAGGACAAACACAGCTGCACCGGCTGCTCCAAACCAGCCTTGTCCAACTCTGTATGTCCAGATGTGTCGAACCATGTTCCACACGTGGAAGCTCCAACCACAGTTGGGGTTCTAAACGCCAAGCTTTGTAAACCATGGTTTGATACGGACAAAATTAGTCATAAGAAAGTGCATCCCTTGAGGAACATGCTGTTTCCCCTTCCACCCACAATGGGACTTGAACACTCAAGAGGATAAAAATCTTTCATGTACAAGATAATTAAATACTTTATGTCACTGATGCCCACATGTGCTGCTGACAAGGGGGTTCCCCCAGATAACAAATGATCAAGCTGATGCTACCTAAAGAAGAACAGTACAACAATTTTCTGTTATGCAGCATTTCTTATCTAGCCCTACGATTTGATTAATAAGTCATCATTCAGGAAGGTTAATACGATTAAGCGCTTTTCAGGACAGATAATGAATGTAAAAGAACTAGGTTTTTTGTTATTGAAATTGGATTAATATTTTTAAGCTTTTGATGTTTTCACAGAAAGCCTGTTAAAATGCAATCTGGATATTAATACAGTGCAGGTTAATTATAACATTCCAGTGCTTAAAGAATCAGTATGAACAATTTTGGACTTTAACCAAATGTAGCTTCTTAGGTATGGAATTATCAAGGGAAAGTTTCACTTCTGGAGGTCAGAATTATGAAGAATAGCTCGGGGAGCAAAGTAATCATTGTGCAGTGTAAGAACATTTATTTCTAGGTGGGTAAAGTCCTTTAAAACAGATTCTAATCCAAAGCTAAGCTGTAGCAAAGCCATTATAACATTCTGCGAAATTGATCACTTGTTTCGATTTCAACCATTTTCAAGTTTAGGTTTGAAATTCGATTTTGAGGGACACTTCTAGGAAGATTTAGGGTAGGAATTGCCCAACTGAGTTCTTTCCCTCCTCTGCTGACCCCAGCCGTATACATGGGTACACCAGGATAGGGGTGACCTTTCAGATGTTTTGGTCTACAACTCCCACTGCCAATGCTGAGGAGACAGAGATGCTGTCTGAGGAGTCCCAAGCCAGCCTTTCAGAAAGAACCAAGAAAGAACTTGGAAGAACCAAGTTCAAGTTAATTTCAAGTTCTTGTACCATGGATGAAAAAGGTTTTTGGGTAAGGGAGGGAGGGGAAGGAAGGACAGAAGGAAGGAGCAGACAGACCAATGCTGTCTTCAAGAATAGGCAGGCCTCTCAGGGCATGATCCTAGGTGTGGCAAGACAAGGGATGAAAGTTCTGGAAGCTGCAGGACCCTTTTCTGCCTAAGCACGCCTAAGCATCCACCCTTAGTCACCACTAATCTTCTATCACATAAGCAAGGATAAGTTCTGCTGGTTTTCCTGAAATATAATATTCTGCACTACCTTCCAGAGTCACTGCTGGAATCAGCTGCAAATCCCATGATAAGATGTGACAGCATCACATTATAGCGTAGATTTAATCCAACCAAAGTAGCGAACATTCCTTGACACACAATCTGCAGACTAAAAGTGACTTCCATTTGGAGCCTACAGCATTGAAAGCACTCTCAAAACTTGATTAATGAAAAGCCTGGCTTGGATCTTCTTAAACAAGTATTTAGAGGGGAAATATATATATACAAATACATGGATATTTGGAACTACTTTTGAACGGCAAGACAATGTCCTGGTGCTCAGACTAGTAAGGGTATATTTTATTTTAAATGTTTATCGGCTTTCCTTTAGAGGCACCCCGGAGGGGCTTTAAGATCACCTGGGATTAATAAGGATCAGGAAGGACAGACTTTGTGTCCTGGTTGTTTTTTCCCTTCTGACTAGCACTGCACCTCAATTGGTTAAGACACTATCTACAGGGAAGCATGATAGTAACTTTTGAGTAATGTTTATAAATACTGCACAAAAACAGAAGCATATTTAACAGTGAACTCGCTAGAAAAAAATAACAATGAAATAAGCAACCTAGCCAAAACCCAAGATTTCACACAAAGCATTCCAGATGCTCTTTGGAATGCGTTCCTGATCGCCTGCCATGCTTTCTGGGGCTGATGGGAACTGAAGTTCAACGATCTCTGGAAGGCCATGGGCTTGCAGTCGTGTTCCACACAGACATGCACAAACGCCCACAAACACAAAGCTGGGACGCACAGACGCTGTCCAGGGCTGTCCCACCCCATGAGTTCCACACTAACCGCAGGCGGCTTTGTGAGAACGTTTTCAGAAGCGGCTCAAACTCTGGAAAACATCCGAAGGCAGCGAGTTCAGCTGCCGCAGAGCTGCTCCCAAAGGTCAGTCGCAACACATACTTTTCTGATGTGTGGCAGGGAGGGATCTTTGCCGGCCCTCGCACAATCTGGAGTCAAGCTTTTCTGCAGTATACAGTGCGCAAGCTTCGTCACTTCAAAGGACTGTGTGTGGCACCAAACCCGCCATCCTCTCCCAGTGCAATCTCTTCAGACGCAAAGCAGGTTAGATCAACCAGCTACAATAGCCAGCCCAGGTCCCTCACAGAAAGGATAATAAATAAGGTCTGAATATGATGTGTCAGCAGAAATACTGCCGTTTTTCTTACTGAAATAGGTATGGAAGATTAAAACCACGGTGGAGGAGGGGGGAAAGTCTCAAGCCCTGCAGATAGGTTTTGTAATTAAGATTTAAGGACATCTTTGGAGGTGCAGGTAGGGAATTGTCCAAAATATTCTCAGCACGCTGGAGAGAGCATGCGGCACTCTCTTAAATACAAAAAAAGCTTAATGTGGTCCCTTTGGAGCGGCAAAACCTTTTTTGATTAAGCTGAATACCGGTGCTTTTCTGGGGTCATACGGATCAGAGCTCTGCCTTTGGCTGGCAACTGAGGTGTGGAATTTCAGTCCTGGGTGGCGGATGCATCCGTAGGCAAGCCCACGGGGGAAGAAGCCCTTCTCAGGCCGTCGGGAGGCTGGTTGTTCATGAACCCCGTGCCTCCAAAGAGGCCATCCAAAAGCGGGGTCCCGCTCTGTCAAATGATAGCCCCAAGGCCGTCATCGCCCAGCAAGGCGGCCCTCTGAGGGTCACACACTCCTGGGTCCCCTCACTCCCAGCCAGTTCCTTGCTATGCAGACTGAAGAAAGGGCAGCTGCTGGGCGCTGAGCCAGCCTCCCTGCTCCCCAAACACCCCTGAATGGCCGCAGCGGGTGACTCCACATCAGGGGGGCTCCTCCTCCATCTCAGCTTCTACTCCGTGTGCCCGGGAAGCTATCCATGGTGCTGAACCTAGGGGAAGGGGGTCCAGCGCCTTGGAGAGCTCCTGTAAAGATCAAAAGAAAAGCTGCCAAGGAAGAGGATCCCCATTGACCCGAGAGTCACCTGCCTCCCCGGCTTCCGCAGCTCCCTTGGTCCCCGCCCCCCGCTGGACGGCAGGACCTGGGCTGCACCTCCTCACCCACAAGGAGCTCAGCAAGGCATGGGTGGTGGTTCTTCACACTCTCAATTTGCCTTCACAATCGCCCAGCCAGGCGTCTGAGGTGGAGGCAGCGAGCTTTTGAGCTACGGGGGATGTGAAACGAAGCACTCGTCCTTGGGCTGCTGCCCAAAAATGGACCACCAGCTCCCAGAAGAGGCTGCTGCACCTGCCCACCCATGGAGCACTACCATCATCACACTCTTGGGAAGGTTCTGTGGAAGCTGCTCTGGGGGAAAGGGGAGGTGCACGCGCACACAGCATCCTCACACACCTCTCCACAGCAGCCAGGACCCTGCGCACAAGCGTCACATGCCGTCACCCTCCTTGAGGGCATCCCCCAGTCTCTGCATGGCTCTTTGTGGCTGCCGTTTTACCACGGCAGGATGCGCCACTGTGCAAGTGAGTTGAGTTTCAGCCTGCAAAGGCTCTGGAAGGAGAAGCCTCAGTCAATTAGGCACCGAAAGGCCTCGTGCACACCTTGACCTCCAATCTTGTCCGTTCCCTTCACTTACAATTCACTCTGTCTTTTAGATGCAACTTCAGCAGCAGCACCAAATACATGCGCGGCGAACAGATCTTGACTTGCCCACTTAAAACAGCTCCAAGCCATCTTCAAGCTGCTATTTGCCCAAACAAGGTGGACCCAACTTTATGCTACAGGAATCAAATTCAGGTAATTGGCAAGCCGCTCCCTGAGTCAGTTGAACTGCTGCTACTCTTTCTGTAACACTCGAGTCAAAGCGTAAGAGCACAAGTAGCTATGCTCACGTGGCAAACAGGGAAGATATCCATATGTCTATTTCAGACATGCTAAATTTCTCCGAGAAGTGCCTAAAATGTGCCAGGAACATGGCAAACTGTGATTTTGAAAGCCTTGTTTTAAATAGCTAAAACCAAAATAAAAGCCAACAGCAGTGCAAAGAACTAAAAAGGCATGAATGTGATTTGTAAACCAGGAGTCAAAAGCACAGGAAAATATTCGTCTGGGGCTGAAAAGACTGTGGCAGATGCATGTGGTGCGTTGTTCTGGGCAAGAGATATTATACCATAGGAGCCACCACTGAAAAGGCCCTCTTACATCATATGGAGAGGGCATCTAGGAATGGCCCCTGAAAGATGACCTTCAAGCTCTTTAAGTACACACACAGCCGCAAATATATCCAGCACAACCTTCTCTTGCAGTGATACTTTTCTAAGCCTCTTCATCCAGTTCCACCACACAGGCTGGAGCCCTGCCTTATGCTGTGATTTCCAATGTGCACCCATGCCCTTTCTGATCTTCACGTGGACCAACTTTCTCAAACTCCATCTTCTGCCAGCTTCAAGGGGCATCCACATTTTTGTAGTCAATGAAAGCAGACCAGTTAGTTACATCTCTGCGCGAATAAGAAAGCCTGTCGAAGAAACTAAATGCTCAGATATGCAGGGCAGTCGTGATAAGAAAGTTGTTTCCAGTTTCATTTAAGATAGAGACAAACACCGGAAACCTCATAAACTGCTGAAAGTCTACCACAACTTCCTGGGTATTGCTACTTGACTGGTTTTATGACCCTGAACTTTTATAGCCTACACTTAGAATGTAGAAACAGACACTCTGTATTGAACTGCCAATGACTCAAACACCCTCCCTGATTTGTAAGTCACTGCTAAGCAACTTAAAAATTGATCTATCAATTATCACTCATAACCTCTCACCAACCTCTCTTTTTTAAAGCTTATGCAAGCCGATGAAAACCCATTTCTGCTTCTTGGTGCATCTGAACAGATCTCCAGTCATGCACTTCAAGTGGCATACCTCACTGCCTTTTCAAAGGGAGAATGTTTCAACAACCTGAACACTTAAACTAAATTAAGATAATCCCAAAGACATGGAACTTGTCCAAAATTATTCACCTAGTTACCTGTAGTAAGTAAAATCCCCTCCAGATAACCAGCTGCAGATGCTTTACCAATGCTCATTTCATTCTCTGCTTATGTCACAAGAGACGAGCATAATTATATTTAAGTGATATTTTCATTTGCACAAGCCTAAAAAAGTTGTCTCGGTTTTATTGCAAACCTCATGAGGGCAGAATTATACAACAGCTTTCCAATAAATTACGTCTGCGCTGTACGCATTTTTTAAAAATACTCAAGTTTTTCTCTTTAAACTGCATTTACAGAAAGTTTCCCAGGCCAAAACAAAAGCATTCCCCTACAGTGTTCCCACTGTGCTAAAAACTGAGAACTAAAGGAGCAGAAACAAAGGAAGTGAACCTGAGTAGAGCAGCTTTTATCTCTGCAAAGCAACTAACACTGAGAAGGGCTGTCCATTTAAAAGTGTACAAGTCTTGCCCATGATTCGGATCCAGTGGCCAAAGCTTCCACCTTCCAGGATTGCATCACACTGAGAGTGTTAGTGAATCCCAAGATGGAAGGTCTTGAGAAGGTGTAGTGTGTAGCAGAAAACAAACATAAAAAAACATTACCCTGTAGCACTGGAAGCCGTCAACTATTTGTTTTGTCAAACTCACTCCTAGGATTTCAACACATCATTGTCAACACATAACGTCTCTCCAAGCTTCCAGTTTTAATTCTCCGCAGCGTTCTTGAACTTAGTGACAGATATACTAAAGAGAGGAAGAGCTGAGTAGAAGATCTGCAGGAATGTGAAGGAGCCTTTCTGATTTGAAAGAGTAAAATCCCAACTCCGACGTCTTATTCTAAGGGTTGTTTCAGACGCCAATCTAGCAAATCATGGGACAAGTGAACTTATGCAGAGACAGCGTTAATCGGAAATAATTGTACATCGGAAGTGGTCGAAATAGAAAATCCACACTGCTTTGTTGAAATAGCGCTGTTTCAGCACTTCCGGGTTACCAACTGGACAGAGCCCTCCTTAGAAACAGGGACACTGCATTCTGAAAATTTGTCATATATATTTCCTACGGCTGATGTAAACTAAGGACACAATCCTATGCTCGTTTAGGCAGAAAAAGCCCTACCTCTCTTAGCATTTCCCAGCCAGCCAAGCGGAGAGTCATAGGATTTGTTTCTGTCTAAACCTGGATCTGCATCCTAAAAGAACCTCAAACCAGCCCTTCAGATATTGCTCCATAGAAAGTGCCTGCATAGGAGGGTTAAAGCTAAGATTAAAAGTTTCCTCATCTAGCCCCCTGCAATCTAACATTGGTTTTTCCCTCAACAGCCTTTGGTTTTCACAATCTATCCTTAAAGTAACATGAAAAGGATAGAGGTTTCTATTTTTAAAGGCGCACATATGTCCAAAGATTCTTAGTCACTGCATTAGCATAAGTATAGGTCAAGGGAGCAGCTGATATTCCAGTCTTACAAATTAGTCTGCAAAGGTTAGTAGTCCACAAGAGATTCTTAGCTTTCGGCAAATATTTATAACACAAATGTGTTGAGAGCTATGATGCTGGCAATCAGCAAGCAAAAACTTCCGTACTTGGTCCCTAGCACGGAACTGCCGCTAGTCCCCAGGAGGTATTTACTAGCCTTAACAGACTGTGAGCGATCCTACGCACACGGCATCAGAGTGTTTCTCCAGTGCAAGAGTGTGAGGATCCTTCTTAAATCGCTCCAATGCTTTCTATCTTCCAACTGTCATGTACCAAAGGAGCGGCATTTCCAGAATCTGTCTTCATTTTGATTACTTGCATAAGCTTTAATGAAGAAGCTTTTGTGCAAGAGAAGCAGGATGGCCATTAAACATGTATGACAGTGTCATGGGATGATGTGCTACCCTTGAAATAAGTTTTGGTTGGGGAAATACAGAGAGGGCACAGTGGGGAGCTAGCTCCGCTCAGTTATGGAGAGCATTAAATTTACAATAGGGAACAGCCTTATCATCTCAAAAAATAACTATTACGGCAGAAAACTGTCACGAACTCCCATGCATACCAGACTTCTTCAACCTAGCCCCTTCCAAATGTTTCTGGACTACAACTCACAGCATGCCTGACCAGCAGACATGCTGGCTGGGGATGGTGGGTGCTATAGTCCAACGCAATTGGAAAACACCAGTCACATGGAAAGCTTATGCCAGGGTAAATTTTGCAGCCTTGAAGGTGCCACAAGATGAGGTATTGTTTTTTTGAGAATTGGCATGAATTTAGGAAGTTCAAGCCCCATTTGCTTGTGAGTCCATTAGGGAAAAAATTAAACATTAAGCCAGAGTAAAGATATATCGCAGCATGACTATCTTAATGTCATTTGTACCACCTTGAAAATCAGTTGGTTTGAAGTTAATAAATCTCTTTCACAAGGCACACTGCTGAAACAAATGAGCTATTCGACAATGCTCTTGTTTTTGGAACCCAAGCTCCACATTTGGGGAAAGACATATTTGGACCCCTTGATGCCATCTGCAGTGCGTACCCTTCCCATCTCAAGGGTGAGCAGTATCTAAAGGGTTCAGAGATGCAAAAGGTGAAATGGCTGAAAAGGCAGGGGAAAGGACTGGATTTGTTTTAAAGCCCACCACAAAGCATTCTCGGTGGAATTGTCAGGGCTGGAGTTTCGGCGAAGTGTCTGATTTCCTCCTTCCCATTCACAGCTGACAATCAGAACACAATTCCACCAGATTAAAAGCTTTCCCTGATGGGAGGGAAAGAACCACACTCTCAACATTGCATGCGCACAAAAACGGCTCACGGCACCTGAAGGACGGAAGACAGGCAGCCTTTTCGACCCTGCCAGAGAAGCTGGACCATTATCCTCATTACATGGCTAACCTTTCCCTCATCCAAGGAGTGGCAACAGAACCAGGAGCCTGGTTCGAGCGAGGAATAATTGCAGGCTGGGGAGAGGGTGAGGGGGAGATGAGGAACGATTTACATAACAGAAACGAAGCAGAAGAGAAAGTGTGTTGAGCCACTATGTACGGCCCAGACGCACATGAAAAAACACCCCCTTAGATCCCATACATTCCATTTCTCCCAGCTAACCCAGATTACCAGCCAAAGTGGGCAGCAGAGGATAGGGCCGGGCCAGCCTTCCACTCCCACAGAGGGAAACACACACACACACACACACACACACACACACACACACACGAATCAGCTCAGCCTGGCCAAGGAGAGCTTAAAGCTTTTGCTAGAAGTGCGTGAAGCCTCTTAGCAGCCAAACAGGTTTCCATGTCCAATAACACCAGCAGGCAATGCAGGGGAATTTTCTCCTTGCCAGAGGAAAAGAGGCGGAGCAGAACGGGGCGGGGGGGGGGGGCCGCGCCAGAGCAAAACACACAGTCAGAGAAGGGGGGGGCAGAGTTCAATGCAAATACCATGCAAACATCGGCTTCCATTCTCCACAGCATCACCTGCTCGGGGACAGCAGCTCCATCGGAAAACCTCGCCCCGCCATCGTAGGAAGGGTCACCTTCCAGAAAGGATACACATGCTCTGTCCATCTGCTTGACACAGAAACACCTGCATACACCTGAAGGGGAAATATCCCCATCCCCAGGGACCATTTTCACCCTGCTCCAGAAACCTGAAGGCGCCTAAATGCGGGAAGTGGGGGGAGGCAAAGAGGTTACGGCACATTAAATTCCTCTATAGGGAAAGGGACTTCACAGATAGCTGCACATTAAATGCAAGGCGAGGGGGACATGAGAAAGAATCGCTGTGCCAGGATTCAATGGGGTACCCATGCTGTAATTCAAAATCCTGCAGCATGAGGAAGCCTTCCAGAGGGGGAAAAGAGGGAAGGGCCACGTTTATTTATTCCATTTATGTATGGATATTTATTCCCTTAAGAGAAGGGCAATGGAGGGAGGGATGTTCTGAGGCACCCCATCTTTTAGGGAAAAGGGGTGTCCTTGCTTGAAGGGCTTCAACGGCTCTGGAGCCAGATATATTTGGAATAACAAGCCCCTTGACAGGACGCTGGGGGTGGGGGGGGAGCCAAAGTGATGAAAGGTTCAGGGATGTTTTATTGTCTAAGGGGGCAGTGTCCCCTGAGAGCAGGGTGGAATAGGGGGAAAGAGAAAAGGGCGGTGTCGACCCCTTACAGACAGTGGGGCAGGGCAACAGTTTTGTAAGCCTGTGGGCGGAGGGCAAGTGGATGACAAGGGAAAAGGAGAGAAAGGGCTAGCTGCTCTGGGAGGGGTTTCCCCCAGCAAATATCCAGAGAGAAAAAGCCAGTTTGTAGAGGCGTGAGAACCTTTTGCAGTTCTTTTGGGTCCCAGCACAGCTTTTAAGCACAAACCGAAAAGGCCCACGCTGACCGGGGGCATTAATTTGGAGGCAAACTTGGAGGAGAAAGAATAAACACCCCACCGGAGGAGGTGCACAGAAGCTCTGGGAGCTGCTTCTCTGGCCCATGGGGAGGGCTCTTCGCCGAGATATATGCAGAGCTGTGCATAAAGGGGAGAAATGCCGATGGGTGGATAGGTAGACCTTCTAGTATCTGTGGGGGCGGGGGGCAGAGCCAATTAATGGAAAAGGTACCCTGCATCTGGCATAGACAGTTACTGCATATGAAACTGCATCTGTGGCATGTTTCGTAAGAAAATGAGAAGAAATGCAAGCCTCGGAAAAAGAGAGAGAAAGTGTCCTGTTAGAGAAAAGAGGGCAAGATTGTGGTTAAATCCCCTTCCTCAGACAAGGGAAGCAGTAAACAGGAGAGGTGGCACAAAACATTACTCCGAAACATCAGAATAATAATAATCAGAAGCAGCAGCAAAGGATTAAATAGCGATGTACTATGTCCAATATCCTTACTGTGAAATACCCTAAGATAAACAAGTCATCTATGATGTATTATGTAGCCTGAAAAGGCTAAAATATTGCGGTGTAAAACATGAATCACCAATACTACTGCTATGCTCTATAAAATTACTAAAACAAGACAATACACTGCAGTATTAACATGCCATAATATGAATATGACAGACAGCAATATACTGAGGTTATCTTACATTAAGAAGCAACGCAAGAGCCTTGTGATGACATGGACACAATATTAAAGAGGCACTGTGGTATTTATTGCATGCATATTCGCTGATATCATATTGATAAAAATGCAATTACACACGGTAATATCTCGCAACATAGCATGTAGAGTAGAGCAGTATGTTCACACGCTGTACTACATACATGATCTATTGCACACGATGGCACAAAATAATTATGTTTGAAATAATGCAGTCCGGCTATATATGAAAATGCAGTCCTGCAAAACATCAATTCGGAAAGCAGTCCCCCAAGGTCAGCTGGGCTTCCTCCCAGACTGGGAGTTACAGGACTGCAGCCTAAAACATTCCTATGAGTAAACGCATACCCACGACATCATACCGTAACAGCAATAAATACACGTTATTAAAGAACACAACGCTGAGGTGTGATGCATCGCCCTACAGCAAAACCTCTAGTGCAATTCTAACCCATGGTCAATTTGCAAATCCTTGCATCGCAAATTCTGACGACGCTTGCAAAATGCAAAGCAAAGAGCGTCCCGCTGCAAATTCCACGGAGCCGCTCTTCTGCAACAGCCCATAGCGCAAATTCCCACGAAGGCTGCGAAATTAAACCGCGGCGCAACGCACTGCCCCGATCCTGAGGCCGCCGATGCGTCAAGGAAACAAACGAGCCTCCGCAGCGCCGCGGCGCTCCTGCCCCGGAGGGGGCCGCCCCCCCGCCGACGACCCCCGCCCCGCCCCCGCGCCCGCGACCGGCTCACCTCGGGCGCCGCGGATCCCCGCGCAGAGCAGCGCGGCCAGGAGGCAGGCGGGGGCCAGCGGCGAGCGCGGCATCTCTGCGGAGCCGGGCGGCGGCGGCGGCTTCTCCGCCGCCCACCGGCGCCCCCCGACCCACCCCCACGAACCGGGGCGGGGGCGCGGGCACCCTGCGGCTCCCCCCGCCCGGGCGACGGCCGCACCGGGAGGAGGCGCGAGACGGCGGCGGGTCTGCGAGGGGGCGCGGCGGGCTGCGCGGAGGGGAGGACGCGAGGCCGCTCGCTCTCAGCCCTGCCTGCCCGGCTGCGTGGCCGCCCGCCCGCCTCCTGCCTGCCTGCCTGCCGCCTCAGCCCGGCGCGGCGCGGAAGGTTCAGCGCGCAGCGAACTAAGATGGCGGCTCGCCGCTCCTCCCGCACCGGTTGCCAGGCGAGCGAGCGAGGGAGGGACCACGCTGCGGAGGGGAGAGGGGTGGCCGGGCCGGGCGAGACCATCTCGTGCCGCCGGAGCAGGAGCAGGAGCAGGACGCCGAAGGAACCCCCAGCGGCGGGGGGAGGGATGCGAGGAGGAGCCATTCTTCCCACGGGCGGGGGGAGCGAGGACGTGCCCTGCCCGCAGCCCAGTCATTACCATTAGTAGCATAATTAATAATGACAGTGGTTCATTAGTACTGTTTTTATTCATTATTCATTGTTAGTATTATGCAGGGTTATTCGATAGCATTAGTAGTCGACATTTTACCTTCCAGTATTAGCAAACTGGCTAAAAGTGGGCTCAGTGGACGAGGGCTGTGTGGATCCGGGCTGGGGGGCAGAATCAGACCCAGAGAGCGCTCGCTCACCAGTGGCGCCGCCTCAGACTGGGGGGAGGCAAAAAGTGGGGTACCGCGGGGTGCCCTCCGGAGCCCAGCGCTGGTCAGCAATTTTATTAAGGATGTGGATGATGAAAGGCAAGGAATGGTAATGATTATCACCACATTTACAGGTTACATTAAACTGGCTGGGGGAGCTGATACCCTGGAAGACAGAAACAAGATTCAGGGTGATCTTGGCAGGCAGGAGTGCTGGGCTGAAAGCAGCAGAAAGGAATTCAGTCGGGACTAATGCCAAGTTCTGCTCCTAGGAAAAGGAACCAAATGCATTGTTACAAGACGAAGAATACTTGGCTCAAAAATGCTATAAGCAAGAAGGATCTTAGAATTGTTGCAGCTCGCCAGCTGCGTATGAGTCAACAATGTGGTGTGTCTGCAAAAAGGGCAAATGCAATTTCAGGCTGCATTAATAGAATCCCTTCCGAATCCCAGGAAGTACTAGTGCCCCTTTGCTCTGCACTGGTGAGGCCTCATCTGGAGTCCTGTGTACCCTTCTGGGAGTACAGTTTAAGAAAGGTGCAGGCAAGCTGGGAAGGGGGTCCTCGACAGTTGCCCGACCATGCTTGCCGTGAACGCCACCTACAGTTGCCATCTGGTCCATCCAGGCGGTTTGAGGTTGGGGGAAAGTTGCGCTCCACCTGCCTCAGCCTCTCCCAAACCCAGCGCCCTCCCGATGCCCGAGGCCACGCTTCTGTGCTGACCGGCTACGAGAGGGGGTGTGCTTGGCGGGCAGGGATCCAGGGGGCCGGCAGGCCAAGGCATCTCCTGCCCCACCTTCCCACCACCTCCGCTGCCTGGGCCAGAGTGGGAGGCAGGTGTGCAGGCCGGCTGCAATGACGGGGAAGAGGTGGGCTTCCCAGGGGGCCCTGCTGAAGTTGGGCCCAACGAGGCACCCCTGCCCCCTTCACACCACCATCGTGCCCAGGTTAAGGCAAGAGGAGGGAGGACACGGTGGCGGAGGAGAGGAGACGAGGCACGCTTGTCCGCAGGCTCTCCTCGGTCAGGGCCAGCAAGGGCCCAGCCCTGCTGGCTCTGGCGCAGTCTTCCATCTCAGCCTCTGATTTTCCTCCTCCGAAATTTCTCTCTTGTTCTTTTTGCAAGCCTCTGCATTTTCAGAGCAAGCCTCTGGTCAACCACGAGCCGAGTCTTTTTGTTCGAAACCATCATTTCATTCCCCTGGGCCTTGGCTTCTGGCAGGCCAGGTTGGGGACTGGGAAAGAAAACCATCTTTTCTCCTCCTTTGCTGGCTGCCTTGAGAAAAGTGGCCGAGCAGCGGCGCGCACGAAGGAGGGGCAAAGGCCCCCTCCATTTCGCATGCCCTTGGCTAGCCCACGTGACTTTTTTCATTGATCGGACGGGGGCTGGGGGCAGTGAATAGAGACACAATAATACATACTGATTGATGAGCTGTCCATTGTGTGGCTCAAGAGCAAGAAGAGTGAGAGCGAGAGAGAGAGAGATGCGGCTCCTTGGAAATAGCATTTCACAACACCTGAGGGCTGAGCTGCGGACTTGGTTAACTGTGCGCGTTAGTCTATGTGTGGCTAGCCAGAAACAAGGCCTCCCATTTCCAGCGATAGGCTGGGACCTCCTGGGTGTTGTGGGACTTCTTTCCGTCTCGGGGAACTTCAGAGGGTGCCCAAAATGTTGTTTTGCATCGCACGGCATTTTCTGCGGCAGCACGAGCCCTTCCGAATGGAGCAAAGCTGCTCATTAAAGGCCTGAACACTGACACACGCCAGGGAGAAATGGACACACAGCGCCAGCTCTGGGGGGCAATTCCGTGCCCACTCAGCGAGCCTCTTTCTGCAGCCAGGGCCCCCAGGTCCTCTTTTCCGTCATGGCCACCGCTGGCTTGCCTGCTTGGCTGGCAGAATGGCAGGCACAAGGAGGCCGGGGCATCTCCTTCTCCTTCTTTGCAACTTCGCCACTTTCGGGACCACTGTGAGAAGCAGGCTGCCGTGTCAATGCGGAGGAGCTGCTCCCCTGGGACCCTGCTGGAGGTGGGCTCTTGGCAACGGCCCCGTCATGCTTACCAGGTGAGCTGTGCAGCAGTTCCTCTCCAACCCTCCTCAAATTCACTACCCTGCCATGAAAGTTCTCCGAGGGGGAGCCCGGCAGTGAGTATCCCAACTGAGAATCATCTGCTGCCGCTTAAGGAGGAACTGGTGAAATTCGGTCATCCAAAGGGATATTGGATGGGCCAAAATTCCCATCTGGCCATGGTAGGAATGCTTTGAAGGTGGCCTTTCAGCCAGTATGCTTGGGCACCTGCTAAGGTTCCACTCTCCGGTAGGGGTCCATGAACATGGGACCCCTGGAGTCGCTCCTCTTCTCCTTCGCGACTCTTGGGCAACAGAGGTGACCAGGATGGCCTGTTTGCTCCTGGGCTCTCAGTCTGTCCCGCAAGCAAGTGGGACCATGACGAGGAAGAGGGGGAAGGACAGGAACAGGCGGTGACAGCAGCAACGAGACAGGGGGCCCATGGGGGGGGGGTCTTGCACCCAGAAGCCCTCCAAAACCTGGAGACAGCACTCTCAGCCATCCGTGTAAGCTGACTCCTCAGGGGTTCCTTATTCTGTCATTTGTTGCTATTTTGTGCACCTTTATCCTGTCTCTCCTCCTTTTCTAAGCTAAGCTATCCTAGCTGTTTCCACCTTTCCTCATGAGAGAGCAAGTCTAACCCTGTGATCCCTTTTAGCTGTCCCTTTTCTACAAAGCTACAATACCCATTTCTACATGTGGTGACCTGAAAGGAACATAGTATTCCAAACATGGTTCCACCATCAAGGACATCATCATCATCTATTTATTTCTTTTTCCATTTATATCCTGCCTTTTTCCTACAAAGGGCTCAAGGCAGCTTACAACATTTTCCTCCTCCATCTTATCCCCAAAACAACAACCCTGTGAGGTAGGCTGGGCCGAGAGTCTGTGACTGGCCCAAAGTCACCCGGTTGGCTCCATGGCCGAGCGGGGACTCGAACCCAGATCCTCTGAGTCCCAGTCCCAGGCTCTTAACCACTACAGCACACTGCCTCTCCAAACCTGGTTCCACCATCAAGGATGATGATCATCATCATCATGTTAAATTTCTATACTGCCACTTAGTCATAAAAGGCTCTCAGAGTTGTTGACAACCAAAATGCAAGATGCATTAATACAAGACACATTAAAACACAACATAAAACAAAGTACAAAAATTCAAAACAGAGCAAAATAAAATCAGCTACGTGAGACAATCAGCACAACCATTTACAAAATGTATCACATTTCTAAAACAATAGCAGCAATAAGGAGTAATTAAAATTAACCAATTCATTATCATTGCGTAGCCTACAACTACAAGCCACCCACCCATGTAACAAATCATCAAGGAGCCTTCTGGGGCTGGGAATTGTTATTCCTCACTCAATCTCACAGCTGCAGATCTTACGCACTGCCTCAGGACGGTGCAAAGTTGGTTCCCCCTCATCTTTCCAGCATGATTTGATGTCTGATCAGCTCGAAGGGACAGAAACAGAAGCTGGCATGGATTGGGGCAACTTCAACACTGCTCTGTAACCAGTTTCGGTCTGGCTGAAAGGTCAGCTTTTTACCAGTGTGTCCCACCCTGCATCTCCCGCTTGGCCCTCAGCTTGCTCATATAAATAATTGAGGCATCTACATCTTGTTTGTTAGCAAATGAGCTCTTTGTTTCCCTGGTCTTCTTTAATGAGGAACGAAAGCAAGAGATGGCAGAGAAAGACTCAATTAGAGTGAATGTCTGCAGACAGTTAGCCACCTTTCTGTTTTGAAAGGATTCCTGCAAAGCTCTTGAGCCCACACAGGTTCAGGTTCTGCAAAATTATTTGCCCTGCCCATTCCGGCGAACCTTTTCCCTCCCTCCCTGAAATTAAAATTAAAAGGGAGAAGACACTTGAGATCCTCTGGGATATTATCATTTCCAGCTTGAGTTTTATTTTTAAATTTGTCACATGGTCTTTGCTTGCACTGGGGAATGGCAGATGGCCCCCAGGCAGGGTTTAACAATAAAAAAATTAAAAAATCAATAGTACAGATAACTTCCTGTAGCTTTTCTTTCAAAGCATCTCTCCCCCTCAAGCCAAAGGGATGGTTCTGACAAAGCAAAGCAAGAAGAAGTCACATTAGCTCTGTTGGTTTCTGTAGGGGCCAAATACAGATTAGAGCTCACAGCTTATATTCAGGAAGCAAAGCACCCGGAGGAGGGCCTTCTCTGCGGTGGCGCCCCATCTGTGGAATGCGCTCCCCAGAGAGGTCCGCCTGGCGCCGTCGTAATTTGTTTCTCGCCGCCAGGCTCAGACCTTTTTATTCAAACGATACTTTAACAACATATACTATTTATAGGTTTTAATTGTGCAGCCAGGGTGTTTCCGGGTTTTAACTATATTTGTATTATATTTATTTATTTGTGTTAGCCGTCCCAAGACTATATAGCAAGGGGACGGCATACACAAACCTTAAATAAATAAATAAATAAATAAATAAATAAAATTCACGGAGTTACTTAGAGCAGGGAGGAGATGTGGCCTTCCAGGCGTTGTGGGATCAGCGGTGTATGGAGCCAGGGCTCACAGGTACACCGTGGCAGCCTTGTTTTATCATCTGCCACCCTTCAGCCTTCACTGCAACCCTCACTGGTGCTGTCATGGCCTCCTGTGAAATTTCAATAAATCCCACATGGATGTATCGCAATATCGATTAGCATATGCACAGTTCATGCGAATTCCACCCTTATAAGCCTGAGGCCCAAAACTTTTAAGTATCTCCCCTGGGCAATTTTAGATTCTCCTTCCCTGGAACATTTTTCTGGGATGTAAGAGTATCAGCAGAGAGTATCGGGGAAAGGGTCCAATCCAGTCCAGCCCTTCTGCTCACAGGGCGGCCAGGGGGATGCCCAGGGGAAACCCGCCTTTTGCATTATTCAAGTTCAACATGGACAAAGGGGAAAGCTCTGATGTGGGTTCTTTCCCTATTTCTGCTTTTGGCCTCCTGTGTTACTTGGCTGGAAGGGGGTGGCATGTTATGTCAAAGAGGATTAGACCTCCCCCTCCAATCCCGCCCCCCGCCTCCTCCTATGTTTGAAACTTTCCCTCTTTGATCATCTCTGACTGGTTTAGGAAGATGCAAATTGCGGCTTCTGCAAATTGGAAAGGCGAAAACCAGTCTCCCTTGGCATTTTGAAGGGCTGCTTGGGGAATTCTCCATAAGCCATTGAAGTGCAGCCTTAGAAAGAAAGAAGGAAAAGAGGGGGAGAGAGAGAGAGGAAGGAAGGAAGGAAGGAAGGAAGGAAGGAAGGAAGGAAGGAAGGAAGGAGGAACGATTCAGTAAGGCAAGCACAACAAAGCAAAGTAAAGCAAAGAATTGATGTCTGTATGAGTGTCCGTGTATGAGAGAGAGAGAATAGAATCACAGTGGCCAGTTCTGCCTTAATGTTCCTTTCTGATTTTCAGGCCTACTTCTGTAGCCTGCACTGCACAGCACTGAAGGACCAAGGACCATGATGTGGTGGCCAGTAATGGAAGGAGGGATGTCCTGAGATTCTAAGGTCCTGTCCCCAAACATGAGAAAGTTTCTAGTCCTCATGAATATAGGTAAACACTTGAATGCAAGCGGGTACCATATCTGATAGCCCATTCCTGAGCTTCAGCCAGCTTCCACATGGTGCCTGGTGTAGGGAAAGGACACGGCAGCTGCTAGGAGAAAGGGGCAAGGAGGAACGGCAAAAGCAGTCCTGCACTGATTCAAGCCCTTGGTCCCACTAGCGAGCGATCACTCAGCGTTTCAGGCAAGATTCCTTCAGGCGGAACGGCCCAGGATCAGCCCATATTTGGAAGGCGCAAGGCTGGGCAAGGAATCTTGGAAGAAATTCTGTTAAAGAATCATTTTGTATGGGTTTCTTTATTTTGGGGAAATTCTCAGTGAAAAATTGATCAAGGGGTGTTGCGCGGAGATGCAAGCAGAGCCGATGGGTGAGCTTAAGGATGGAATGAATTGTTCCCTGTCTCCAGTTGGTTTCTAGAAGAACATCCCCCTGGCTTTTCCTTAAACAAAAAAACCCCTGTAGGGCATAAGCAGAAACCGCATGGGGTCTGTCAGTAGCTATGGCTCCCAGGACTGGCATTTCAACCGAGATCCTCCTGCTGGCTGGTTTGTGTTCCCTGCTGTTGGTCTGTGAGGCAGGAAAAAGGCACTCCCAGCACCATCGCACTTGAAACCTGGCAACTGAGCACAAGGCGGTTGTCTTCCTCAAAATGCAGCGGACTGCACCTTCGAGCAATTTTGTGGGAGGGGTTTTTCAGGTGAGCTGTGTCTAGGAACCTGGGAGAGCTGGGGTCGAGTCCCCGCTGGGCCAGAAGCCTCCCTGGGTGACTTTCGGCCAGTCACAGATGCTCAGCCCAACCTACTTCACAGGGCTGTTGTTGTGAGGTTTAAATGGGGCTGTGTGATCCACACTGCGTTCCTCAGAAGAGGAAAAAGAGCAGGGTATAAATGTAATGGAGTGGTTTTAAAATATGTTGGCGGAGCAACTCATCCAGTACAGCTTTTCCTTTGGGCTGTATCAGAGAGATCCATGATGCTGAACCTCAAATAGGTTGAGCTCCTAAAAATAAATATTGCAAAGGATAAAGAGTCCCATCGACACAGGAACACACTGGCCTAATGTACAATTTGGCATACCGAGTAGAGTTGATAAAATATCTAACAAATACGATACATAATGAATGCATCAGCTCCCCCCACCCCACCGTTTCCACCAACACATGTGAAGTATTTGCCCCTTAGCTTCCAAACATTAGCTCCCATTAAGGAAAGCTCGTCTATCTTGGGTCATTAATCTCGCAAAGAGCCAACCCTAAGGGACCGGCTAATCAATCAAATGCAAGAGCGTAAGAACCAGGCTGGATCAGAAGAAAGCGGCTGCCCCGGTGATGCTCTTTGTTCCTCTGGTGTTTATTTTTATTTGCCCTATTGAGTGGATTATTTTTCAGATTGATCTGGCGTGTTTTTTCACCCAGCTTTATTAATTATGGATTTCTCTATTGTGCCAGAATGTGGTGTTCTCCTCCTCGGCCCTTCAGCCAGCCCAGGTTTGCTAATGAAAAGGTCCATTCTGCTAAAGCTGACTTTATAATACTGGCTTGATAATACAGGAGGAGAGAGCTGCAAAGATCAATAACAAAAGAAATAAAGTTAGAGTACAGGCCATTAGGGAAATGTGGCTTAAGGAGAAGAACTTTTAGGGAATGATCCTTTTGGGTTTTGGTATGATGAGAAAGGAAGAAAAATACCTCCTTGGCTATTTCCTCTGCAGTGTGTGCATCCAGTCCGATTTCCCACACACCTTTCTTTTACGCTAAACAGCTCGAGGCTGTAGCTTTTCCTCGCGGGGGAGCTAATTGGCCCTTGATTGTTTGGGTTGCTCTGGGATGAGGGGATGATCCAAGTGCATCCAAGGCAGAGTCAGGGCAGGGGAGAAGCACTAGGAGGGGGCAAAGCAGGAGCAGGGACTCTTGCAGAGATGCGCCGGGGCCGCTTCCTCTCTTTATTTATTTATGTATATTTATTAAAACATTTTTATGCCGCCCCATTTGCCGAAGCCTCGGGGCAGCTTACAACAGCAAGCCTCTTTGCCTCTGGGGTCATGGGCAACGTTGGTTCAGTACTTAGGCCCAGCTCAGCATTGGAGAAGACTGTTCATCCATGTGCCTGGCGATGGCCTCAGTGGGCTGTTTCTCAAACTGGATGGGACATTCTGCCCTGAACGCAGGTGGGAGCTTGTGAAGCCGGACTAAACCCTAAGGACGTCCCAATAAGGTAGCAAGTGGCCTCGGGCTGGCATTACAGGACCCTGGAGAGCTCCGAGCAGGCGAGGCATTCAAACGGAAGCCTCGATCCCGCAAGGTGGACAAAGGTGGGGACGCCATTCGCGCCCTTCCAGCTGATTTGGGGGGCCACAAAGGGTTATTTACTTTGCAATTAGTGCAGCTTTTTCGCTGCCAAGACTGAGGAGATTTTATTTATTTATTTATTTATTTATTTAAACCATTTTTATGGTGGGTTTGCCTCAAGAATACCAAGAGTTGGGCTGCTTTGGGTACTGCATTCCTTGACCCTTGAGGGAGGTGGTGCTCCTATTTTTACTTCCAGCAGAAAACTTACTCGGGCCCAGTCCTGGGTTTCCCTTCTGTGATTGACCAAGGCTCACATGGGCAAACATATTCCGAGGAAACCAAGGCAGCTCACGTGGTCTTTCCGCTCTCCATTTTATCTGCACAACAACCCTGTGAGGTTGGTGAGGCTGGAAGGCAGCAACTGGTCCAAAACTACCCAGGATGAATCAGGACTAGAAACCCAAGTCTCTCACATCGCAGTCTAGCACTCTAACCACTACACCCTGTTACCTCTTGCCACCCTGTTGCATGGGGCTTCTCTCTCTTGCTTTCTGTGGGAGCTGTTGCGAGAGGCTTGTCTCCCCCCGTAGCTCTGCCTGGAGACAAGATGTGCTCATTTGTGGGCGTTAATTTATTTCACATTGCTAATTTGAAAAGGAGCATAAACATGAGTGCTCTGCTGTATAGCCCATGACCGAGGGTGCAGTTAAAACCCAATTATGCTCTATTATTAGCATAGGTGCTCTTTATTCGTACGGCATATTAATTGCATGCCTTGCTAAACTGCTTATTAGCACAATTATCGTCTTCCCCCACTTTTACATGCTGCATCCTCAGCAACCAAAGCTCCTTCACTCCCCCCCCTCCCCGCTTTTGTTGTTGCTCCGTAGTTCCAAGGAGGCTTAGCGCATTATTGATCAAAGAAGAACTGGAGTTTGCACTAAGTTCCTTCTCTTTAAGAACATTTGAAGAACATACTCCTGAGGTTTGAGCAGACCTGGCCGACTTGCCAAGCAAAAAGTTCATGCTCAACTCTGAAACCAGCCCTGTGCTACCTCACAGGGCTGTTGTAGCGATCGTGTAGTTATTTTTCAGAACAAGGGTCCAGAACTTCAGGCTGAAGGGGGACATTCAGTCCCAGGCTAAACAGGGCTCCTCCAGCCCTTCTCCTGGGCTCACCTGTTCCCCCTCCAACCACGCCTAACCTGGTGTTCGGTACTGTAGCACCTACAAGTCCCGGGCCGCACAGCCAAGAATCAGAAATCATGGGAGTAGAAGTACTCCCAAACATCTGAAGGTTCTCCGATCACTTAACTGCGCAAGATTAGCCTATACTGAGCTGGACTGTCACCTGCTCTCAGCCTGTGGCTGCTTGTCTTTACTGGCCTTGCAATGTCCTTGGTGAGGGAGAGAGGGAGGGGAGGTGTGGGCGGGGATCCATAAAGATCTTTTCTGGGAATGAGAGAAATGAAGGCCCAGCAGGTGAACAAAATACCAGCAGGGAAGGAGTGGGGGGAAATTGTGCTCCCTTTTCTAGAAAAACACCAGCTGGGATGACTTTCCTGCCTCCTTTTAAATAATTGGCCATCCGCCTGGGCAGTAGTATGTGAGACAAGCACCGCACAAGGAACACGAACACACACACACACACACACACACAGAGACAGGTGTAATTTCAGTCTTTGTGGCCAGCCTGCCAATGCAACCGCCGCACCCAAAAGCAGAGGAAGGCAGAACAAAAGCTCAAGGTGCGTTTCGAAGGGTGGCAGGCCAGGGATTGCGAAGGAAGCCGATGGTGCCGGGCTGGGACTCAGCCCCTCGTTCAAGCTCAGCCCTCAGCTTTGGAGGCTCGCAGTTGGTGCTGGGCAACCCGCCTGAACACGGGTCCTTGTGCAGCCCAAATGGCACCCCCCACACACGATGGAAGCAGGGGCTGGTCTGAGGGAAACCCAAACTTCCCGCTGGCACAGACAGCATTCGGGGAAACTCCTCCCCACTCCAAGCAACTCACTGTGGGGCTGGTTGTGCTTCCTGGGCAAGGAATGCCGATTGCTGGGGTGGGGAGAGAAAGGGAACGGAGTACCGTGGAAAAGGGCATGCACGGCATGAGGACCCCCCCCCCCCGACTGTGCGGTGTTTTCTGAGTCCTGCAAGATCTGGTCCCTGCTTCTCCGTCTCAGCTCATGTGGCCCAGGAGGGAAGGGCCCCGACTGACTTCAGCTTCGAAAGTTGCAGTACTTGTAGTTGTTTCTGTTGTTGGGATTTGTTTAGCTTTCCTTTCTTTAATGTTAGTAGAATGATTGGAGTGCATAATACGAGCGCATATTTATTAATGCGAGATGCTTTATGTGCACGATTGTTTCAGCCTTGTTTTGACTTGGAACTCTCAATTATTTGGAAATGCGATGTTCTGTCATGTAAAGTGTTTGATGTTGCTGTAAGCCACTGAAGAGCTTGGTTTTTCCTTAGAAAAGGCGGCTGCTGCGGCAGCTCTCATTCTCATGTATTTGCCACAAGGACAACTGGACTGCACGTTCAGACAGAGTGCCACTGGCTGCAGAGGATCAACAGGAGAAAGCCATGCTTCTGGGTCCTGCTTGCAGACATGTGCCTAGCTTGTACTGGAAAGAGCTGTAGTGCAGACAGCAAATGCTTAGATGCAGAAGCCACACTGATGTCTTCTGTGTTTTCGTCATATATACCCAGGGATCTGTACCACCGAAGCCACAATTCACTCCTTTTCAGCTTTAGTATCTGGTTCTTGTTTCAGCCAAGTGCGCCATGTTTCCCCCCATGCACAGAATGCAGAGAAGGATGTGGTGATGGTGCCAAAGGGGCGGTGAGCAGCCCAACTCGAGAGACATGACCTGATGCTGCGGACGGTGGGACATTACATCCCAGTCGCTGAGCACGCCTCTCATGCATACAGCCGTCTCCTCCCCACATGCTGTTACCCAAGGGAGGAGTTCTCCACCAGACAAAGGGTAAATTCTTAGGAAAGATGACATGACCCTTGCTGGAACGGCCACTTAGCAAAGCAAGCATCCAGTAACAGCACCTGCCTCTAGAAAGAGACCCCCCCCCCAACCATTAAAGGGCAGACAAACAGAAGCTGGTGGGCACCTACATGTAATCACTGTGGTGACGATTCCATTCGCTCAGTCCTGGAAAAGTGAAGAACTACCCATCGATGAATTGATTCTAAAATAATAATAATAATCCTGGACTGTGCAGAAATAGACAGATTGACTTTATCATTGAAGGAGAAGGAAGATATTGACTTCTATCAAACTTGGGACTCTTGTTATTATTGGCTAGAGAAATGGGACTTTGCATAGATTTAAATATGTTTTTAAAGTTATTATAAATGGAAAAAGAAGGGTATGCAGGCTGACCCAGCGGGCTCGATGTTTTTGATGATGTTGTTTGTAGTTTGTTGTTTTTTAGGATTATAATTCAAATAAAACTTATTAAAAAAAGAAGAAGCCGGTGGACACCAAGCAGTTAGCTCCAACGAAAGCCTGGGGGCAGCCAAGGCAGGAGTCACGGCCAATTAGGGCTCCTATGGAGAATTTCAATCTGTAACAGCAGGAAGAGAATTGTGCTCTTGGAGCACGAATCCAATCGTACATCAGCAGGCCGGCAGTGGTGTTCCAAGCCACCCATTTTGTGGATATTAGTCTGGCGGTTTCACGTTTTACATTCAGATCCCTCCTTTCCTTGCTGATGGAACTCAAAATGTGCACCCACCGTCTTTAAAGTCTTCCATCTAGGCACTGGTCACTTAGTGTCTGCAATGCTCTTGCTGCCTCACGCTTTGATAATCCTGCGATCACCATTTTGGATACAAATGCCATGATGGGAGACATCTTCTGGGAAATTTATTTATTTTATTTAAAATTTTTATATACCATCTGCTACCAAGGTCTTGGGATGGTCTTACAATAAAACAGAGTGGAGCACAGCATCCAAGTTGGTTTTCTATAAAGGGTAGTGGAATCCCAGTTTTTCTGGCCAGCTCACACTTTCTGCCTCTTCGGAGCATGTCCAGGCCCATTGATCAGCGTAGGGCATGACAGTTTCATGACCCTAGATTGAATTTCACCCCCATTGATTTCATTCTCCCCCCCCCCACCCATAATATTGCACATCTTCAGAAAAAGTAGATTTTTTTGTTTTGTTTTTTTGGCCAGCTCACGCTTTCTGCCTCTTCTGAGGCGTTTAGGGCATAGCATTTAGGTGCTTCTAAGATCCCAGCTGTCATCCCTGAGAAGGCTAGTTTGTCGGGACAGACATTCTAAACCTGACTTGGGAAGTGACCAGTTCTTCTGGCCTGCGCCTCCCACAAACCTCAGCCTGCATATCCAGTGGTGAAATATCATGGAAATTGGGTCCAAACCATGCAGAGAGCACCAGGATTCCAGTTTTATAGACTGGGTGCTTCCAGTTGTGGCTTTTATATGCTGCCGTCGTCCTGCCCCACTCCTGGAATTTCACAAGGCTAGTCCAGATGGGAACAGCTTCTGATTATAATCAATGTTTTCCCATTGCTTTTTTCGATCTTTGTTCCTTGCTGAAGAAAAAATGTTAAGAATTGCCAGTCTGCGACGCTGGGGGCCCTTCTAATAGGTGTTGCCTTTGTGTCAAGACAACTTTGTCAATCCAGTTTAATAGTGCATGAACAATCCCCATGAGACAAGGCTGACATTGATGAGTGCACAGTTCCTGGTTCTGACAAATATATTTTGGAGTGCAAATGTGCGTTTCTTGCTCCTGAGCAGTCTTATCCAGCCCAGTGCCCACATGTTTGACTGCAACTCCCAGAATCCCCCAAACCAGCCTTAAGGAACGGGAAGTGAGGCTTCAGCTTTAGTTCACCCAGTACAATCCCTCTTTCCCTCCAACATGCAGCTGCTGTTTTGGTTTGCTCTGTTCAAGGGCGATAGATGAGAAGTTTCAGGAGCGTGAAGGTCAAAGCAAGGCCAAGGACAACCAGAGGGGAGACAGACTGGGAGGATTCCACTGCATCCCCATCTGGTAAAAGAGCAGCCTGAATGGGGCTTGGAATCAGCCCTTGGGCTCGGCTTCCTTCGGCTGGGCTCTTGCTACTGGTGAGGCTTACGATGCTGTCTAGTCTAATTAAGGCTCTTTGCCCCAAGCCCGAAGCAGCTTATAGAAAGGGAGCAGCACAAAGATGTTTTTTAAAAGGACTCCCCAAACTTCAAAACAGCTGTGCAGAATGTTGACGTTCTTGAGAAAAAACCCAGCAAAGCAAGGCTGTGTGAGGAATCTCCTTTGACACAATCAGATGATGTCCTGCGATGTTAAGGTATGTTCCAACTGGGGATGGGTCTTATTCAAAATCAGCCAGCCCTGAAGCGGAAGATGCAGATTAATGACCACTCAAGTCCCCTCCTTGAGTCTGTTTCATTACATTGTTCCTGAAACGGGAATGTTCAGTTGTGCTCTCTGCTTATGGCGCTATGGGCTTTTAGGTTTTGCTTCAGCACCCACCACGGGTTCAACTGCAATTCCCATCATTCCTTGCCAGCATGGCCAACAAGAACAATGGAAGCTGTAGCCTAACACCTCCAAAAAACACCAGTTTGAGGGAAGGCCCTCTTAGTGGATCTCCGTTTCTTATACTTCTATTCTCCTTCAGCTCCAAGGAGCCCAAAGGCCAACATCCAAGGTCTGTTCTCCCACCAGTTTTTGTCACTGCCCATCTACTCCTAGGAAAAGTTGTATCCTGGCTTGTGACTAGCTATGCAGCATAGCTGAATTTCTGAAAAGGAGGTTGCAAAAGAAAAAGACGTGGCTTCAGACAGAGATGTCCCTATACAGCCAATAACATAAAATTATACAACATTATACTTTTACATAGCATTTAAAAAAAGTGTTTGGCTTAAACCCATCGCAGAGTGACGGGTAGCTAGAAAGACCCAAAACAAAGGAGTTGGAGTGGAAACAGGAACAAAGAGAGCTCTGGCTATTTGATCAAGGGCAAGGCCGTTTTCTCAGTGCCTTCAATCAGGTAGTCGCCAATTAACGCTGAAAAGAGATTACAGTGCAAAGTCAGCATCAAAACAGGCTTCTGTTTCATGCCATGATGAACAGTTCCCTGTGCAGCCTCTCCTCATGCCAGGCATCAATTTCATCAATAGGCCAGCTCTGCGTGCTTTCTGATCCCAACACCCGGCTCCGTTTACAATGCAATGGTGACATCTCACGCAAGGAGAAAAAGAAAAGCTCGGATTGTGCAGCACATTATTCCAGCTGCAGCTGCCGGGAAGAAGAGGCGGCACATTTAGAGGCTGAATAGCCTGAGGCCTGTTTCACACATGCAAACATCTGCCCCGTGATGCGATGAACCCCTGCCGCTAAGTCCACTGCCCCTGTATATAATACACCCCCTGCCCAGAGGAAGAATTTTCCAAGTACAGAATGCTTTTCAAGAGTTTGTTCAAGTGCTTTATCACGGAATAGGCCCATTTCACAGTTCATGCAACTATCTTTATAGGCTTCTTCCTGGCAGGCATCAGTTCTGTAGATGTGTATTCTAATTTCCTAAGCCAATACAGAGGTTCCAGTCAGAGTATTTGAATCTCTAAAACGTTTTGATTCAGAATATTAAGAAAACAAAACCAGATAGTTGGGGGGGGGTTTGGGGGGGTGGGGTGGCAGGATCAGGAGAGCTTGGGTGTTGGAGGCTCAAGCTGCACATCTGCCGTTTTCCTGTTCTTAGACCAGTTCCTTGCCTTTTAGTCTGGGCACGGGCTTTCTGTGAAATTGCTTTCTGTGGCTGCTTTCACCACAGCAGCCATTTTGTGATCGCCCCTGCGACACTTTCCTCAGGGCTGCAGACGTGCCCACCACCCCAGAACAGTGTCTGGAAAAGGCTTGTTCGTTCACCGGGGTTGGGGTGGGGAACTGCCCTTGCGCAAGTGGAGCGCATTATGAAGCGCACTGAACGCAAGTGGTGTGCAAAGGCATGTGAATCAGCAGTGGGTCTGGTGGCAGGCGGCTGTTCCATGTTCCACTGAGTTCACGGTGACCCACTCCCAGGTGAGTGAATATAGGACTGGTTCCTCCTTCCCAGGTGAAAGGGGCTCAGCAACCACAGATCCTGAAACCTCTCTTCTCCCAAGAGCAAATCAGAGGATGCTTCACGTTCAGTGAGATCGACACAAAACAAGAGGCAAGGAATCACTCTTACAAACTGTATTTCCCAACCCGCTTCAAGTTACATTTTTAGCCCTCCAAAAGTTTAAAAACCACAGAAACGCTTCACTTTGATGCTTGAGAAGGACAGAACAGCTTGGAAATGCCACATATCCGGGGAACGCACGCCACAGCCCAACAGCAAAGCTGCAGCAGTGGTACCCATTCAGCCCAGCAAAGCAACCGACTCATCTCACAGACCTAACCGTTCAAGGGGCTTGCCAGAGAACTTGCTCTCCTGAGAGCACTGGGTCCTTTGCACCGGCCCCCCAATCCACCAATATCTCATCCCTTAGAAGGTACGTGAGGCTGGGGCAATAAGCAGCACTGATGCAGAACGGCATAGCTTTTTTTTTAACTGCTTTACAAAAATACTTAGAAGTAGAACATCTGTGCAGAAGGACAGAACAGGGTGACGTACACAGCTTCTAGGTGTGGGGAGAGGAATGCACGAAATGTGGGAACATTGCTAACAGGGCTTGGGTGGCATCACTTTTTATCATAAGCACTCCTGTACCTCTGCTGGGGAATAGGAGGGAAAAGAAGGACAAATAAATTAATAATGCTTGACAAGTGGCCCAGAGAGATGGATCAGTGGGAAGGGGAGGCAGAGGTACTCCCAGCAGTGGTGCGCCCACTGCCCATAGTGAACTAACAACGCGACGGGAGCGCTGGCTAGGGAAACGTTCCCACCACAGCCCCCTCCATGTTGAGCTTTACGGAAAGAAGAACTCCCGATCATAGGACTCCTTGGGGAAAGCACTTGGTTTTCATGCAACAACACAGTAACAGCTGCACACCTGTCCTGTTATAACACTGATCACATGGAAAGACCCTAAAGTTGGTCTTTGGAAGAGCTGACTTGGTGCATCCATTTGTTTTCCTTTTGCAAATGCCTGGGGGAATGAAACTTGAACTGAAAGACTGAACCACTTTTATTGCTGGGTGCATTTAAACAGGCGTGTCGTCACCAGCCCCAAGAAACCGAGGCTCACACTGAGAACTTTACAACATTTCAAGCCAACGCTCAGTATCATTTTCTGAGAGGGAACGGCTTCTGCTGCAAGGCAGAGAATGCGAATTCATTCAGGGAAATTTCTCCCCTGCCTTCTCCATATTCCCCCATGCCTCATTCTAGTGGTGATTCTAACTGCTCCTCTCTCTGCCAGGCTAACACAGGGCGCAATAGCACCTGCCTCCAGCAACCGCAGCCGCTGGAAAGCTCATGTCAGCCACGGCCAGGTCCTCAAGCTGCTCGTGCTAGACAAGGGAAGCAGCAAAATTGGCTTCAATTTCCTTTCTTCCCAGACTCCTTCATCAGTGCAAGCCACCCAGGTGCCTTCCTCCAAGCACGGTTAACCTTTATGGCACAAAACAGAGAAGGGAACACTCAGGTTTGGGTCGTAGCACACGCAACACGGTGATTGAAAAGTGCCGCTTCCTGGCAAGTCAGAGCATGGAGCCGAGAACGCCACCCCCTCTGCCGGTCTGCAAAACGGTTGTTACCAGCTGCAGCTGCTACGGCTGCATTTCTTCCGGGCAGCCACACTGCCTCCAAGGGGAGCAGCAAGGCCAGGAAGGCAAGGACCAGGCAAAGGCTTGAGAAAGCACGCCTCACTAAGCCGCACGGGCCAGTGGACGGATGGGTGGGGAAGGAGTGTCCGGTTGCAAGGAAATCTGCTTGCACGGCACAGAGCTGGGGCACATGCCATGCCCCCACAACTTCGGTAGGGGCACAGGGGGCTTGTTCTTGTCTGCAAATGGAGGTGCGAAGCCACGATCCTCTTCGGGGCTTCGGGCCACCTCCTTCCTGCCTGGACACACGTGAGGGAAGACCGGCACGCCTTCCAGCGCCAGCTCCTCAGCGGAAGCCGGAGAGCACAGAGCCAACTGCTGCGAAAGCATCCCAGCTGCAAGGCTGACTCAGCAGCCAAGAGGAAGGCGCCTGCCAGCCAAGGGTTGGTTTGCTTTAAAAAGGCAAGTTAGCGTGTAATAAATATGGCAAAACATTTTCCCCCACCCACCATGACAACAAATGTGAAGCAGTAAGTAAACACAGTAATCCCACTACCCTCCCTCCTCCCCCATGTTTAACCAGGGAAAACACTGGAGCCGGCAAAACCCCTGCAAGCCATTCGTGTCTCAAACGGCAGCCGCCACGGTCCCGTCCCAGCCTCACGCGGCCAAGCCCCTCTCCAAAAAACACACAAGCATGACCAAAAGAAGCATCAGCGCTTGAAGGCTTTGAGAAGCAGGATGTCAGCAACAATTCTTAAAAATACAAATTTAAAAAGTTTGGGGGTGGGCAGTGCTTCCACTGGTCAAGTTTCCTCCTTTTAGCCAATCGAGAGTCTATCTTGGGTGGGGGGGCAGGGAAGAGCCAATCACAAATGCATTCCTGGAGTTGTCCTGGATTAATACAACCTCATTGTGACAACAGGTGATACAGAACAGACTGCAAAATGCATTCAGAAGGTTGGACAAATGGGAAACTGAATGCAGGGCAGGGAGAGGCTACCACAGGAGGGGTGGCGGTGGCGGTGGCAAGAATCAGGGGAAGACAAAGGAACTCGGGAGCGCCTGCCCGTCTTCCATGATCTCCAAGGACCTGGTTTGCCCTGTCCAGCTCTGTATTGCTCAAGCAGACCCTTCACGTTACTGCCTTCTGTCTTCAGTCTCTGATCTGGAAAACGCCATCACTCCATCCTCCGCACCTGCAGCACAAAAGAAGAGTCAAAAATGATATGGCTGGCTAAGGCATGTGAGGGGTTTATTTATTTATTTATTATTTATTAAAACATTTTTATGCCGCCCCATTCGCCGAAGCCTCGGGGCGGCTTACAACATAGACAACATAGGGTTGTCATCTTTTTGGTCTAAATTTGCATAGGATGGTGCCTCAAATGTCTTAAGTGGCTTTGTTCCAAAAGAAGAGAACAAAGATTGCTATTGTGCTATATTTATACCTAATAAAGTATCAATGCTTCCTTTTGGAGCATCTGTAATCAACTCGGATCTACTGCACTGCGGAGAATGGCCACGTTCCAAGGGGCCGGAAAGAAAAGATGATCTATCGGCTAGGCCTGAGCCTCTGTTTCAAGCACGCTTTCAGGCAGCGAGGTGGTCTTATGGAGAATGTCTGTGCCATGCGTCATGTGTTGCAGAGCGTCTCGTCTCCCACGGATGACACAGAGGAAGTGACTTTAGCTTCCATCCAGTAGTGCTTCCAGCAGGAGTGCTCAGAGCCAAATTAAGAAGCTGCCTGCGTTCCAAGTATCCCCACCCACACGACTGCGGATGTTTGGCTAAGCGTCTGATTGATCTTGAGTTTTAAAAAATGATCTTTACCATTTAAAGTACAACTGATAACAAGAAGCATTTTCTTTCTGGCCCCACACAAATTAATTAGGCCTGCGTGAACAGATTATTTCTTTTAATAAGTCTTTCTTTGAAGTCTCTTGGCTAAAAGGATTAGATAGCACAGGCAGCGGTTCCAAATACAACCAGCCCCAGTTTTGTCATCCTCCAGGAAAAAAAAATCATTCACACTTGCTACGTGCCATTTTTTATGGCTGTGAGATTTATACACACTCCCAAATTAGTGGAGCAAGTGTCTTTCAGCAAGCCGGTTCAAACTACCATATTGCCTCTGGATATAGATCAATAGCAAGTAGAAGAGCTTTATGCCTTGCAAAGTTGCTTTAATCCGGTATTGAAGAAACGCCTTCCATGGCTTGAACCATCACTTATGACAAAAGCTGTAATTTGATATACTCAGTAAAGTATCAAGATCTATGCTTTCATAGATTAATACTATGCACCACTTTGCAAGAGGGAAGAGCTTTGATGTACATGTTCTGCCACAAAGGCCCACAGAGCCACTTTTTCAGTTATGCATCTGATGCTCCTTGCAAACAGAAATTCATTTCTCTGCTTGAATTACACAGTGACCACCAAGAGGGATCTGCCACTTGTCTCTGGAGAGCCAGCAAAGCAGTACAAATAGTGGGATAGACCCTCCGTTAAGGTCTCTCCATAAATGCAAAATGGTAGAGTAAATGAAGGATCACAGCAGGGACCTGTTGGAACCATCTGAAGTCCAGAGATCCCGAAAGAAACGTAGAAAGCTTTTTAACAGACGTCATTCATAGCTAAGCAATCAGCAGGGCAGAGGATTTAACCTTGGAGGGCACTGATGGGTCGGTGAGATGAGGCCCCTTTTAGTAGCCAACTGATGGTTGGCCACTCCATGATGCACCGCCCGGCAGACTGCGAGAGCTCTGCTCCTGAAGGAAAGCTTGGCCTTGCCATGAAGCAGCAGCAGCAGCCCCAAATACGATTAACAAGGCCATTGGCTGCCGTGGGGTCACGCTGATCGAGCCCCTTCTCTCCTGCAGAGTGGGCAGAGCCGCAGGCTGCTGGCTGGTGGGGGGGGGGGCAGCAGTGCAGGCTGGCCGTTCCACAGTTCCACCAAGGACCGACCAGGGGGACCAGGAGGAGACACAGGTCACCTCGATCAGAGTGCCCTGTCTTATCAGACACCAGCTCCTTAAATATTGCTGATTCCAGCTAGGGCCTTTGTATTGAAGCCTGAGAGAAACATGCGGGGGGGGGGGGGGGGTTTGGGAGTGGCCTTCCAGGCTCAAAGCCCGAAATCTTCCATTTGGAGCCCCAACTCTCTGGCCAGCCACCTGCCCCACGGCCCTGTTGCCTATGGACACTTGCTGAGGTAACGGCAAGGGGCCCTGATGAGCTCTGTGCAGCTCCTTCCCCCGGATTCGCAGGCGGTTTGGCCACTCGAGCTGAACCTCCGGCTGCCCCTGCCCTTGGCCTTCGGAAGACACACAGACTGTAGGTCGTCCAGAAATTAGCATAGGCAAACGGGTGGATTTTGGTGTCCTGTAGGCCTCAGCCCTGGTTCCTTCTGATACCTGGCACCACCCCTGCAAGCAGACCCTGCTGGAATGATTACATCAGGAAAAGGAATCCCTTGGAAAGGGCAGGACCGAGCAAGATCCGAGTGTGGCCTTTAACGCACACTACCTGTCAGTCTAGAGGTGCCTTTGCCTGGGAAATTCCAGGGGAAGCTGGGTTTCCTAGCAACAGGGAGATCACAGAGGACATCGCACTCCCCAAACCCTAACCCTAACAAACAGCAGAGGCTGGTTTCTCTCCCCCCAGCCCCCAATCCTCACTTTCCTCCAGAACCCCAATAGTTTAAAAAAAAAAAAGCACACTTTTAAGTCCGAGATTTATTTCAAGAGAAATCCTCACGGATTTCGGAAAGGCCCACGGGCAATTTCAGCAGCCCCGCTTAGCTCGTTTGCCACATACCAACGGCTGCGAAGCCCCATTTTTTAAACAGACACGCTCAGCAGGCAGCTTCTTCACTGGCTGCCTACGCATTCCTGGGTGAGGTTTAAGGTTCTGGCCTGAGCGTGAGCAGCTCTCCAGGTCTTGGGGCCCGGGCACCTAAGCAGAGCCGTCTCCCTTGCCAGCCTGCTCCATCCCTGAGGCCATCAGACGGCACGTCCATGGTGGCTCCAGACTCCTATGGCCTAGTGAGAGTCCATCCAGAGACCTGCCTTCAGTCCCGCCTGTGGGAGCCCCTGCCAGTGGAGCTCTCACAGCCCCCAACACTGTACTGTTTCTGGCACCTCCCGAAAACACTTCTATTCCAGAAAGCCATCTTCCTCTAACCAGCCATGATTTTCTGGCTATGCTTTTGCAGATCTTGACTGGTTTTTCGGCGCCAGGTAAAGACCTTTTTATTTAAACATCATTTCAATTGTTAAAACATATGATCTGGCCTGGGCAACTTCTTCTTCCTTCTCTTTCTCCTCCTATATTTTTATTTTATACTGATAATTTTAATTTTGTATTTGTAAAT
>NW_025336059.1:2721014-2888517 GCF_004798865.1 Varanus komodoensis
ATAATAATAATAATAATAATAATAATAATAATAATAATAATAATAATAATACATCGTGTCATTCTCTTTGATTGTTCAGGGCTCCTAAATTGTCCAAATATTTATTGTAAATAAACCAACCTTGGTCCTCTGGGATAACATCCTAGGCTGCTTGGGTACTGAAATGTCTCTAAAACTAAGAACCTTTTTGAGATTGTAAAAATAATTGATTACACCTATTACTCTACTGGGGGAACCACTTCCAGGAGACACCATTGTAATGACAAGGCCTCAGTAATTGCAATCCTCTCTGAAGGTAGCTGAGGGAACTCACTGCCCAGAAAGCAGGACTAAGCAAGCAATCTGGCGCAGCCTGGGATCTTGAAAAGGCGAGCCATTTCAAGGTGAGGTCTGTGTGTGTCAGAGATGGGTGGGAGGCTCAGGTGTACACCTGGGGTTGTTTCCATATGCTCTGGCAGCAAACAAGGAGATGGAAAGGCTGTTGGAGGTCAGGAAGTTTTGCGTATTCCATGCAGCAGCTGAAGAATCCACACCCATCACTGACTCACAGGAAGCACGAGGATGATGCCACCCCTGGGCTGAAGGGAAGGCTCAAGCCACAGCATGTTCAAACAAAGCCGTTGGTTCAGATCCTAAGACTGGCGCCCACCACGTGGCAGAGAATACACCGCTCTTACTTAGCACGCATATCCTGCCCGCCCTTCTCCTCCTCTCCAGGTCTGTCTGTCTATTCGTTCGATTTCTGCTCTATCTTTCTTCCTGCGAGGAACCCATGGCAGTTTACCCAAAGCTCTTCTGCACTGCATCCTCACCTGGGAAGGAGGCGAGGCTGAGAGTCTGCGACTGGCCCAAAGTCAGCCAGTGAGCGACACGGCAGAGTGGAAGCCAGAACCTGGGTTTCTGGGACCCAGTCCAGGACTCTAATCACTGTGCTACGCTGGCTCTTCTAAATAACAAAATGCCAGTGGAGACGAAACACTGATACAAAATTGGCTCCAGGGGATCGGGTGGAACAGTTCTTTAATTCTCCTTTTAGGTCACAGATGTTGCCCAATGATGAGGGGGGAGCAGGGGGGCTTTCCCCCCCCCCAAAGGCAGACTTCCAAACTATTCAGAGAATGGATCTGGCTGATTTGCTGGCCCAGCCATCATGCTAAAGATGCCATTTGCTTTTGCTTGTCCCCATCATCTTGAAAGGCAACCTGCGTTTCACCCGTCCTTGGCAGCAGGAAAATCGCCATGAACGTGAACTGCAGCAGCCATGAGTCGCCTGTCCCAGACAGCAGGACCTGAAGCTCTGTGTCTGCTGCTCCAGCTCTAAGCAGAACCTCCCCACCCTGCAAACCAGGCTTCGCTTCCGACTGCGGCCTCAGGTTTCTTCATGGTCCCAGCCTTGTTCCCCAGTACGGCGGCACCCTCCAGCTACCCTGCTCTCATCTGCTCTTCCCATGTTTTATTCCAGAGGGAAATTCAGTCAGTGCCTTCTAACATCACACGCCGGTCCCTCCAGGGTGAGCTGAGGAAAGCTTGTGCCAGCAAAACAACAGGACGTCACCTGGATCTTTTCTTTGTTTGTTTGGTGGGTGTGTTAATCTATGTGCAGGTGAAGCAAGGTGAGGCGAGTTGTACGCTGGCCTTCTCACAGCGTTCTTTCCGACCTGTTCAAAGTCTCCTTTGTTATACAAGGAGGCTGATGATGTTGAGGCAACACACATGCAGAGACCTGGCTGACTAAGCGTGGGGGGCATCATCCAATCCAGCGGTTTGTTCACACAGCAGCCAAGTCCCTGCCTGTGAGCCCCCCACGAAGAGAGCATGGATGCCAGGCACCCTGCCTTTGATGCCGCAGGTAATGCACAGCCATCACGCCCAGCAGCTTCTGGCAGCCTTCTCCCCCTTGAATTTGTCTCACCCCCTTTTAAAGCTCACCGTACAAGCTGAAGGCTCATAAGACTTAAAATGGCGGTTCCAGGTGGATAGCATTCTATTGCCCAGTATTTACTTTTATTAGATTTATATCCTGCTTCTTTCTTAGAACAAGCTCAAAGTGGCTTCCACCACTTTCCTCCCAGTGCTCTCATGCTTATCCCCACGGCGATAGACCCTCTTTCATTCCAAGGCACTCCCTTTTTTCACCGTTCCGGAGCCTCCTATGTGGGGCAATGTCATATACTGAAGAAGCAGGACTGAGTGGGACATTCAGTTTATACTCATCTGGGGACTGTTCCACCGTAAGAGCCAGCATGGCAGTGCGGCACAGTGGTCGGAGCACTGAACGGGGAATCCGCAGCTTCTAGCCCCCACTCAGTCATGGAGTCCCCTGGGTGACTTTGGGCCAGTCACAGACTCTCGGCCTAATCTACTTCACGGGGGGGGGGGGGGTTGTGCGGATACAATTGAAAGGATTATGTAAGTCTCCTGGAGCTCCTTGAAAGGAATAAAGTACTGATAAGATGATTTATATATAAATACAGTACAGAAAAAATACGTCCATTTGCTTCATATTGCTAAGGTGGTTCGGTTATCACAAGCACTGCTTTGAAAGGTCACTGTATATTTAACTTTTTCCTCTGCATCCATGTGCCTATAAAGTACCTACCAGCTGAGAACAGCACTTCACACATCTGATTAAAAACGTGTGTCGCAGTGTATTTGTTAGCCTGTTACAGCAGAACACGAAAGGTCCTGCGGCACTGCACAGACGAAAAAGGCTCTGCTTTGTTTTCGCGGCCGTGCAATTAGCCTTTTTAAAGGAACTGAGTAGCCTGGAAGGCCAAGAAGAAACTGGAAAAGGGGGTCAAACAGCAGAGAAGGCTGCAAGTGGTCCCCGAACTCCACATCCGCTAGTGGGAGTATCTGCTGGGCACAGGCTTCGCTGAGCAGAAGAAACCGCCTTGAAAGCAACCTGTGAAGATCCGTATTCAGTGATTCATCACAGCATGTCCCAGTTTACGCAGGCCTGTTTGAGCTGCTCAGTTCTGCTGCAGCTGAGACTCTCAACTGATGTCCAACAGTGATGCCAAGCGATTCACACAAACTGTGTCTGGGCTAGAAAAAGGCAGACGTGACAAATGAAGGAATCACAATTATAGCTCGGGAACAGAACACTTGTTAATGTGGCTTGGTGTGTTGTGCAGAGGTCCCGACAATGGGAATTGGGCTGTGTTTTCTACAGCACAATGTATGCCGTTGAAGTCCCCTATCAAGTGCATCTTTGTCTCAGTAGAAACATAGTCATAAAGCTACATTTTCCCATTTCTTTTTAAAATGCTTTTTCCTCAAGGCAAGGGGAGCATGTGCCCTGCCTTGGCCGCATCCTCATGACCACCCTAGTCCAGGAAGTTAGGCTAAAGGAGAGTCAATGGCCTCAAGTCACGCAGGAAGTTCCAGGGCTGAGAAAGGATGTGACACAATCTTCCCCCAATTTACGGCCAACACTTAACCTGCTATATTATAATAGATCTCTAATTAACTAATTAATTAACTGGAGCCACTATAACTCTGTAGGCTGCTCCTTGGAACATTTTCAGTAATGGTCCCAGTGTCAGTCTTGTTTACATTGCAGATTTTTGCCCCTTTGGGATGTGACTGTGATCTTTCAACAAGGAGCAGTTAAAACATGGAGTGCACTGAAGCTTAAAGGATCTAGAACGATTACAAAAGCTGTTTTCCCAGGGTCTTCAAAACACCCTTCGCCTTTGGGCACATTAGCATAAAAAAGGAAGATGCGGATCAAATGCTAGAAAGGGAGAACGCATTGCACAGCGCGCCTTTCTGCCACCCCTGCAAAAGCAGGCAGCCAAAGCTCGAACGTAAATTGTCACCATCCCTCCTCTGTCCTCAAGCAACAGAACTACTTTCTCCCCCTAAAATAGTGCAGGCTGAGTGGTTTTATTTTCCAACACCAGCCCCTCAGCCTACCTGCACAGAGTGTGCTTGCAGCTCGGCTCGGCACTCCCCAAGGGAACCGGCCTTCTCCAAGAACCAACAAGGCACAGTTACTATAGCAACTGTGGAGGCAGTAGCTAAGGCTGGTACAGCCACTTATGGACCACACAGATCCAGTTTTCTGGCTCCGTCACGCACACAGCTCACAGCACAACCTAATTCTAGCCTCTTCATCGGAAAACAGCAAAGCGACAAGAACAGGCCTGGCTCTTTATTACACAAGGCGTTCTAAGAGCAAGAAGCCTTCTGGTTTATCTGACAAGCAGCAGCTTAGCACAGCCCCCCTCGAAAGCTGCTGTTTTACTCCCTCCTTAATAGGCGGAGGAGCTAATGCAGAATAGATCAAAACAGCTGACAGAGAAAGGAGGCAGCCAACATTCCCCCAGGCATGTACTTACATAGATTAATGCCTCCGTTCTTTAGATCTTTTCTACTTCTGAGCCCATGGTGAAGAGCAAACCTTGGAGTCTTGGTTTCAAAATATCCCTCAGTGGCAAAGTCTCCAAGAGGGACAGCTTGCTTTACAGAAGTACTGCTCTAATTATCTTCCACTGCGCAGTTAACGCCACTGACACAGGGATAGTTCTGAAGCACCAACAGAGTGTTCCAGAGTTTTACAATTTTAATCCGTGTTTCTAGAACAAACGACTCAGACAGGTCACTCAGCTATGGACTCCTCCACAGAACCCACGCTCTTCTATAGCCATTTCCTTTTAACATGGTGTGGCAAGCGCCTAAATCTCTTGAAAATGGAAATGGTGCACCTATCTGGAAGGCAAAACTTGCAAGAGGCAGTGCAGCACAAACAAGATCAGAGGTCCGCTAAGTCCGTTCCGTATATATGCTGCCCATGTCTATGCATCCTATGATAACTTCACATGACACCGGTAGCAACCACCTTGGATTCCCCACCACCATCTAGAGGAGAGTAACAGAACATACAAAAGGCAGAATACATGTCCAAATGAAGAAAACTGTAATGGCACGTAGGCGTCTTAACTGTGCAGGAAAGGAGTTGTTGCTCTAAATAGTACCAGACAGATCTCTGGAGGAAACAACCCCCGTGAATATCGTCACCCATGTGCAATCCAATTAGGCATTTGCAAATGTGAAACTGGAACTCCAAAGCAAGGATCCAAGGAACCATCAGATTAGTGTTTTGAGAGCTTAGATGGAACTTTACTGCCCAAAGTGTGCTTGGAAAGCAATTTTCAAACTTAAAGATACCCAAAATGCAAGGAGATAAACACACATCCTATGTTTAAACAGGTTTTTGGAAGAAGGGATATATTTTAATTTTAGGCACCCCAAAGAAATCTTGGTATTAAGTTTTCTAATGAGCTGCTGCCATCTAGTGGCTAAAGTTGCTATTGAGATCGTTTTATTTCAGTTTAGCGGCTGAAATCAATGCAATACACTGAATCTAAATCACTCCATTATCGACTCTTCTACCATCCACAGACACAACCATTATGTCGACCAGGATCTGGCAATACGCTGTCTATACATAGCAATGCAGCCCCAGATACCTTTTCCTGGTATCAAGTCCCGACATGGGCAATAGCTAGCTTCACTCAGAGAGATCATTACTTTGATCGTATTAGTTGTTTGTAACTGTACTGTTATTCACACTGTATGGCAAAGCCAGCCTAGCTCAATAAAGGGTTGTATTGCAGAAGTCATTTGCTCTGATCTGCTGAAAAGGAGAAAGGGCTTCCAAAATCCTTTAAATTAATTCTATAAATTCAATAAATCCTTGAAATACTATGTTTCAATTCAAGAATTCTGCATTTGTTTGTAATAACCCAAAAATTAAAAAGGAACATTGTGCTGTAATGTCAGTCTGAAAGCCAAGATCTTAATCCTAATGTCTATGACTCGAGTTGGTAAATTGACATTAGACTGTAATTCTCTGTTTAAAATAAGCAGGATCAGCATGCCAAGGAAGGAAGGAAGGGCATTAGTGTGTGGTCACAGTGCTCATTCTTGTTCATTAAGCTATGATTTAGAGAGCTCAGAAATTTAAGTCTGAACTAAGCCATAACTTAACTTAATATTCCGTATACGTGCAAACTGAGCAAATGCTGTTTCCATTTGTTCCGTGAAACATTTTTCACTGGCACCTTACTGGGAAAATCTCCTGCCTCACCTACGAGAACCGTTTAGGAATGATGTGCCAAGAATGATCTAATCTGCGAGATCCTACTCCAAGAGCTACTTCCAATTTTCAAGCTGGTTATGTGGTTGCAAACACCATACAAAGGGAACACGGGTCAGAATTAAAGATTCTTTCTGTGATGGCACTTGCAACTTTTGCTCAAGGCCAAGAAAATGATCAAAACCAAGTTCCATCATGCAAAAGCGTAGAACCTGTGACTGGCCTTCACTAAGCCTTCCTGCTGACTGATCAATCATTATGCTGCTTCTCATTCCTCAAGCAGCTCAAGGACATTTAAATCAACATCATCATTAAAGTGCTCTGAATGGCAGCATCTTAATAGATTATGTTGCCTATGTTTCATAAGACTGGGTGAGTTCTTTTTTTTCTAGGGCCACCTGTATTCCAATAAAGCAAAAAACAATGAACTTTCTACTAGGCTCAGAATTTAATGTCATGAGAGTGTCGGGGTTTTCAAAGAGCAAGTCCTTATCCCCGAGATTGAAAACAGTTTCAAAATATGTGGGTAATCCTTGGCACATCTCCTAAGCCAGAAAGAAGAACACAGTTAAAGCATCCAGTACCTTACATGAAGCTTCAGTGCTTCTCATAGATCCTCTACAACAGACAAGAGCAATAGCACATTGACTAGTTTGTGGAAGCACAAGAACTAACTTTTTCCTTGGCACAAAATCCAAATTATCTTCTTCTGCAGCATTTTAGATTTTAGTGCCGAGTTCACAATGCCCTTCTCTTCCCCCAACTGATTCTAAAAAAGAACCCAGCCTCAGAACTGTAGTTTAAGAATAAATTAAAAGCCAGATCTAAGCAGTTTATCAATACCACCAGGGCTTGAAAACTTACACCTCTTCCTTTTTGTGGCTACTCACCCTGATCAATAGAATGCTGAGGAAGCTGGCTAAGCTGGCTATTCACTACCCCTGCGTACGTTCGCAAGAACTCCTCTTCGCTGGTGGTTAACTGGAAAAGGACAAAGCATGGTCAATCCACAATATGGCAGAAGGTAAACTCAGTAACAGGGTTTATGTCTGTTTACATTTCTGTGCAGTTCTCTTTGCTGTCACTCATACCCATCTTCAGCCACCTCGTAAAATATGCAGGAGTGACAAAACCATTGTTTCATCAAAGGAGCATGGAACACACATCAAATGATCCAAGGAATTTGAAGCAATGTGTAGAACGCGATTGAAATGATTTTTTAAACTAGCTACGCAACTATACATTGACTGACATTTTGCCTGATTATTGATTAAAATTCTACCCCGCCAAATTAACCAGGATGACTCTCTGGACAACGAATTAGAAATCCTTGTGTGTCCAAAGAGGTCCAAAACGCTAATTATGTTAGATACCCCTAAGTTCACAAGCATTCATATTAGCTGGCAGCGAACCAATGCATGAGCTGCCGAATTATATGCTCTGTATCTCTCAAGTGCTATCACACAATGTCTTTTTCTAGTTTTATGCTTCAAAAGTTGGAGAAGGGGCATAAACATTATTGAAACCTAGATGCAATTAGCACCCACAAATTAGCAGCAGGTCAGGAGGCGGGAACCCAATACTACTTTATATAATTTAAACTGCAATTACCCCTTTATCTAAAAATTCAGATGCAAAGCCAAACAGAAGACAATATTATCAACACCAGTATCCAAGTAAGATTTGCTCTAGAAAGCCACAGTCGCACTTGCCACTTGCCATTTACTTTAATCTCCCATAAGAAAACCTCCAGGGAAGCAAATGTGAAGGTTTTCTAAACTGGAAGATGGAGGACTCTCTCTCCCCACATCAGGCCTAGTCAACATAGCCTGTCCTGAGGGTTCACAAGAGTCCTAAGTCAAAACATCGAAAGAGCAACAAGTTGCCCACCCCTCTGCCACAAACATGGGCATCATGTTCTAGACAGCAAGTACATTCCTGGACTTTTAACTTCTATAAGCTGCCCAGTACTTACATTTGATCCCATCTTCCTAAGCATAAGCAGGACTCGCACTTTCTGCTGAATGTACATCTCCTCCGGACTCTTCCCGGGGACACCCTCACGGTTCATTCCCCTCTCCCCAATTCCAGAGACTCCTAAATATTCAGCAGCAGCAAAAAAGAGCAACACAAAAACGTTTACTACAACAAGCAAAGATAAGAAGAGACGTGGAATAACATCTACAGTTTGAAACCATCATGATCCTGCCCAGAAGAACTGACTAGTCAGGTCTAGATCCTCCATATGAACCATTCAGCCCTGTCAGGAAGTGTCACGGACAAGTTCATCACATTGGACCTTTGGGGAGTGTTCAGTTAGAACTGCAATTTAGCAAAACAGAGAAGTTTGTTTTGTGTATGGAGGAAGTATTTTTCCACTCCTTCCTGTGGGAAAAAAATTGGCAGGAGAGTACATTACCTTGCTACAGCCTGTGTGCACACGTGTTCAACACGAAGGCAAGTTACCACATGGTAAAGTCACTTTTCCTGGAGCTTTTGTGACTTTAGTTCTAAATTAGCAGAAGCATCTGACCCGGGTGCTATGCAGCCTGCACAGAGCTACCAATAACGATTCGTGATTGGAAGTCAAATTACAGTGCTGCACAGAGCCGACAGCCCGGTCATGCCACCTTCCAGTTTCTTCAGACCAGAGTGGGCTAGTCACAGCTCACAGCCAGAAAAGGAGCAAGGAACGGTGGGACAATGCAAGAGCCAATATTACCTGTTTGCCTGGTGACTGCAGGCTATGAGAACATTCAGTGGCGAACCGCCCAGGAGGAGCAATCAGCAATGTCTCCTCGGAAAGAACATGCAGGGCACCACCTGCAAAACACACACAGGAAGACTGAGGTGAAGTATCTGGCTGAGACGCCCTGCAATGTTGCTGCTGTCTGACACGGACGGAGAAAGGAAAATGGCGCCCATTGGCCTCCTGCTTGCCAACTGCCCTCAGTGAATTCATCTTCCGCCAGAATAAAGTGCATTAAACGGTCTAGAGCACTGCTGAGCAGCTTCAACAGGTCAGGGCAGTGCTCTTTTTCTACCGCGGGAAATCCAGCAGCAGCAGCAGCAGGGAGAGACAGTGGGGGCTGTATGAAACCTTAGTGCCCATCACAGTAGCATCCCCAACATTCTCTGAATGAACCCCAAAAAACTCCACTAAGAGGATCGAAATGCAAAGACCTCTAATCCAATAAACAAATTCTCCAAAGGAATCAAGACTGACTCAATCTTGCCAGAGACTGTACAAGTTACAGCACGATGGCACAGGTTACACCTTCCTGACACCATCAGGTGTCTAAGTCTGAACTGCTTCAAGGTCAAGCAGCTGTTTGTCATGACACCTAAGAAACGTGACTGCGCTACCTGGGATCTCACCTTGTTGATCTGTGGCCCACAGAATGGTATTTTGGCGGCTGTTCCACAGTTATGGAACTCTGTCTTGGAGAGCTGCTAACGCCCAAATGCTTCTAACACACTCACTGGTCTAGCCCAGGTTCAGAGCCTCTGTGCGAGGGGTGGCAAGAAGCAGTGCTAGCATGACAGGATTTCTGAGTGTATTATACATGCCAGCACAGTACAGGGGGCGTTACTCGAACAAAGCCACTTTGAAAACTGAAAAATAAGGCACTTTTACTCTGCACATAGATGAAGCCTAATGTAAGCAGTTTGAAAAGCACAAATAAAAATAGTTCTCATTTCACCTTCCAGTAGGTGGCACCAGCTATAAGGATACCCCCCCCACACACAAACACACACTCTTTTGCACAATTTCAGCAGGTTACATTATATTAAATGCCAACAATCCTGCTTTCACTTCCTTCCTAAGCGAGGACAGGAACAAAGTATGAAAATAAGAGTGAAAGTGAGGAGAATAAAACTAAATGATGGGAAGAAGTGAAACCAAAATCATTGTACAATTATGATTTAGTTTGGGTTGCAGCTGGATAGCAGTTTTTTCCTGCATTGCCAACAAGATGCTAGTCCAATAAAGCTGCCTGAAACCTTACACCTTACGATAGTGAAGTACTAATGGGAAATCTTTTACATTATTCTCAGTCCTTAAAGGCTAGAGTTATTGTTATTTGGACAAAAGAAAAGCTCTTTCTGGTACAAAGACCTTGAATCACTGTCTGTGCAAGGGCAGATTGCTATCAACCAGCAAACTTGCCAAAAATAGACCAAAAGGTCAACCCGAGGAAGGCGAATCATAAACCATCAAGTTAATCTTCCTTGCCCGATCCTTGCTACTATATGGTTTTGAAGATGAGGTCACAGAAAAATGGGAGTGCAAGGAGATGGTAGGGGTCTGGACCTCACTCTGAAAACTCAAGCTGCCTATTTATGCATTTCAAAAAGGATTTCAGGGCCAGTCATTGTCAAGGGACATTACCCTATTCTACTCTTGGTAGACATTTGACATCCCTTTCAGAAGGCACTCAGAAACTCTTGCTATGCTGAATCTTCAAGGGAAGTCATTCTGAAACCATAGAAATATAGTTCTTTTGTCTGTGCTGCAGCTGTTAGGCAATGACAGGGAGAAAATGAGCCTTCTCTGCAGTGGCACCCATCCTGCCAAAGAAGCTTTTCTCTGATTTCCATCAAGTTTCCATGCAGGTGTGTTTTAGGTCTTTACTAAAAGGGTCTGTTTATTTAGGCTTTCTCCTAACCAATCTTTGTACCCGTCTCATGATACGGCTGCTTGTTTAGGTGTGGACTGGTTTCTCTGTTTTCCATTTTGTTGTAAAATACTTTGGCAGTTGTTTGAAATTAGAAGCAGTATACACATATTTTTATTATGAATAACAAGTATGATGACTACTGCTGCTCAGGGACAGCCACCAGAACATCCTTCTACATGCTCTTGCAGTCCGAACTGGGTGCGTGTATTTAAAAGGGCGTTACTAATCTATTTTAAACATTGATATGGAACACAGAGGTGACTGACGGTGGTATCTTGGATATGCAGAGCCCAAGTCATTTTAACTACTGCACTGAAGCTGGCCCCAAGGACAACATGAAACCAACACAGATGCTAGAGCACTGGCGTAATACACTCCAAAGCCACCTGTGCAAAAGCAAGCAGGCTATTCTGCTTTCCAGTACAGAATAAATCTGAACTACGTAATACTTGGAATTGAAACTGCATTTCTGCATCAAAAGATGCAGAAAAGTTGGCTGGATGGAAAGGCACACATCCAGTCAATGGCAGCTCTTCCTGAAAGCTCTCCTGCCCAAGTTTTTTCTACACCACCCTCTAACATGCATTATGATAACAGCAAATAATGCAATCGGCCCACACGTCAATCATTTCAAGGTCTGAAGCTGACTTCTCTGACCAAAATGCTCCAGGCCCAGCTACTTCTACCAAGGCAGGTCACGCACCTTGAGACACACGCACACACCTAGGACTAAAGCTGACACGTTTTGCAAAAGGTTATCTCAAAGATTAATAACCACTTTTGCCTCAATCAGCAAAACTTAGGGCAAAATATTGGGCTTACTCTGTTAAAAAGTACAGTATGTAAGTATAATTATAATGTGATGCTGCAGCCTACCTTGCTATGTAAGACGAATGGAGGCTCACTGAGGTCCTTGGTTCCGATCTGTTATCCCAGCTTGGAGGCACCCAAAAATAAAAAAATAAAAAAGCCACCCTGTAGAGACAAAGCATTGATTTTCAGATACATTCCGAAACAGATCAAGGTACTTTAGGTAACTCGGCTTCACGAGCTGTCTTACTGAAAAGCACGGGTTGCCTTCTCTATACTTTCTTTCTATACCAGTTTCAATAGTTTTGCTCTTCAAATACAAAATAACATTTCTCAGGGGCTGAAGGAAAGCTTCTATCATTAGAAAGCAGAAGATAATCAAAAGAAGGTGGAAATCATTTAGAAGCAACTACGTAGCCAAGCAGGAGCAAAGGGAGGTAAGTTTTATTACTACATTTTGCCTACGGTGCCTCAATGAAGCAATTAGACAAAGAGCATCGGAATCGGGCATCCCTTGCTGCCCAGAGATTATAGCCCCCGATAAAGTATAAATACTGGCTATCTGCAACTTGAACACATTGAAGCGTTAATGGAAATAAGATTTTCGACTTTATAGTCCACCTTGGCTGGAAAATAAAAGACTTGTTTTCAAAGAATGCAGGCAAAGCAGAAGCTGGAATTTCAGCCACTGTATCCTTTTACACAATGAATTTGACACCTTGTTTAATTCTCTCAAGCGCTTGTGTATTCCCATATGTGGATGCACCTGGTCACTTGGCTGACAGTCAAACTATGACATAGCCCATAGTCTTGGGTTCCAGCTCTCACAGCAGTACGCTGGGGGACAGAAACACATTTTCCCTAATTCTGATTATAGTACTAGAATTCTCTAAAGATCAGACCTAGCAAAAAATCATGAGCACGTTTTTGCGGTGGGGTGGGGGGTGGGGGGTTGAAGAACATCAGGCATATGGACAATGAATGTTGTGGAAAGTTGCTGTGAGGATAAGAAGCAAAGGCCTGGTTTTCAGAGCAGCAGATAAAGAGGTAAAGCTGCTCCTGGAATGGACAATTTCATAGGGTAGGTGGAGGCTTGCATTATAGAACGTAAGAGACACAAAATTCCTTACACACACGAGACATGGCATTTCAATGATCTCCCCTGATAGGCTTGTTTCTGTATCTGTTTACTTTGGCATTTTATTTTATTTATAACATTTGTATAATGTTCCTTATCTAGTCAGCTCTAGAACAGCGAACAATAAAAAGGAGGGATGATGATGATTATATTGCATTTATATCCTGCCTTTCTCCCTCTTGCAAGGTTCTCCTCCTTTTAATTTATCCCCACAAGACTGTGAGGTAGAGTTGGCTGAGAGTGAGTGACTAGCCCAAAGTCACCCCAGGAGCTCCATGACTGAGTGGGGACTAAACCTGGATCTCCCTAGTCCCAGTCCAGCGTTCTAACCGCAAAGCCACACTGGCGATCCCAACAGATATGGACAAACATCCTGTCAGGTGAATCCCTTTCTGCAGCCTGACATGATATAGCCTGCAGACAAGTTCACCTCACGCAGTATTTTTAAGAACACCCATGATGTGAAGTCCTTCATCATGAAGTATAGCTATGTACAGTTATGTGCCACTGAGTCATCTCCAATGGGTGAAAGCGCTCCGACATGTCCAGTCCACGACAGCCCCACTCAGCCCTTCCAAATTCAAGGTTGTGACTTTGTCTCTGGATTCAACCCATCTTATAGAGCTATGGGGCACAACTTGTATTGCCATCGTGCAAAACAAAACCTGCATGGGTGGGATTAAAATCAACAGGTTTAAAACAACTTCACTCTTTCCTCTAGTAATTTGTCTGCCTGGAAATCTCTGGGCTCCTGTTGCGTGTTCTAGATGAGAAAGTGGGGCACAGTTTATTCATACTGACCTCTGGAATTCACAAGGTGAGATTTTAATGGATGCTCCAGACCACAGTCAGTACTCCACTACATTTCAGGGAAGCTCAGTAGGAGGCGGGCAAACTGGTCCACCATTATTGATCAGAGCCCAGAAAGCTTCCAAGAAACCTCAAGGCCCCTCAGAACGGAGTTTTCAAAATGGCTGATTTGAGGAGCGCGTGCTCTTCCCAGTCAGGAGGCCAAGACTGCGGAGTCCAAGTGGCAGCTCATTTTTACTATCCCACAAACCCTCTGGGAAAGATGTGAAACTAATCCTACAATCAGGAGGAGAGACTGCATCAGAGATTAGTGGAACACAGGAGGAAGGGCTTGAAATAAACAAACTGATAAGCCACTCCTTTCTTTAAAAAAAAAGTTAGTTGCACCATCTCACATTACTTTAGGAAAGGGCTATTTTGAACAGGAGTATCAATAAAGCATCCTTGAAACCAATAGCACCTACAGATTTGTTTGCCTTCTATAATTACACGGCAAAGTATCCAGGCTAAACACTGTGATCTACCCTAAATGCATAAGGATAGCCGTCTATTGTTTACAGAAACTCATTCATATCTTGCACAGTTCCAGCTTTACTAGCTAAGAAAGTGACATGTAACTGACCAAAGAAGAACAGCTTCTCTCCTTCACCAGTTAACCCAAGGATGGTAGCCACTCTAGTTTCATCGGTTTGCTGATGCCAGTCTTGTTTAACGCTGCTTTACTCACAGCAGAACCACTGGGACTTTGGATAGTCACAACTAACTTGTTCCATGAATTACATGTGCTTGACTTCAGTCTGAATCCAATCCTTTGCCTGTATTTTCTTGTCCCTAACTTCTGTATCTTAAAAATGGGAAAAGTGAACACATTTGAAAGCAAAACCCTAGTCAGTGACAGAGCTAAGCACAAAGCCTTGTAACCTTGATCCCAAGGACACCAAGGCCATGCGTAAGGGTTCTCCTTGCAACTCAAAATCTGAAATGTTCAACTACACGTGGACTCCCAAGAAACAAAATCCAAAAATACTTGGTAACAGGATATTTTGGTGTGGGGTGGGGGACGTAGGGTGTGTTTCGATGACTAAGGTCCCAAAAACAAGTAGCAATGCTTAGCAAGACAGCTGTACAACAGCTGAGCCACTACCAGGGCCTGGAGCACTGCTCATTATACAGTTCACCAAGAGTCATAATGGTTTCAGGGAAGCAGAGCTGAATTCCATGGGTTGCTCAGCAGAGAATTTGCTGGGCAATGTCAGCCTCCGTTCCCCATTTGGGGAATCTGAATTAATTCCCTGCTAGTGCTTGCAGTCATTCAACTAGCATCAAAAGCGTGCTGGTGACTGCCTCACGTATTTAGGTCAGGATAAGCAAAATGAAGCTCTAAACAGATTTCATGTTGTCATCATGAAGGAAATTACAAGATGATTTGAAATGAGATCACAAAGAAGAACCATCACATCCAGCATGGTGGCCATTACTGCTTCTCTCAGATGTGGTAAACTAGCAAGTCTGTAGGGAACCTGTAGCCCTCCAGATGCACTTGGAGGGTATTTGAGAAATTGTTCTCACCATCAGCATAAAATGGCTGATTGCTTGACTGCTGCTTTGGCGTTTGCCTGTTGCTTCTATGGATTTTAGGCTGTATCTTATTCAGCAAAAACTTTTGTTCCCTGTCTACCAAATACAACATCTCTTTAATAAACTGTCTCACTACAATTTTACATATGCTTTGGACTATCCAGTAGTTATTTTTTTGGGAGGAGTCTATTCCACCAATAAATTTGTACCAGAATATTTTTTAATTTTCACCATTATACAGCTCTTTTAAATGCTTCACCTGCTTCATGAAAATTAACGAAGGGTCAATGTAAATGAATTCTGGGTGCCCTTTTGACAACTAAGATTCATCTCCTATAATGCAAAGAACAGAGGACTTTACAAACATTCAATAGGTGGCATATAAAAACCTGCTTTTGGGGAAGCCTATGCATAATTGCTAGAATATTGCGTACATTTTGTATTTATTCACTGCCATGGATACATATGCATATATGTAAAGATGATACAAAATGGGTACTCCTGCACTGGAGAGGCCTGGCGACCCTGGTCTAGTTCATTCACCACTTCATTGGGATGCGTATTAAATTTTCAGTGTCTGCTCCACTTGCTGCCATGAATCACTGGGCTAAAAAGAAATAGGCCCATGTAATGAAGCGATTTAGACCCCTGATAAAATCTCTAGACAAAACTGAACCTCACCTGTTTGCAGAACTTTGCCAACTAGTCACCACAACCGATTATATATGCAGTATTTTACACTTACCTTTATGCAGTAAATCAGCAAGAATAAACAGAACTATATGACCTCCATTGAAACATATTAAATATTTGAAATACAACATGAAGCATTTAACAGTGCTGTATATCTATTGCAATCGGTGATCCTCCAGATGTTTTGGCCTATAACTCCCTAGCTACCATGGAAGTTGTAAACAAACGCATCTGGTGGACCACAAGTTGCCCATCCAGATCTATTGTAACTAAGCCAATGCAACTGAAAGAATCCTAGTCTTTCCCCAAGTCTGTTGCAGCTGCAGATTACCAGAGACCAATGGTTATGTTCTCTTTCGAGGAAGCCTTATATTACTGATATCCTCACAGAGCAATTCCAGGGTTCCCAAACTCTCAGATTTTTCTAGAACAAAGGCAATGACAGAAGCACAAAGCAAAAGGACACCGTTTTACAAACACCGAGTTTAAAAACTCGAACAATCTTGTTACACAAGATTAAAACCTGCAATAACACAGGGAAGCGTAATGGCTGCAGTACAGGCAACACTGAGAAGGTACTTGAAGATGCTGCTCCTTTAAGCCTTATTAACTTACACTGAGAACCTTCATGAACATTAGAGCACTGAAATTAGAAAATCCATCTCTACATTACTGATTACTTTGTTCTCATTCAACAGGAATCATGACCTTCAACCACAGGCAGCTGGAGACTGCATTAATTCACCTCCCTGGAGAGATGCCAATAATACCGAACCTATAATATTTATCCATTTATAATTGAACAGCAAGATCTGGAATATTTAATGTCTCGTCTTTTTTGGGACATACCAAGCTTCTCGGGGACTCACAGGCCCCTTGGTGTAAGATTTCAGTTACATTTGACTTCAGGCTGAATTCTCCAATGGTTGTTCCATCTGGGGTTTGTAAGTGGCTAATTCAGTTTTTAGACAAAGCTTTCACAGTTCTCACAAAAAGGGGGGGAAAAAAACCCTTGCAGCCTTCTATACCTTACAGTTTATAAACCCAAACAGGAAACGTTTTCCTTTCCTGGTTATGATTTTACCGTTTCTATAGCTTCTTTCATGAAAAGATTTCAAAACACATCAGGAATATTCATGCAGTCACATTCAAGAACTCCCCTCGGTAATTTGGCTGACCACATGGAGTCAGGTTAACTGTGAATTATTGTTGAACTCTTCTGTCCTTAAGGCACAGGCAGTCTATTACAGTCTTGTCAACTTCACACTGTCAGTGAAGAAAGCTTGCTTCTATTATATTCTGTCAGCAACCCAATGTTTTCAGCATTTTAATAGCTGTTGTTAATTCCAGATGAGAGAAGTACAATTCCATACTGCCTTCAAGGCTTGAATATGCAACCAAAATGTTTAGCTAGATAAAAAATAGCTGCAATTGTACCATAATGTACCATACACTACATGCCACTTCAAGCCATCATATCGTATTTAAGTCTCTTGGGGTTTGCTCCACATTCAACCATGTTTGGTTAAGGGGAATGACATATCTCATCAAAAATCCACTCCCCGTAGCTCACACATCTTCCTTGAGAATGATGAAAGACAGAATGCAATGTTGTATTGGTAAAAGCAATGGCAACACTTGTAGCAATTAACATACCACAATGCACTCTATTTTTGGAGTTATGATTTCCCTGGAAGAAATAATTGCTGAAAGAAATAAAAGTCGCTGCCCAGCAGCCTAACAGTGGATTGATGACTCCATCCAAGTCTCTTCTTCAGGATTACAGGTGTTCTTAGGTGTTCTTAGGCAGGCAAGCAGATATTGTTTAAAATTACAACTAGGGGCAATTGTAGGCATGCCCGAGAAGTTGAACGTGGTCAGTGGGATTTCCCCCCCCAAACAACAGGAACTAAACCCAATTTTATTTTTTAAATATCCCCTCAATTTCAAAATGTTGCATGGCTTCTGCCTAACAAGGTGGGCAGATGTTCAAGAATCTCAGATCAGTGATGTGGGGCAGAAAGTCTTTCAGAGCTTTTATATTTCTGTGGAAAATGTTCTGCTTCATGAGTTCTTTAGTAACAGAGAATACATGTCCGCTGCAAACACATTAGCCAAACTTGGCAGTTTCAAAGTTGCAAATTATGCTTTTTAGATTATCATCTCTGAAAATGAAATGAAAGAAATATTCACAGTGGAATTGAAGGTGATCCAATAGCTTCAGTGAAAGAGCCGAACTCTATTGAAACAGATGAATACTTGTCAGTATATCAGGCAAAGTTCTGGGCTTCTCAATTTTTGGATTTTCCCCCTTAAATCTAAACAAAGTAAGGGAAGTCTTTACATTTTTACAAGTATTCCAATAAAAATATTTTTAAACTTTATTTTACTTATATTTGGCAAACAACAAACATGTTAAATTCAATTTCTCTAGGGCTTCCAATACAAGTGTGCAGATTAAAATAATTTGCATTAGGGAAAAAAATTCCAAAATGTCTGATTCAAAATGCTCCAAACAACCCACATCACGATCTCAAATGCAGATGCTTACTGATTATGTAAACACAGCATTTTCTGCTCAGTTTTTTGGATGCATTTACAATTTACAAGCTCAAAATGGGTTGAATGATTGGCTTGTTGAGGTTCATCCCAAAGGAGATGTGATACTCTGGGAAGACGTGCTCAACAAGAGAAGATCAGAAAACTTTGGAAGTGTAGAAAGGACTCTTAACCCATTTATCATTTACCACCATTATTATGTCATTTCTGTAACACCCCACAGCCAAGCTCTCTGGGTGGTTATAAGTCTTTCAATCACGAAGAAATGTTTCCTAGCCAGAAAGGGCATTCCTATTTATACCTACGTAGCACAGGAATTGAGGATAGTGCTGGCAAGCTCCTCACTCGAAAGCAGTTGACAGCCTACAAGCACATGAGATAAATGGCCCTTGTTTAGTAGAATCTATGAGATTGGTGATACATTATAAAACAGCCAAAAGATTTTTAGCTAATTTGATGTTGCGTACAATGAAGGTAAAATGGTCCACTTCCATTTTAGAGGTAATATTTCTGTTTATTGTGCTTCACATATCTTCATAAGCCTTACATGCACTAATCCTTACTTCTGGGCACAATGAAAATGCTCTGAAACAGCTCAGCAGCTTGGGAAACATATGCCAGAGTACATCCAACAGCTTCATTTTCCTGCTGACATCATAGAAGCATCTGGGAAGTACTTGCGGTACACATGCGACAAATTACTAATGAAGGCAAAGCCTTAAAATTTTATCTGCTGGGATTGTCTGAGCTGTGAACACATTATAATAGCTAACCAAAAAACAACCCCCGCCCCCACCCAAAAAACCCCAAAAACTGTAAACCATTTGATGTGAGCAAAACAGGGTGATTTAATCATGTGTAAGAGATTGCATCTTCCCTTATAAATAAGCTGCTCATTTTAACTGTTACAAACTCATTCCTTATCTTTCTCCAACATCACATGAAGTTGTTCTGACTACAGGTAGAAAAGATAGTTCAGTTCCTAGGTACTGATGTTTTCCCGGCCTGAGAGTTCCCCAAACTAACTGTAAACATCCCACAAAGACCTTCATGATTACCTGCAATATCTTAATGCTATTAAAACAAAACAGGAAGCACAAGACACTTTTAATTTTGTGAAAGTACTTATTAAACTAATTAGCATAAATTGCATTTGTTGATTTTTGGATGTCTAAGAAGTTGACAACACATGTATCTCCTGAGCGATCCAGGAACACTTTAACCTGCAGACTGATGTATCAAAATATTTTCCCACCTGCAACTGTGTGTGTTCTTATGACACATTACATTCATTCAAATTAAAAACAACAACAAACGGAAGGAAGGAAGTATCCTAAACAGGGTGTAACTTCCTTCCTTTCCAGGCAAGTTATAGTAGAAGTACGCTGCAACAGAACAAGCCTAAACTGACAGATTACTTTGCCACAGAAATGTTCTTTGAACAAACTTGTCAGCATCTACTTTAAAGATATATTTCTGAAATCTTCCAGTGAGTGACTAAGAAAGGGTTTAATCAATGCTAAATTACTGTACGAGTATTTTGAACCCTAGAAAAGTGAAACTGATATATGGCTCAAGAGTTACATGAGCTTCAGCCTGCTATTAATCACTGCATAAACTCAATTTATGGAGGATTAACATTAATTATGCTAAATACTTATCAGACTGACTTATTCAGTGGTGTCTGTGTTCAGGAGAACATTTGCCAGACCGATCCTGCACAGTAACTGAGCAAAGACTGTACAATGCATACCATGATTAACCCACATAAACAGCTTAGTTTCCAAAACTTCATTGTGCATCAGTAATTACAGTTTAAGGATTTCTGGAGGCTTACTTCCCATGATTAAGACAGACCCTTTTTATAGGGTTTAATCAGAATTGGATACAGCACTTACTCGTTCAATGTATTATTGACAAAAATAATACAGTTTCATTATTTCATACATTAAAGGAAAATGCCTTTATGAAGCCAGAGCTATTTTTATTCTAATGTCTGATCTTTCTACCAACATTTATTGTCAATGGCACACGACAACTTAAATCTGTCCTCTGTGACTGTTTAATGTTTTCCTAATATAAACATTACTTTCAGGGCAGTGTTTACCTCAACACCAGCTGAAAGTTAAACAATCACACTGCTCTATACACATGCTATGTTTGTAAGAACATCATATAAACACAATTTATACAACTGGAGATTGCCAGGCTATAACTGGAGAGGCAATGCAGACTTCTGTGGGCTTTTGATGGCCAAATGCACCTGAGAAGCAATTCCCAAACTCAGAAGATGCACTTTTGCCTTCACAATTTGCCTGTCAGTTCCACATCCAGAAACCTCTTTCCCAGGCATTTGTGCAAATGTTTCTTTCTCTTTTCCCTGCCACTGATGCAAAAGAAGCATCGCCAACAAGGCTTTCAAATTCACAGGTTGGAAATAGTTGGCCATTTGGTAATAAATAACCCCATAAACTTACATATTAAACTTTATGCACCCATGTGAAAGAAAATCCAAGTTTATACGCATTGCATAAAGGAGATTATTGGACAGCAAGTGTCCAGAATAGATGCGCTGGCTCACAATTAATCTCCTTTTCAAACATGAGAGTAAATTTGAGGCTGCTGCTTGGATGTTCACACGCAGAATGAAAACACTGTTCTATGCATGAGCCTAGATTTACTTTCATAACCAAAGCCTGACACCACGAATTTGCATCTCCAAGTGCTACAGCGTCCATCTCAGTTTTTTCAGTAGACGGTGTTGGCCAAGCCCATAAAATGATGTATCACATATCTAAGAACTATCTAGGGAACTTTCTGCCTTAATCGAATGAGAAAATCCCATTGATAAAGTATGGTTATTGCTTGCTTTATGCAATACCTTTGTGGGAATAGGGAGAGAAAATGAATGTGGCAAAGGGCCAAGTAAACTTGAGTATGTAGCGGGAAAGGGGACACTCTGCATGATGTGGGTGGACAGGTATTTACACCACCATGCACAGGAACCCCAGAACTACAACTCCCTGGTTGCATACTGACATTTACTTACTAAGATTAGACTGCCAACTTTCCCATGGCTATAACCCCCCCAAAAAGGGCATATCTATGTCTGCTACTTCTTAAATTAAGCTTGATGTAGCACATAAACAGTGGTTAATGAGGGCTAATTCAGATTAAATGGCTCTGAACATGCATCCTGAAATGCACTGAATGATACCACGGTATGACCTTGGAAGACCTGAGCATAAAGGGATGTTGTGAATCTTCAAGTACAAGAAGTGTAGACAATGTGGGAAAAGGCATGAACAGGGACCAAGGGATTTTCACGCATCATGAAATGGTCAGGTCCCCATGCTTCCAGAATCCAGGTTTCAACAACCTGGTGCCCTCCAGGAATGCTGAGTTACAATTCCAGTGTTGCTGTCCAGGGCATGTTCAGAGTTACAGCTGGACATAACTGGTGGGCACCAGGTTGGGAAAGACTGCTGTAATGCGTCAGCCAATTTTTCAACCTGGAATTGAAAATACCAACATATAAGAACAACACGCTGATATCCAAACTCCAAGGTACACCTTCTCGGTATTTCTGTGCACATGCAGAATGTTTAATTGTATGAATTTGAACATTATGGAACAAAGTCAATACACTGGAATATACAGAAATCATTTTCTCCTACAATACATGGGAATGGCTGGTAGGTAGTAATGAATAACCGTGCGAAAAATTAAAATAAGGACCATTTTGCATATTAAGCAGGATACTTAGTTTAACTGAACGTGAACTGTCAGCAAAGATCTGATATCCATTACAGCTCCTGGGGAAGCAAGGATATATGCTTTTAACAAATGTATATTGCAAATGTGCAGGGGTTTTAAACCACATCTAAACACACTCACAGAACAATCCTACGGCCCTTACATAGTGCCTAAAAGGACCACGGGATTATTCAGAGATCCAGTTCCAAGTTCAGAAAGCTCTGACTTTGGAGCTGGACTCCATGGTAAGAGCACTTGTCCCCAGCATGGAAACATCCATACCAATGCATCTCTGAGGTCGTGAGATTGACCAGGAAAGTGTTTGCAGGGTAGAGCGGAGACAGGTGCTGCCTCTGAGTCTGGAGGGTTACCTTCATGATGCCAACATGCTAGAGAAGACGGGATGGACATGCCAAGACAGGAACCCAAGAAGCAGTCTTAACACGGAGCAGGCCACAGTCCAAGCTGAGAACGGTCTCCTTCAGCTGGCTGAGGGCCTACGGCAGGGAGTGGTCTCCCTCATCACTTTGGAATGGAGGTGCAGGAGAATGAATCTGGGGTCTCCCACATGAACCGCACATGCTCTACCACAGGGTTGTGGGCCTTCCCGGAAGGGGTCCCTCCTTCGGCATAAGTGGTGCTCCCTAGCTAGGACTGGAGTCTTGGTGCTATGCTGCTGGTTGCATGAGAAGCTGCAGAGGCCAGAGAATCACGGGGCTACACAGGAGGCTTCAGATCCAGCTCTCCGTCAAGAGGGGCTTCTGGCAGTGCTGCCAGCAAGCTCAAACAAGCGTGGGAGTGAGGCAGCGTGCTAGCTGCCATATCAAGGGTTGGCAAAATGGGTCCTCTCTTCTACTGCAGTCGTGGCCCAAAAGTGAGATAGGTTAGCCTGTGGGGTTTTGCAAAGAAGTGCTGAACCCTCGACCTCCTGAAAATAACTTGCGTGTGTGTGCTGGCAGATATACCTGGACCTGGCTCTGGGAAGTCACACGGGAATGTGGTGGCAGCCATGATCTTTAAGGTCAACTCATGGCCTTTATATACTTCAGCCAAAATTCCCATCAGCCCTACCCAGCAGTGTCAATAACGAGGGCTGATGGGAAGGGCAAACCACAGTGTGGAACACAGTGAAGCCAAGTGACTCCACAACGCTGTCAAAGGGCCGTGTCATAGGTCTGCAGCAATAGTGGCAGAGCTCAAGAGAAGAACCAGTCGAAACACTTAAGTGAGGTTTGCCCTTCCCATCAGCCCTACCCAGCAGTGTCAATAACGAGGGCTGATGGGAAGGGCAAACCACAGTGTGGAACACAGTGAAGCCAAGTGACTCCACAACGCTGTCAAAGGGCCGTGTCATAGGTCTGCAGCAATAGTGGCAGAGCTCAAGAGAAGAACCAGTCGAAACACTTAAGTGAGGTTTGCCCACCCAGTCCCTCCACTGACAACAAATGAGTGTCAACAGAAAGCATCTAATTTATTATTACTGTATGTTAATTTATTAGCAGCAACCTGCCCTTCCCCCCATATTTCAGGAGAGAATTTGAGAGAGGTGGAAAATAGGTAGAATGTTCATGCTTCATGAGGAATGCAGTGAAGGGAGAGCGATTATGGTGAAAGAGAAGGCATTGGTAAAAGGTTTATTTTGGGTGGGAATAAAGGGTTCTTTCTTCCTTCAAGGCAGTGACACACAATGTGTGGCCCTCCAGATATACCGGCCCAGAACTCGCATCAATCCTAGCCAGCATGCCCAATTGTGAGTGCTGACGGGGACTGGAGACCAAATTATCTGGAAGGGTCACACAATTCACAGTTCCTTGCTGTCGGCTATTCCAACAAGGGAGGTATAGAACTAAATCCCTGCTTTAAGGTACAAAATGATAGCTGTGCAGCAGTGGCATTCAATGGAAACAGCACTGGGAACCAATTGAATAAGGTTCACCCTGTCCGCCAGACCCTCCACAAGGAATGCATGAAAAAGATAAAGAAATCTGTCACTAGCTTTTTGGGTGATTTTTGGGCAGAGAATCCAATCTGAAGGGGGTGGGGGAGAAGAGGCAGATGGTAGGTGCCATCAGCCTGGTTCAAAGTGAGGGAAGCAGAGCAAGTGTGTGTGAGAGAACTTATTTTGGGTGAGAGTGAAATTAAAGTATGGGGACAGGCAACATGCAGCCACCCCAATGCTTTGGCCTAGGGCTCGCCCATCAGCCCTAGCCAATGCTGAAAACTGCGGCCGGAAGTTGTGGCCAAGACATCTGGAGCAGCACACAACCCCTTGCAGCTGGCTGTCAGCAGTTGTCAGTCAAAGTCATACTGAGCACCACAAGTGGCCCACCCCACGGTTTTAAGGGCCAGGGCAGAACCACCGCTTCATGGCAGTGCCACAGAGATCCCTGGAAACAGCACGTTCCCCCAGTTGAATCATGTTTTTCCTGCCAGCCACCTCCTGCACGAAAATGACCAACAGAAAACAGCTGGCATTGCAACAAGCAAGCCCAGCACCAGCCCCCCTGGAGTCTTCACTTCACTTGTACCACTCCGCAGCCGAAAAGCCCTCTGGCCAGTGGACAAAGATTAAAAAGCTGAAGCATTCTGAACACCATCCCTCTCTCTCTCTCTGTCTCCACAGCAGACCTACAAACCACACCTACAAAAGCATAAGCATACGAGAAGGGGAGACACACAGACACACAGTATTTGTGGGGGGGGGGGCACGAGGGTGGGGGGGGAGGGCCGGGGGGGGGGGGGGGGGGGGAGGTCAGCGCCTCCTGCGCGCCCCGCCGCGAGGGCACGAGAGCAGCAGTGACTCCATGATGGGTCGCGCCGAGGGAGGCGCGCGGGGGGGGCAGGACGGAGAGAGTTGTGCAAACGACGGTTGGAGGGAGGGGGCGGGCGGGCGAGCGCGGAGGGGAGTGACGGGCGGGGGAGGAGGGGGCCGACGCGCGCGAGCCAACCAACGGGCGAGCGCGCGAGCGAGCGGACCGAGGGGGGAACCCGTCGCGCGCGGCCGCTTTTGTTGCCAGGCGCGGCCGAAAAGGGGGGGGGGGGAGGCAGCGCTTACCTGAGGCGGCGGCGGCGGGGAGGAGAGGCTGCGCTCCTGCTTCTGGCCGCCGCGGTGAGGGAGAGGAGTCGTGCGTGCGCCTCTGCCTCCGGCAGAAGGGCTCCTTCGCGCTAGCCCCGCGGCTTCCCTCTCCCCTCGCCCAACTCGGGGGGCGGCCAGTTTCTGCGCCGAGGAGAAGGCGGCGGCGGCAGCCCGGGCGGAGAGCGGCGTGCCCGTGTGAGAGCGTCCCTGCCCCTGCTCCTCCTCCCTCCGTCGTCGTGACTCACAGCGGCAGCGGCGGCGGCGACCGAGGGAGGGGAGCGGAGGAGGCGCCTGAGCGACTCCGAGTGGGAGGAACCGGCCGCCGCTCCTCGCCGCGTCCCAGCAGAGCCCGAGACCGCTGAGAGGCGGCAAGCCGCGTCGCCTCAGGCAGCTGACGCGCCTGGGGGGGTGGGGGGAAGAATTAAAAGTAGGCGTGGCTTCGCTAATCTTACGCAGGGGGTTATTGTCTCGGGAGGGTGGGCGTGGCAAAAGGAAAGGCCGGGCCAGGTGGTGGGAGGGGCTACGGGGAAGGCGGGGGCGGGGCTTGGGGAGGGTCCGCCGCGGGCAGGGCGGGGCTTACAATGCTTGCGGGCCGAAGCAGGAGCGATTAAAAGCGATGAATGGACTGGAGGGAAGAACTTTGCGGGATCTGGCCCAGCATGTTGGTCTCACGCCAGCCAACAAGCTGCTCCTAGGAAAACTACGAGCAGGATGTGGGGCCAAGGCTAGCCCCTGCCCATGTTCCCCAGAAACTAATACATAGAAGCATATTGGAGGAAGGGTTTCTTTTAGCCCTATTCCTACCTTGAGCACCTATTCCCTAACAGATAATATCGAAGCTAGGAAAGTGCTGTATGTTGAGCCAGGCCCTTGGTCCCTGAGCCCAGTATTGTTAACACAGACTGGCAGCAGCAGCTTTCCAGGGTGTCTAGCAGGAATCTTTCCGTTCCTTTCTGGATAAGCTGTGGATTGCGGCTGGGACCTTGTGCGAGCGAAGCAGGGGCTTTGCTGCTGGGCCACAGCCCTCTAGCACTTGATCAGTCTTCCTTTTCCTAGTGCTGTCCACATGTTTGGGGTGTCAACTCCCATCATCCCCAAGCATTATGCTCAGGACTACAAAGCACTACAGTTCCAATGTCTGGAAGGCATCAGGTTGGGGATGTACTAGATGAACAAATAATTTCTCTTGGTATAAAGCAGTATTTTCTGTTCCCCAGGAAGGAGATCAGGAGAGAAACGCTCGCCTATACTGAAAGGGAATAAACAGACAAAAGGATCATGACAGCGATGATGACATACCCTTTGTTATAAGGATTAATTAAAAAGTCACACAGAAGGAAGTCAACTCTCCTGAAGAAGGCAGGAGGAAAGATTGCTCAGTTTTCAATCCAGGTAGAGCACCTCTTTTGCATGCCAAGTGTACCAGATTTGATCCCCGGCATTGCCAATTAAAGTTGAGAAAGAGTTCTGTCTGGAACTCCAGAGACTCACCCCCAGTAATTGTAAACATTTCTGAGTTAGATGGACCAATTATCTCACTCTGGAAACAGCAGTTTCTTAGGTTCCTTACAGACATCAATGAAACAGTGAATGTAAAAGCAAATAATTATAAACCCCTATTTTTTTTACTCCATTGTTAGCTTTCTGGGTCATTATTTTCAAATAATTTGAACCATTTCTTGATTTATAATTTATCCTGCCTGTTTCCTCCTGCAAGGAACCAAGGCAGTGAATATTATCTTCCTCCTCTCCATTTTATCCTCACAACCCTGTGAGGTAGGTTAGTGAGTCCACAAATTTCCTTGGCTTCATGGCCAGAAAAAGACTAGAACCTGGATCTCCAAGGCCCAGTCCACCACTGTAACCATGATGCCTCACTGGCTCTTCTGTGATGTGATTTAGAGCTGGGGCAAGGTGGGCAAGGTCTCAGCACCGAGCTTTTGAGCACATGCTCCAGTCTGAGGTCACACAGATAAAATCAACAAGTAGGTCACTGTGAGGGAGAGGCTGAGGGAATGGTTTTCTCCCCCAAAGAGCACCAGCAGATGCAGTGGGGAAAGGGGGAACGGTTTCCCTGCTGATTAGAACGGCTCAGTTTTTCCTCTGGTGCATGCTTCCTTCTTCTGCAATCTCTTTGTGCAAAGCCAGTGAAGAGAACCTAAATGGGGCTAAGTTAATTTCTCCTTTATTCCTCCCTCTCCTCTTTACATCTCTACCCTATACATCACAGAAATGAACAAGTCTGCACCTCCTGATCTGTGTTTCCAGACTTAAAGGACATCAAAGCCTGATGCCACCAAAATCTACAACCTGTGTCAGGGAATGAAGACCTTAACTTGAAAGCATCTGAAAAGAGCAAAAGCAAGCAGCAGACAGGAACTGGAAGGGTGCAAATATGCTGGGATCTGAGAGGATCATGAACCCACACACAGCAAGCAGCAGGCAGTAATGATGATTAATTATTGAAGAAAAACCAAGAGCATCAGCTCAGGCAGGGTGGAAAAAAGGATACGGAAACATCGCTCTGGGATCCTTCTGTCAGAGGCACCTTAATTAGCTCACTATGGGAAGCAGAGAGAAATATCCAAAGCCATTTTATGCTCGTATGAGGTGGGAGACCAGCAATTAAGGCATCTGTTTATCCTTTGTAACTGACCGAGATTGCTTTTGATGGAATTACAGGCTTAATACAATTTTTAAAACATGCCATATGTTCTGTCTTGTCCTAATCTGGCTGCTTGATTTCGCAACGGCTCAGGGACAGGACCCTACAGATTCTGTACTCTACACCATGGGAACCCAAACTCTGCAAGCTAGTAACAGAATGAAAAAAGGAGATAATCTGATTCATGCACCAAAGTAGGAAATGCACATTTGAGTGGCTCGTGTCTAGCTATAGCGCTAACCTTGCAAAAGGTACGTATCAGTATTCTGAAGGAAACCACTGCCCAGGGTTCAAGAGGCCCATATAAAGCAACTTATAGCACAATCTCTGGCATGTTTATGTGGAAGTCAGTCATAATGTGTGCTTATTCTCTGGCAAGGAACAGGTGTAGGATTGTAGCCTTGGACAATGTATGAAACGCACCTTCCTCAGTTACCACTTGCCTTTCGGTAAGCAGTGAAAGCCTGGCTATTCAAAAAGGCTTTTGGAGGAAATTTCTGCAGCTGCTAGATGTACAGTTGTATTATATTTAGATCAGTGTTCTTAACACTGAGCTAGTATTATCATCACTACTTTCCTCCTATGTTCTACAAATCTAGTTTTACTTGATATTCCGCTATAAGAACAAAACTCTTATAAGGCAAGGAAGTTTGGTATTTTGCTAAGTTAGTGAGTACCATTGAAGGATGTATTTTATTTACTCTTTATATCTCTAGGCTGCTTTTCTCCAGAGTTTTCCCTGATGGGGTACCAATTTGATAAACAAGTCACAAGCAGGAAAAAGGTGGTGGTGGGGAATCAAGAAAACGCTTTATTTTGGCTATCAGAATCACATTGCCTTGGCCGGAACATCAGCATTTATGACAGTGAGTGTGAGCCAAGGGCATGGCCAGAGAAGGTTAAAGCAAAATGAAAGGCCTTTCATTAGGGAAGGCAGAGAGGCGAGATTGAGCGCTGCAGGGAAGAGACAGGAAGCTATTCACAAAACTCCTGTTGCTCCTGACCCAGTTCCTAGCCACAAAAATGGTCTAATCTTCTAGATACTTATGGAAGCAACCACCCCTGGGTCCTAGCTTTCTTAGATGGCTGTCTTACACAGCTCTCTGGCCTGCTTCATTTTTCTTTTCCCTTTTTAATGAAACCATGGACACCACTCTGAACCTACAGCTCACATGACATTGGGAATCTTACTGCCAGCCCTCTGTGTTGATGCAAGCAAGTCTCACTAGTTTCAACAGAGCTTGCTTCTGGACAGACATGCATAGGACTGCAAGCTTAGAAGGCTTTTAGACATTCTGTTCTATCGGATGGGTTGAACATTATTTTGTGGATCACCATCTGTGAACCCCTTTGAGCTATACCGTTTGTTGTTTTCAGAAATCACAGAGTTCAGAATATTAGATAACAGGTAATGCATTTCTGTAATAGGTGCAGCTACAGGGTTGCAGCTTCACACAATACATACACAGCTCTCCTGGCTTTATGCATCTTCTTTCTAAGGTGTGGCTGTTAAAACTGAGTTCTCACCAGCCTTTGGGTCGTCCATATTTATGCGCTTCTCCTTCTCAAAATTGCCTCTCTGTGCCAGTCTGTATCCACAGTAATCGCCTCTGAAATCCATTTAAGTGACCACCACAAACTGAAACCTGTAGGATCAGAGCAGTGGATTAAGCCTGACACTTAAGACAAGCATCTTGGCCAAACTAAAATCCCTGTTATGGCATAGTCATCTGGGACTGCTCTTGCACCCCTCACCCTTCCTAGGAACAAGCAGCTATCCTGATCTTTTGCCCAGACCATGTTTCTAAAGTGGGCAACTGATATGCTCCATGCTGCCTTTTGGGGGTCCAGAACTCCCCTTTTTATAATTTGGATTCTCAAGTGCCATTAGTTCAGTTGTTCTTACTTGTCATCCAGTCATATCTGACTTATGGCTATCCCATTTACTTATTTCCCACTTTTTCCTTCAAGGAGGCTTAAATAATCTTCTCTTCTCAATCTTATCCTCACAACAACCCTGTGAGGTAGGTGAGGCTAGGAGTCAGTAACTGATCCTAAGATTTCTGATGAGCTCTGTGGCTTGGGGGAACTAGAACACTGGCTTGGCCTGAACTCTCCCAGGTCCCAGTCCAACAATGTAACTGCTAACCTACACAGACAGCCTAAAGCCCTCATAGGACTCTATGAATGAATGTCCCGCCCTTTATGGGCCATTGTTTTTACTGAAGTATTATTGTGTTTCTTGTACAGAAAAGATGCAGAAGAAAACAATGAGTATATGACTGTTCTTAATTTTACAGTGCTGCATATTAAGATACTTGACAGCAGAATAGGACTGCTTACGGCCTACCTCACAGGACTGTTGTGTGAACAAATACATTAAAACCTACAGAGCAGACAGCTTGTGATCCTCCAGATACTTGGGCCCCCAACTCTCCCGATTCTTTGTCACTGGCCATGCTGGCCTAAGCTGACAGGGGCTCAGGCCCAAACACACTGAGGATCACAAGTTGCCCTTCACTGATCCAGAGCAGCTTGCCCGTTAAAGGGCTCTGTGTCTAAGAAGCACTGTTGTTGCTATGCTTAACATCTTTGATGTAGAAGTGCAGTCTCTAAAAAGGGATTTGAATTTTCAATACCTTGAACCTTATTTATAATTGCTCTAAGCAGTATTAGCTTGAATTCTGGGTGTTGAAGCAAGAAAAATAAGTCCTTCCCCAACATACATGAAGTGTGTGTGTGTTCATATATTTGCACCACAAATTCTTGGTGCCATAAGGGGAAGCTGTTGCTAAATTGCTCTGAGGAAATCCTTGAAAGTGTGTGTGTGGGGAGGGAGGTGGAGTGGGAAAATAGAAATCAACAATCATGATAAAATGCCTTTCTTGGCGGTGGTTTATTAAAGTGAGATGAACAATATGCAAAGTGAGATGAGTAAATGCAAATCGCTTAAGCAGAGAGAGATCAGAAGCGGCAGCCTGTTTCCAGCCAGTCTGATGGCTGGTTTTGGCTCAAGGCACAGATTTGCAACTGCAGAGCAGCAAAGCTTCACTTCTGCAGGCAGCAGACTAACCCTCTAATCATTGCTAATGAGGCTGCTGCAGAATTCCAGGGGAAAGGCATCCATAACCACTGTGACTTCAGAAAGGTTGTTATTTAGCCATCACTATTTTTAAAGGAAAAATATTTAAAAGGATTCTACTCCAAGGATGCCGATTGCAAAGCCACGCAGGGGAGTAGAGGCCACTATCCAGGCAGCCGAGAGCGCTGAGGGCCAGCACCAGAAGGCAACAGCCAGACACTCAGAAATGCTGCATGGAGGGTTCCAAAGCCACAAAGTCCACCCAAAACCCAGCTGCCAGGCCTGCCTTGTCCCTCTTTCTCCTGGACCAAAGCTATTTCCCACCTTCCTGTGTGGCATAAAGTCCCAGAGTGCTGGGCATGAAATCTTAGTAGGGTTTGCCCTTGTTTTTCTCACAGTTCCTTGAACAGCATCTGAGAAAACCCTGCATCTTTTTACTGTTTACCAGTAGCAGAGATGCAGAAGCCCTGCTGGCAATGGGTGGGAACAGGACCCTCAATTGCCTTCGCCCTGTTAAGCCCTGGCAAATGACTTTTGTTCATCCTCTGTATCTGCCAAATGTCTACATGCATCTACTTGATGTCTGTACTGCCTTTCCAAGACCAACCAAAGTTTGTGACATGAAAACTACAGTCAACGAAAAACACAGTAAGCCATCAAAAATGCCACCTCTGTAAGTGAGGAGGCATTTCCCCATCAGCTCCACTGGACTAGAGCCTTTAGGAACCTAGCCTTCTCTGACATTAGTGGTTTGGCTCACTTCAGCAAGCCATCAGGTTCTATGAGCTGCTTGTCTCCAAACCAAAAGCAAACATGAGATTAACCTTCTGCCTGTCTCACATTAAAGGAAGCTTCCGTACTGGGGACTTGAGTTACAGATGCCTCCCATTATGGAAACGGAGGATCACAAGACTAAGGACCAATTTGCCGCACACTTTTGCTGACTGCAGTAAAGCACAAGGAAAAACGACAACCTGAGGGACAGACCTGCCTCTCCTGGAATACCACACCCTTTCCCCCAACCACTCATCATTCGGTAGTTTCACAGCTTTTGTTCAGCTTTTCCCCATTATAACAAGCGGTACTAAGGCCTAGTTACTGGCATGTTATAAACCCAGAACAATATTCCATAGCCAGCACCCTTTTAGTGACACAGATGCACTTACAAGCCAGGCAAAGTGAATAAAGACATGACAGGAGATGGTATTAACCAATTAGGATCCACACGCACAGTGAGAGTCAATGGACATAACAATATGGAATTCTTTGTAAAAATTACTTAGGGTCCATAACAAGCAGGGCAGGCAATAGAAACTATGAAATGGCTCTATCTAATCCATCTGCTTTGAAATTCAAGGAAGGTAAAATGTAAATGTCATACTGAATTGTAGTTCAAAATAATGAGCTGTCCACCTTAACACCGTTCAGTGGTAACAGTGTGTAGTTACTCTGCATTTATTTGATTTGTATCCCAGTTTTTTCTTACAACTCAAAACTCTAATTTTGGGGGAAGGGCATTCTGATGCTAAGATTACCAGGGCAAGCTCAGCAACCAATTAATACTGAGGCTGAGGGAGGGGGGAAGAAAACAAACAAATTACTGCATGCCCAGGGGCACTACAAGATTATTTAGGAAAAGATCTACAGATCCCAAAAATCATGGTACTCAGTCTTACCAAGCCCTGCTTTGATGAGAATCTTAAGGAATGTCTTCCACCTTCTTAACTATGCCTTGACAAAGGATACCCCATCAGGGATAGGCAGGGTTAGGTGCCCAGGGTCGTTTGTGATCTACAGAAGTGGTAAGTTGGCAGACACTTTCCTCTGTGAAGTAAACCCCAAGGAAAGTTACTTTGTCTATAACAGGAAAGCAGATAAGGAAGGAATTCCATATTTACATCAAAACCATTTTCTAGTCCACTCACTCAGAGGTTCAAGGTGGACCAACTTTGCCCATTTGAACCTTGAGGCCCACCTGCCACAAAACAACAGCTCCGAGTGCAAGCTTGGTTCAAGAATTCATTTTCAGTGCAAGAACTGGCGACGGACACACTTCTCTACTCTTCTTTCCCCCTCTTGATTTCAGTCACTTGAAAAGGAAAAAGATGTGTTTTGGTGAGGCAGCTGTTCCATCACTGGAAGTTGGAAGCCCTTGCAGAGCTACTGCAGATCACCCAGGGATCTAGCAACAGAACTCACAGTAGCATGTGCCCACCCTGCTCTACATACACCAACCTGGCAAATGCCAGCCAATAACCCACGAGAGATCTGGTGTGCAGTACAACAGGAAAATTCAGTCTGGAAAAATCTGGAAAATTCAGACCTGGCCCTTCTGGGATCCCCCACCTGTTGGGCGATTTCCAGACATTTGTGTAGTTCCTATTAAATTCTAAAAGGTGGAAGTGCTTCACCTATGACGGTTACTGAAGGAAGAGATTTGAACTAAAAACATGCTGGGTGTTCTTGTGTTTTGGCTCTGCCCCTTTTGTCCCAGGCCCCTCCACCAGTGAAATGGTAGCCCCCACACAAGAGCGTCCCCAAAATGGACTTCAGTCTTGAGGCTGAGAGAGTTTCCGCATCCTCCTGTGAAGCGTCAGACTAAGATTTACTGTTTTTAATTACCGTATTTGTTTTTATTATTTTACATTTTTTTCATTTTAATTGTTATACATGCCTTGATGGCTCTTTGCAAATAAGGCAGCATAGAAACGCTTACAATAAATAATGAAACACCTGCAGAGCACCAGGATGGTATAGGCGAATGTCGTTGGGCCTGGATGACCAGGGGGAGCCTTGGGGCAAACGGGCAACAAGTTTGGTCTGCGTTGGGCAATGGAATTGACCGTGGCTAAAAACAAGGGTTGTTTGTTTCTACTTGGAAGTAATTTCACGCTGTCCCCCAAAACACGGGGAAAGAATGTCCATTTGCCGCCTGGATAACGCTCCATGCTATGAGAGGATGCCAAAAGCTGGGGCCCCTCGCTGCTGCCTCTGACCATGTTCCCTGTCATTCTGAGATGCGAAGTTAAATTGGCCCAGAAAACTCTCAGCGGGGCTGCTGTTGTTTGCCAATCAAGACCGGACAATACAATGGTGCCCATTCATCTCCCCAGAATGAAACCAGCAGGAGAGCAGAGTACTTGGATTCTGCACCATCTCAAGTTTGGAGGCACAGTTTCAAGCAGACACTGTTGTATTCTATGCAAAACTTAGGTTCCAACTCCACTTCTAAAAAACATACAGGGTCTTAATAAAATCAACACAACCAATTTTCTGGCAAAGGGGTAAACTTTGGCAGCTGCCAAACCCCCGCAGTTACCAAATGGAGACACTTTCTGAAATCACGTGCAAAAACAAGAGAACCCCTTACTAGGGAAATATACATTTCAAAGATACCTGGGAGGTGGATAACAAACACTCTTACTTGCATCCATTCAAAAGATGACAAGCACAGAGAGTCAGGTTGGCGGGGTTTTGTTCGGTTTGTTTCAAAAGTATCACTTTAGTGTTTTAGTTGTCAAGTTTGCAAAGGACACTTTAACACCCCCAACCCACTTTTTCTTAAACTTTACATTAGCTTACTGTTCAAGATAAAGAGCAGTACAAAAAGTTTGTAAGAAAGACACAGATAGAACATGGTAAAAAATGTCCAATGCAGCAGGCTGAAAGCCTGGAAGAGGAACAAAGAATTCCTTCACTGCTTTGATTTTTCTACCTCAAAACTTGCCAGAGCGAAGACTTTATCTCCTGATCCTGTAGTTGAAGAAAGTAAAAAGAAAGAATCATTTGGAAGCGTGTCCTTTCCTCCTGGAATGGGAAAACTGTGGCATTCCAGTTCTGAACTTACTGTTCTGATCGACCCTAGCCAGTAGGGCCAATAGTGGGAGATTGGAGGGGGATTGGAGGAGTTGCAGCTTCTGCCCCATATGCTTTTCCACAGAGCCCCACATCTGTGGAAGCAGACAAAGCCACAAGCCACACACACCCCGGTTCACCCTTGTAACCCTCTATAAACACAAGGATATTTAATGACAATTTATTTTTACCTGATGGCAAAGGGACTGACACATCTGAAAGAAGAATGAGGTGTGAGAAGAAAAAAAAGATTTACCAAGGTCACTGGCGGCTCGTTCAAACTGGCTGAGAGCAGCTCCAGCATTTGTTGAAAGAAATGCCTCATCATCAGCAGTCAGCTGAAAATACAAAGAACAAAGGGGCAGGGGAGAAGAGTTAGCCATAGCTTATTTCTATGGCATTACTTAGATTAATATCCCACCTTTTCCTCTTTTAAAAACTAAAAGCAACTTGCATTCTTCTCCTCCCATTCTCCATCTTATCCCCACAACAACCCTGTGAGGTTGGTCAGGCTGAGTGTCTGTGACTGGCCCAAAGTCACCCAGTGGTCTCCATGGCTGAGCAGGGACTAGAACCCAGATCGCCCCAGGCCCGTCGAATCCAGTTTTTCCAGTGGCCAACCAGCTGATTCAACGGGAAGCCACAAGTAGTAAGTGCAGCAGTCCCCTCCCACTCGTGTTCTCCAAAACTGGTCCTGAGAGGCAGACTGCCCTTGATACTGGAAGTACCGTACGGCCACGATGAGCAGTCACTGCATTTACCCTCCTCCATACATGATTTCATTCAGAAAACAAGGACTAGAAAGCTGCTTTGTTAAAAGTGGCAATTAAAAAAGAGAGGGGAAACATTGGCTCTGGTTCCCATAAACCTGGCCAACCTTGCACTAACGTGGGCATGTTCATTTATATGCGAGTCAGTGCAGTGAAGCGGTTCAGGTGCTGGACTGGGATGACCCCGGCTCAACTGCCCACACCAGCATGAAGCTCGCTGAGTGCCATCGGGCCAAGCACTGACTCTCAGCCTGACCTACCTCACAGTGTTGTGAGACAAAACAGGAGATTGTGGTTCATATATGGAAACTTGGGCTTGTTGGATAGAAATATAACTAAACAGAATAAAGAAATGCTGATTTTATGATAAATAACATAAACGGCGTGCCATCTGCAGTTCCTACCTTTTCCCCAAGCTTCCTGAGGGCAGTGAGAATTTCTACCTTCTGCTGGGTGTAGAGGTCCCGCCCCAACTTTCCAACCATCAGATCTCTGTCCATCTATGCAGGAAAGGGCAGAATGAGAAAAACACATGCCTTCCATACTTAATGTACGAAAAGGGTTTACACAGAGCCCACAGCAGTAATCCCTGATCTGTGTGACCATGAGAAATACATTCATGAAGCAAACAGCAGCTCCTGAGGACCATGGTGGTACTGTACTCAGCCTTCGATTATTTATGCTCAGCAGTGCTAATATTCTGGGTAAAAACAAAGAGCCTTGCAGTACCTTCAAAGCACACAGATTTTCTCTGACAAACTTTAATGAACACTTTCAAATTTGGATACATGAGGTACTAACCTTAAATTTAAGGCAGATTTACATATACATGTAAATTTAAGGCAGAAATGTAAACTTTGTCACAGAAGGAATCAAAATCCAAAGAGCAGAGACTGATGGTTACTTTAACAGTTACCATTCATAAATTGTTAGGTAATAATACAGATATCACTGAAATGGTAAGCCATTAAATATTCTAATAAAAATTCTGGTTCTTGTTCAAAGAAGAATATAGAGCTGAAACTCTTGATGCACTGGCAGTTTCACTTCAATATCCATCTTTGAAATTCCTGTGTTCAGGCAGTTATCTTTTCTCCCAATTATTTTAAAGACCTAGTTCTAGGTTTTGTAAGACTGTATTCTATTTTGTATTCTGTGACACGGGAGACAAGAAGATCTGAATCCGCCTCAACACACTGACTTTCCAACTTTGTCTGCAATTATTGGGGTGCATAGGCATGACACAAAAGGGAAAGAAAGAGATGGGAAGGGAAGAAAAAAAAGAGCGGATTTGGACACCAATTTCTAAAGTTAGGTAGAACATTCACACTGATTTCACAAAATTTATTCTGAATGTCACAAGGAAGGCCAAAAACATAATACCTACTGCCCCTTCATCTTTGCAAATCACAACTGATGACTGCACACATATATTTGCTTTATAGGAGGAAGGAAGAATCTTTACCTCGGCCAACCGTGTCCGCAACTGCCCAGGCTGTTTCTTGGCAAACATCCGAATGACTTCAGGGGTTTTAAATGCCTGGCTGATGGCTGCTTGTATAGCCTGGGAGATAAGGACAGAAACCAAAACCAATCTCTTAGAGCAAACACCAATGGTCCCTGCTCTTCATTGCGGCATTAGGGCAAGCTACTTCAAGCAGGCTATTCCACAGTGAGCAAGGAGTCCTGCTCTCCATTTTATCATCACAACAACCCTGTGAAGTAGGAAGCTGGGAGTCCATGAGTAGCCCAGAGTCACCTAGTGAGCCTTGTGGCCAAGCAAGGACTAGAACCCAGATCTCCTAAGTCCAACACTCAATTAGACCATGCTGGTGCTCTCTGGGTCATTTTCAGTTTCTATAGACTCCGCTAATATTAGTTGCAAAATCTTGCCATCACGAACTTGCCAATCCTTTGTTAGTCCAGCGCAGACTGTGCACCAAACAACTGTTTGCCCTAACCATCATTTGGGATCCAAACCACAGTTGGGTTTGAGCACTGTAATCATGTTGTGCAATTTGTTAAAATGATAAAGTTGCCCAGAGTTACAATAATGACAACTTATGTCATTCTTCCCTTATCCTGGGCAAAAGAGAGTTTGAAAGCATCCTTCAAATGATGCAATGCCTTTGATATGCCACAGCAAAAGCAAGCAAGCAACCCCCACCCACCACAAAAAAAAAATCCTTAAACATGCATGGACTCACCAATTGCATCCCACTAAGTTCATCTACCAGGGTCATATTCCCAGACATGATCTTCTTCAGGGAATCATTGAACTCGCTCAGCTGCTCTAGGGTTTCCTTCTTGGTTTCTTCATATTCATCAGCATCCAGTTCATCTCTGAAAGAGAGGTGACAGATTAACCACAGTACCACTATGCGACAGTTACCTTTTTCTTACTCAAAGCAAACCTGTAGCTGGATCACTGCAAGGAAGTGGAGCTTCCAGGAAGGGGAGGGCCTCACCAGCTGGATGGGCCAGATCTGGCACATAGGTTGGAGGGTGCCCATCTGTTCTCTGAGAAAGTCAGTCCAGTGAACATACACTGCTGTCTCCCATTGAACCAAAAGTGCGATCTACCCAGCACAATGATATCTATTCTGAAGGAACATCAGTGGTTCTTCCTTCCACTACTGCCAGCCTGAAATCTTTGAAAGCCAATGCAGTGTCATGGTTAAAGTGCTAGACTGCAATCTAGAACACCAGAGTTCAATTTCCTAGTTGGTCTTACTGGGTGATTCTGGACTGGCCACTTATTCTCAACCTAATTTACTTCATGGAATGTTTGTGTGAAGGCAAAGTAGAGAGGTCCATGTTAGATACCTTGGCTTCCTTACAAAGAGAAAGAGGTGAAACATGTACATAATCATAAATAATTTTATAATATGAGTTATCATATGGCCTGGAGGGCCTGATCCTGCCTAATCTTGGAACTAAGCAGGGTTGGGCCTGGCTGAAATCTGGATGGGTGACTTAAATGTTGTGAACTGCCCAGAGTGCTTTGGCTACAGGTGGTACAGAAATGCAGTGTAATAATGTTAGTTTTCTCCATCCTGATACCTTCCAGATGTACTACAACCACCAGGTTCTCACAATGAACATGACTGGCTGGAGGGATCCTGAGTGTTGCAGACCAACACCTCTGCAGGCAGCATTTCCAGGTAGGACTAGAAAAACTCCTGCCTAAAACCCTAGAAAGCCACTGCTAGTCAGTGTTGACAGAACTGGACTGGAAGGAACAAAGGCCTAACTGAGTATGAAGCAGTTGCTGAAGTTCCTAAAGATGTTATAGCAGATTTGTCATTTTTAGAAAGCTGCTTCTCACCTGCACTCATCCAGATCTTGCAGCTGCTGCATTAGTCGGTCCAACTGCTCTTCCAAGTTTTGCTTCAACTTACTGGTCTCAATTTTTCCTCTTGAAGCCATTTTCAGTTATCTGCATAACAGATGGATGTCAGAGACAAGAAATATCTATGTGGTCTGTTTAAGAAATGATCAGTCACAATTCCACAGGCAAAGTGCCATAAAAGAACTTTGCCCTAATAAAAAAAAAAGTTCAGGATTTAAGCATGCTTATCTTATTCCAAAGTTCAAGGACAAAAATTTAATACTTTGGCATTGCTATAGTATGCTTTACTCACTGTGGTTAAAATAGATTTCTATGTTTCTATGTATCTGATTGCTTGCCTTAGCTATCTTTTTAATGGAAAAGCATTTCACACAAAGGCCCTATTTTCTAGGGGCGATGGCAGTTCTTTTTCATTACTTAAGTGTATTTTAACCATGCAATATCTTACCAATACAAATACACATTCACCTAATTCTAGGTAACTGTGACAACTTTTCCAACACATCTGTAGTGTGCTATTACAACCCACAGCATTATACTGAAGACCTACTGGTACAGCTTTGTCATTTTTCTTCACCTAGCAGGACTGCTGTGCTTTTAACAGTTATAGTGTAATACGACAGCAACAAAACAGGTTCCAGTTCCTGTTTGGTCAAGGAAACAACCCTATGAAGTCTACTCTGAATGAAAAAGTTGGAATGTACAACCCACTTTTGCAATCGAAGGGCCGGTTAGTTATTTCCCAAAGTGGGCAGACTGGACCCCCAGACTGGACACGGCTGACCCCTCCCCAATCTGCCGGCCCTTTTCCTTCCAATTTCCCACATGCGCCCACCCAAATCCCCTCCCCTCCTTACTAACAGCAGCTCGCCCCACAAACCCCGACTCACCTCGCCCCACAAACGCCACTCCCAACAAGCCTCCCTCTCCAGCCAGCAACAAAAGGACCACCGGGACTCCCCCAATCACATCCTTCCTTTGAGCACCCAATTTCAGAGGCCGGACACACCCACTTCCGGTTTGGGAAACTGGAGGAGCCGTTTATAGTGACGGAAAGCGGGACGCTGGGCTCCAGTGGCCAATAGGAAGGCTCCTGTGGGAACGGTTGCAATAGCGGTCCCCTCGGCCGCCTAAACTTGGTGATTTGGTTCCGACCCTAAAGCTCTGCCGTCCTTAAGTTGTCAGGGAAAAGGCGTGGGCCCGGCTGGTAAGAGCCCCTTTGGGCGACCGGAAAGGATCGTGATTTGGGTGGGCGGGGAGGGGTTGGTATCTTTTGGATGGGGAGGAGATCCTTAATTGTAATCGAAGAACTGGTGAGCTGTGGGGTTATTACAGCGTCGTGTGTGTCAGGGTTATTTTACAGGAAGAGAACCAGTGCGATATACGGTAGTAGTTCGGAGGGCAGGAGTGGGGCTCGGGAGACCTGGGTTCGAGTCCCGACTCCGCCATGGCGTTCACTAGGTGGCGATATGCTAGTCCCAGACTCTCAGCCCAGCCTGCCCCGTGGCGTTGTTGTTGTGAGGAAAAGACTGAGAGGAGGAGAATTATGTGAGCCGCCTTGAGTTCCTTGGAAGGAAAAAGGCGGAATGTAAATGAAGTAAATAAATAGATATTGTAATATTGGTTGTTTTAAATGTATGCGCATATTAACATCTCTGTTAATAATAATATAATAACAATAAGCTTCTTCTGTTGATTTGGGGATGTTAGTTAACTTGATTATGTCTTCCTGTAAGAAAATGAGAGTGAATTCATGTCAGATATGCTACTTCTGGAGATGAGTTTGTGGTACTTTTTCTTGATAGGGTAAAGTTAGGATAGGGTCATCTTCTATTAAATTAATTGAGAGTTCTCAGAACAGCTTATGGAAGAAGAACTCAAGAACACACTCAATTTTAATCCAGGGTGAGACTAAGTATTTGCTCACCTTTTCACAGTGAATGGGGGAGAGTATTTGCATTGTAAGAGATTGAAGACATTCATGCTTTAATGTTACCTCTGTTTGGAATTTTGTATGTGTGGTGTTGGTTTTGAGTGTATTTTACATTACTACGTTTCTTTACCATTCATCAAGGTTAATGGTGCCCACATTTATTCTCCATAATGAAATCAGATCCCGTCCATGGCCTAGAAGTAAATCTGGAATAAGCCAAGTGCTGTCAACAGTATCAGCTGATGGTACCATGTGGTTCCTAGTTTGGATCCCCTGGAAGGTCATGGTGGCAGCTCAGAAGTGTTTTTCAGGGTCCTCTCCCCAGTTCACTGTGCATTTCTTCTGCTCTGGGAAGATGGTCTCAGTGGCCCCCAGCCCTTAAAACCGTCAGGGGAACAGCTTATGGGAATAGCAATGCATTAGCAAGGCAGGTGTGAGGGGCAGGGACAGTGGGGCACTTGCCAGTGACCCAAATCCCAGCAGGGTCCCACTGATAAAAGCCCCCTGGACTTGTTCCTGCTTTTCCGCATTGCAGCCCACTTGATCACCTGCCTCTCAGTCTGCTCCAAACAACTGAGGTGGTGGTAAGGAGCAGAAAATGCTCCGACCTCCTTGTTCCCTGGCTATCTGCTTGTCCAGCAAGGAAGTGGTAGTCAGGATGAGAAAGAGGAGGAAGAACAAAACCGGCTTGTGACTGGAGGGTAGACTGGAGCCAGCCATGTGTGTCAAGTCCTCATCAGTGCTGGCTGTTGTGGGAAAGGGAAGGCCAGAGGTCTTCCAAAGACCTCTTCCCCGTTATAGCAGGTGCCTGACCTGTGGCTCAGTGCAAACATGTGTAAATGTGAAACAATTGCTCTTATGCTGGAACCTGCCCTCCTGTGAGGGAGAATTTAGTCTCTGCAGCAAAACTTTTGCCTGGAGAGGGGGATGAGCCCAAGAATGCAGAAGCTGGGACATCTCTTGGATAGGCCATGGACAGTTGCTGGCAATAAGTGACCTAGATAAGGGGAGCGTGTGATGTTCTTGAACTGGACTAGGGAGCCCTCAGAGCTTGCTGTGGTATAAAATTGGAACCCTTGCCGTTGTAGTTTCTTCTGTGTGTGGCAACTTTTGGCATCATGGCTCCAAAGGCTGGAGGAAAATGACCCACTACTGTATATATGCAGTGGAGATGCATAGCTCTGAGAATGAATACCAGTTCAACCCTGCTCTTAGATTGTGGAATTAGTTTGCTACCCCAACAGAAGGTGTGAATTTTTCTGTGAATCTATAGCTGTTTTCTTTGTTGGGGTGCATGACTGCTTTTCTTCTTAAAACACACCCTCAGCTCCATGCGGTTGGGGGTGGCAGAGTTGCCAACATCTTCTCTCTCTTATTCCTGTAGGACTGAGATGCAGACAATGAATGGGGAGATTTTCTTGTCACAGCAAGAGATAGGGGAAAGCTGCATGTTCTTAAATCCTGTGGGTTGAATTGGATGGGACTTTTATGCCATGTATCAGATGCCTGAAAGGGAAACCATAGAAAGGGACATGACTCTCACCAAAACCCAGGAGAGTCAGCTAGGAACCCCAGGAAAAGTTCAGGAATTCTGGGAGTTGTAATCAAAACATCTGGAGAGCTCCAGGTGAGGAACGGCCAGCTCATGTGATGAATGGATTGGATCTTTTCATGCAGAAAATGAAGCAATCCCTCCTTCTTCTACAGGTTGCTCTCTGGAGAGCAAAGCCCACAAAAGAAGGCAGAACGTTAGCTGTTCGACATAAACTGAGTCAGAGATGATAGAAGTATGCAAAATAACGCCTGGTGTGGAGAAAGTGCACAGGGAGACATTTTCCCCTTCTCTCACTGTATTAGAACTCCAAAGAGTCATCGCACAAAGCTGCATGGTGGGAGTTTCAGGACAAAAACAAAGGCAGGGCCTTCTCACGCAGGGCATGGCGACGTTCTGGAGCCTGCTGCTACAAGATGCAATGGTGGCCACCCATATAGATGGCAGCTGTTGAGGGGGATAGGAAAAATTCAAGGGCCACTATGGGGGGCTACTAGTCCTGATGACTAGATGCTGCCCCCAGCATCAGACGCAGTGCCTGTGTGCGCCAGTTGCTGGGGAACATGGGTGGGAGGGTGCTGCCGCACCCCTCCTCGTGTGAGCTTGTGGGCAACTGGCTGGCCTCTGTGAATGGCAGGCTGCTGAGATGGACCTTTGGTCTGAGCCAGCATCAGGCCTCTTCCAGTGTTGGGGGAGAAGGAATTTTGGACAGCCGCTAAAGAGCTAACTGTACTTGCAGCTTTAAAATCCACTTGAATTTCTGTTTGGCGTGCTGGGAGGAAGAAACAGCACCGTCCAAAATCTCCCATTTTAATGGAGGCAGAAGCGATTGACTCTTCAGTGTGTCAATACTCCACTCCCCCAGCTTTGAAACTGGAGCTTCATGCGTGGCAGGCAGGTTTCTGCCCTTCTGTCTCCGTTTCCCTAACAGTTCCCATAGCAACCATCTCCCAGTCGATTTGCTCTGCAAGGCCTTGCCGCTCAAACCACACCGAAACACACACTGGCAGAAGCCAACCACACAGAGACACAAAGACACACAAAGGTTTGGGTACTGCTTTTGCACCCGCCGAAGAATGAGGGTGCTTTTTTTTTTTTTTAATGTGGGTGGTGAAAACCTGTCTGCCAAAACTCCATTTACTTTTTAAAAAATCGCTCAAGCCAAGCCCTTTCAGCACACAAAGCTGCCTCATATTGGTATCCATTAATAGTTAAAGACTCTGGCTATAAATATCTCTGGTTCTGAAAGCCCTCCCCACTGTGGCCGCTGTAGAGATCAGTGACGTTTCTCCATGGTGGAGAGATGCGGGCATGGCCGGCAGTTTAACAGGATGCCTGTAGTAGGAGGGATATTGCTGAAGAGCTCTGTGAACTCGGTGTCTGGCGCATTGAGGCTCAAACATGCCACAGGCAGCTGCATTCAGAGACTGGCTTGTAACAGATTCCAGTCTTCTTGTCCTTCTTCAGTACCAGCCCAGGAGAAACTATGTTGGCGATCCAGAAGAATCCCAGGAAAGAGAAAAAGGCTTGTGGGAAAGAAAAGGGAAACAAGAAGAGTGCCGTAAGCAGAACAGCGGGTTCGTGGGTTGGCCTGTTGAAGTGGAAAATCTTATCAGATGAGGAAAGCAGACATTCTGAAATCTCAGCTTAAACAAACATGCTTCTAAGCCTCGTGATAGTGAGGAAAACCCCATCCCCAGATGACTGAAGCGCGCCAGAAGTATAAGGCTTGGCTCTAACATAAGATTGGTTTCTGCAGGGCAGCATTCTCCAGCTTGGCACCTCCTGGCACTACCATTCCAGTTGCGTTTTTTGGTGATGCTGGCTAGCGCTCCTGGAAGTTGCAGTCTCACACACCTCTGGATGGTGCCCCATAAGAGCAGTGCTGCCCTTTGGACCTCTGACGTGTTGAAACGAAATTCTCACCATTCCTGAGCGTTGGCCATGCTGGATGGGGCGGATAGGAGTTACAGTCTCGCATCCAGCGGGCAACAGGTTAGGGAAAGCTGGTGTAGGTCTTTGGGTTGAACAGAATTGGAGAACAGCTGAACTAACTCAATGGAATGAAGCAACTCTTGGGAAGCTGGAAATACGTAGTTTTATTCTTTGACGCACAGGGCTACTTCAAGGAATAAAATGATGCATTTTTTCAACATTCTGAGATTTCGGGTTCAGGCGACTTGTTAATCCATACTCAAGGGCTGAGTGTGGGTTGTTGGTGAAACACGGGTTCTCCTTTTATCTGAACCTGACTGAGATAATACCCCAACAACAAACCATAGGTTCTGTTCATGGGGTGTTCATGGTTAACAAGCCATGGCTTGTTAGCACAGCAGTGCTCAGACAACATATGATAACCGGTATTTCAATGACAACCCACAGTTCAGTGGCAACCCTTGCTCATGCTGGACTCACGCTTTGTCTGGACTCAGCCCTCGCTCGCCATTCTGTTGCGCTGCGGGACTTCAACCCATTACTGATGCTGGGTGCATTGTGTGAAGAAAAACAACACCGGCAAATAACCCCTTCTCTTAACGTAAACAGGAAAAGTGTGATAAAAGAATGCACTCCTGGGGCTCACTTTTTTCCCAGCCTCCCTTGGCTCTGTCTCCCTTGGCTGTTGGGTACTTCGTGCCAGGTGTGTACCAGAAAGGGGCCCCAGGTGGACACGAGCTAAATATTGCTGTAAATGCTTTGCGCTACCAGACTCTGATGTTCAAAGGGATTGCAGTACATACCAGCCGATATCGTACAGCTCACTGAGAGCGTCACGGACAGATAATACAGTTCAGGAGTGGTTCTGGCCTGTTGGAGACACACATTTCAGGGTTTATAAAGGTGCTGGAAGCGTTTCAGAACTGGACAGGCCTGGGCCTGCTGAGGTATTGGGCCAGTGGGGTGACGGAGAAGGAATCCTCTCAGGACCCAAAAGCCTTCTCTCAGCATTTCCAGCTCCCCTGTTCAGAAGAGCAACTGTGCAACCATAGCCCAGGTTTCCTCCTTGTAAATCTCACTGCATTCAGCTCCTCCCATGTAGGCATCACAGACCTAGTCTACACCCAAGACTAACCAATGTTTTATTTAACCTGTAATTTGTTTACCCAGGATGTGTCTGGCAAATGATTGAACAAGCCATGGTTTGCTTTCTCAGCGCCTGGGTGATTTGTTTCCACTCCCTCTTTGCCTGCTGCTTCTCCATACCAAAAATGCTTCTGGGGCGCTGCAGCACCAGCAAATGGAGTGGCGGGCATTTTCCACTCTTCCTGCAAACCACCTCTGTAGCCTGGCAAATCAAGCCATGAACAAGCCAGCTCTGAACCCACACAGGTTGTATTCACACATAATGCTAAACCAGCCCACCCCTGCCCTGGCCATTATACAGGGGGCAGCGAAATGTAACCCAGGCGGTAATCTACCCACACATTGCCTTGCTGAGGCTGTCAGGGCAGTCGTGCAAGCTCCTTCTGCAAAGGATGCGACTCCGAAGGCAGCAAAGACAATCTGCAGCTCCCAGGGAACAGGCTCAATCGTGACGAGGAGCAAGGCCAGCCCTGAAGGGACGGCAAGGGTAAAGTTAGTAAGTGTGGAAGCACATTTGTGCACCCACCCAAGATGTGGCGATTGTACGTGCAGCACCGCGCCTGAAGCAGCAGAGGCTGTGGCTGCACACTCAGAGGGTTGCGCAGCTTCCCCAAGCTGGAACCCTCCCAACATTTTGCCCTGAAACGCCCATCCCTGGGCAGCAGAGCCCTGCCAGTGGGCAGAGACCACAGGAGCTGTGGGCCACATCTTGCCCGGGAATCCTGAGCTCCGGCTACGAGCGGGAAGCAGACCTTTCTACGCCCATCTCCCATGTGCCCAAATAAACCCGACTTTCCCTCCGACGTCTTGTGGCACGACTCCCGTGGACTATTGTGCCGAAGCTGGACGGCACAAGTGTTCCGCCTGCCGTGTGCCCACCACAGCCACGTTTTCCCAGAAACCCACAAGAAGCGCCTTCACGGGGTACTGGCGGAGTGTGTTGTCTCTGCTTAGTGCTTCAGTGGCTGGCAATGAGAGCTTTACACTGAAATATAAAGGTGTTCTGCTGCAGTGCGCAGAAGCAAAAAAAAAAAAAAAAATGCAGGCCATGAAATTGCATCCTTGACAAAAACCAACCCCTCATCTCCTAATCTGTGGGCAAGGGGTCCTTCTGGCACATCGTCTGGCCTGTGGGCTGGTGGCAATAGAAAAAAACGCCAGTGGCAACGTACCCAGGGCAAAGAAAGTGAAGACGATGCTTCCAACCAGGTTGTAGAGAAGGGGCTGGCTGCAGTAATGAGACGATTTTGGCCTGAAAAAACAAGGTTAAGAAAATGGAGACTGTGGTAGATCTTGCAACAAACCTTGTAGGTGCATAAGAAGTTCTTCGCAGATCGCCTCGGGCATACGTCCGTCTGTCACCTCGTATCCGCGTTTTGCAGAGTAATTTCTACATTTTGCCAGGGAAAGCTGGATTCCAGTACCTGTGCAAATTAAGCATCTTTGTATCCTCACAGTGAAGCTCTACTCCTGGCCTTCTTGGAAAATTTGCTCAGTCTCATTTATGAATCCCAGATCATCACCTGCTCCTTTCATAGCTGTCTTTGCTCCCTTCAGGGCTAGAAACTTGCTTCTTTGTTCCTGAGCGGCAGATTTGCTGGACGCTCAATCCTCTGTCCACTGCCAGCTTCGGTGCTTGTGTTACAAGCCTTTGTTGAGTACAGAACAGTACTCTGGGGAGAGTGCTGATCACTTAGCAAAAAAGGAAGCAGGTGAAGGTCAGGATCTTTCTTTATCTAGCCTGACTGGCTGGCTGCAGCTTTCCACTGTGTTAGGCAGAGGGGATTTTGCCATCGCCAGTTGACCGATCATTTTTTTGAACCCAGGGACTGAACTTGGGACCTACTACCTGAGCTGCTATAAAAATAGTTTCTTCCTAAATCTCTGGTTCGATCTCAATTAGAATTGTTGTTAGTCGCGAAGTCGTGTCCGACCCATCGCGACCCCATGGACAACACTCCTCCAGGCCCTCCTGTCCTCCACCGTCCCCCGGAGTCCACTCAAGCTCACGCCCACTGCCCCAGTGACTCCATCCAGCCACCTCATCCTCTGCCATCCCCTTCTTCTTTTGCCATCTGTTGTTCCCAGCATCAGGCTCTTCTCCAGGGAGTCCTTCCTTCTCATTAGGTGGCCAAAGTATTTGAGTATCTTGTCTTCTAAAGAGCAGTCAATTAGAAAAGGAATGAGCAAATCCTTGAGCTAAGGTAGATGCATTGCTGACCCAGGAAGAACCCTTAGAAGAACCCTGTGGCAGCAGGGGAACTCTTCCTAAAAGCATACCACTGCTTTGGTGTTGAACAGCAGTGCGCAGGGGCGATTTTGATTTGGAATAGCCCACTTTGGTTGCTGCCACCATATTGCCATTTTTCCTTTGAAAAACAATGGCTCTCCCATCCCACCTCCTGCCCAGTTTTGTGGCTGAATTTTGGCAGTGGGGTGTGTGGTGCTGCTGCGAAAGTGCAGGGGTTTTGGGATGCTCACCCTGCCCTTCGAAACTGGTCAGTCAACGATCATGTTACTGCATCTTCCATAATTCGTAATTGCTGGCTAAAGATTGTAGGAGTAGTTGTAATTCTACACATCTGGGGAATGGAAAGGGTTGTTTTATGCGAATTCAAGGCATAAAAGTTCAAGGCCCTTCCCTTTGCAATGGTGCTGTCCTCAGGGTTTGGGGACTGCCTTACAACTCTGTCCATAACCGAAATCAAGATGTCGTTGCCCACAGCCATCTTCAGCCCTTCTGCTTTGCAGTTGGAACCCTCAGGGGAAAATCCGGAGAGAAACAGCTGCCAGTCTCCTTGCCAACAGAGACCATTTTAAAAACAAAACACGCACGATCCAAAACCAGTCCAAACGTATTAATGGGCCAGGCTGTGTGTTCATTCTTCTCCAGAACGTTTTGGGATATTCCAGTTGGCGCCCCACACGGTCTAGAAGGTATGCAGGGACATGATGCAGAGGTGCAGAACCTTTGGCCTGAGGACCAAATCTGGCCTGCAGAAGTACCTAGAAGGCCACAACCGCTTTCCCCCAACCACCAATCGTGTGGGTTTTGCCTGACTTTTGTGCTATTTCCCCTGTTCTAAGCCTTTTCTAAGCCTTAGTTGCTGTGCAGGAAAGCTTTGAGCTAAAACATGCTGATATTTGGGGTCATTTCAACCTGTTCCTTTTTGCCTCTGGCTCTGAAATGTATTGCCTAAGAGCTTCTCAAAAAGAGTTGTAGGCCCTGGGCTGAAAGAGGTTCCCCACCCCTGATATGAAGACCCAAAGGGTTTTTACCTTACCTTACCTTACCTTTTTACCTTAGCAGGATGTAAAACTGAAGGAGGACAGCAGAGATTCCAAAAGCAAAGATAAGAAGCTGGCTGTAAGAAGTAGGGTGGGGTGATGGGGTTGGGGATAGTTATTTCTTTATTACACTTGGGTTCTCTGGGTGGTTTATATAATTAAGAAGACATAACAATAATAATCTTATTTAAATAAACAATAGACAATAAACAGTACGGCCAATACAGCAAAAAATCAACAACCCGCAGCAACTATAATAAAATTAATAGGCAGCAAATCCTGAGCGATCCTATTATTAGTTGTAAAAAATAATATTTTCATAGGTAGCAGCTAGTGCACAGGGCATTATCCTATTCATCTTTTGACAGGAAAAAGACCTACATCTCCCAGCATGCCCCAGCCAGCTATGTTGGGAATTGTAGGACTTTTTTTTTTTGTCTACATGTCCATCAGATTGTGTCTTACATAGCGGATCTTATTCCTGCAGTTTGGAGAGATGGCCTTCGAGGGGAGAATATATTCACAGGGCAGTTCTGAAGTACACACAGCTTCTAAAAAGCTGCAGAATGGTGGCTGAGTTTGTACCTGCAGGGGCCGCAGAACAGGAGTGGACCTTGCCATTTCGGCAAGCAAAGTTTTCCCTGCAACTAGAACCACCAGAATAGTTCATGCTGAGACCGTTCCTTCCAGGCTAATTTTCTGCTTGCAGGGACCCCTGTGTGCATGAAGGGCTCCCATATAATCAGCGGGACTCTCCCCTTGCAGCCAGAAAAGGGCGGCGTCACCACAGTGTATTTCTATCCCACCTCCGCAACGTGGTCCCCGAGACCGACCCCCAAAAAGGGGTCCAGCCCTCCGGCTAAAAGAGGGCCAGTGCCTCGGTTGTGAGGCCTCGCGGTTGCCATGGTTACCCACGCAGGGCCGCATCATTGGCCGGCCAGCAGGACCGGCCTTCGATTGGTCCGTGGCGCTGGGCCAGGTGAAGGGTGGCGAAGCGGAGGCACAGGCCAGGTGTAGCAGGAGGCCGTGGGCTCCGCTCGCTCGCTCGCTCGGGGTGCGGTGCTTACAGTCGGAAGCGGTGCTGCTTGGGTAGCCATCTGCTGAGGTGATAGGCAGCGTGGGCCAGGCAGAAGTGAAGCATCGCTGCTTGCCAGGAACCTGGGCAGAGCAAAAGAGCCGAGTCTTAGGGCCCGGGGCCTAAACCCGAGACCAAAAGGCTGCTCCGGTCTTTCGACGGAGACCGTTGTGGTCTTGCACGCAGAAGGCCTCGGGTTCGACCCCCCCCAGCCTCTTCAGGTAGGGCTGAGAAAGGCACTTGTCTGAAACCCTGGAGGGCTGTGGCTAGTCCCTGCAGCCCAGGGCAGGGGACTTATTTTGGGTGGGCAGGTGGGGGCACATGATACCCCACCTAGTGAACCAGAGCCAAATAGCACTGATGAATATTAAGTAAGGAGACCCTGAGGCGTCTTCCTAACTGCCTGTTCTGGATAAGGTGCTTTCCCCCAGCTAAAAGCAATCCCCTCTGCTAAACCAAGGAATTGGGCATGTCGTGAGTGGAGCCGGCTGGAGCCGGGGGTCAGACTAGATGGCCCAGGTGACCCCTTCTGACTCACTCTGTTTCTGTGTTTCTATGAATTGCCTCCAAGTGAAGGGAATCCTTCATGCTCAGGGAGGGGTTCACTCCTAAGGAAAGGGAATCCCCCAGCCTGTGAGCAGAGATAACACAGTTAGCCTTCGCCCCACCCTCCCAAGCACCAGGCAGCATAAAGGGGGCAGACGGTGAGCAGAAGAGGGGACATGGAACGGCAGGGGTCCTCTATCCCTGGCCTAGACAGGGCTCAGTTTTAGGGGATCAGTGGCCCACTTTGGACGAAGGTAGAGTCTGCGTTGCCAAAACCTGGCAGCCATGTATAGGCACAACAACACGGCCAAACACGCTACCTTTCCCTCCGCGTTATTTGTCCCAGCCCCTAGCTGTGGGGGTCTCGTTTCTGCACGAGGGGCCTCTGCTTCAAGTCATGACTGGCTGCAGCCCCTCCCGCCACGAATTCTTGGTGGGTAGCTGCAGGCACGTCTCTTGCTCCCTGGTGAGCCTACCTTACAGGACTGTTGTGAGGATGCCCTAAGGCAAGCTCTGAAAGCTTCTTGTGAGAAGGGGAGGATGCAAATGAGGAGAGTTCCTCTGATCAGGCACAGAGATCCTTTCCTTCACCACAGAGCGCCTGCAGGGGATTCCCACACGTTTTCACTCGCACCCCCCCCCACTGTTTTGCAGCAGAGCGACAGAGAAAGGGCCAGGTTTCGGTCTGTCTGTGCCCCTTGCCCTTTCTTTGCTTCAGCCTCAAATGGATATCAAATCCGCCAGTTAGAAACCTTTCCTTGGTTTGATCAAGGGCTCCAGTCCTCCCCGATGTTGTTGGGAACGCGGCTCCCAGCATTCCTCACCACCGGGCTGATGGGAATTGCAGTCCAAGAACTTCAGGAAGGTGACTTGTTCCCCACCCAGCGCAGAAGCGACCTCTGACGGAGTGGCAGGAGCGCAAGAGCAGATCTCCGCCAGCTAGCCACAGAGGGCACGTGCCGGGCCAACGGGGCCCCTGAGCATGCGAGGAGCGCGTGGCAGCCATGCGGAGGCAGGCAGGCAGCCAGCCGCTGCAGAGGCGGTGGGCTGGGGCCCCAGCGCCGTTCTCCTTCGGGGGCGCGGCGCCCCCCCTTCCACCGCCCCCCCCCCCCGAGCTCCCTCCTGGCGTCCTTACCCGGAGCTCTCGGGGAGCGAGCCGCCTGCAGCCCGCGGCCTCCCGCTCCTTCGGCGGCGCCGAGCCGGCGGCCCGCCGGCGCCCCCCCGCGGCCGCGCGCTGCCTCTGCAGCAGGTGGGACGCAGTCCTGCGCAGGTCGCTCCTGGTCGCTCTCGCCCGGCATCTCCTCTGACGAGCGGGGCGTCCCGGCGAGACGAGGCTCCTTCAAGACAGGCTGAAAATGAGCGCGTGCACGTTTCGGCTTTTTTCTAGTCCTCTCTGGAGCATCGCTGCCCCTGCTTGACTGAGACCCTGTCTTTTTCTGCGAGAAGGAATCCCAGCTCGAGGGACTCCAACGTGCCTCCCAAGCGAGCTTGCCTTTAGAAAGGAAGTAAGATGAAATCAAAGAAGAGGAAAACGCTGGGCATGAAAGCTGCGGCTGCACCAGGCATAGGTGAGCGATTCCTGGAAGGGAGGCTAGCCTGGCTTGAAAAACCACATGCACGCAAAAGCTCTTCTCACCAGTGGAAGGAATCCAGCCCCTAAGAACGATTTGTTCGGGGGGGGGGGGGTTCTTTATTATTTTTTAAAGGTAATGTTCTTATCTGTGATGAAAGATGCTTTCATCGCGGAATGATGATTTTGATGATTTGATGATGATAATCCTTAAATGATTTAGGGTGCAATTCCATGCGTATTTAGACAGAAATAAGGCCTGAACTCCCAGCATGTCTCAGCCAGGAGTGCTGGGAGCTGTAGAACTTTTTTCCTTTGTCTAATCTTGCATAAGATGGCACTCTTGATTATGAGAATTACTCCCCGCAAGCATTCATGTATGATTACATGTTCGACTGGAACTCAGGAGACTGGATTCGAATTTCCACTGGGCCAGGGGGCCCTTGGGTGACTTTGGGCTGTTCACCTCGCAGTGATGTTGAAAGGATAAAACAGAGAGGAGGAGGTTTATGTAAGCAACTTGGGTTCTCCGCAGGGAAAAAACATGGGATGTACATATAATAAATACAAATTATTACTATCTCTGCATTTATATCCCAGCGTTTTTCCTCTTGCAGTGAATCCAAGGCAGCCATCACGGTCGTTATTCTCTCAATTGTGGGGAAAAGCAAGGAGGGACTTAAGAAAATTCACAGGCTCATCTGCCCCCCTTTCCTCTCCAACTTTAGCCAAATACTTAGGAGTTGTACCATGCCTTTCTAATAACGGCCAAGCTCTCTCCATCCCACTTGGAATTAATGCATTGTTCACAGAAAATGTTTATTTCCTACCCTTTGCAGCACTCTGGGCAAATCCATGCATTTGTACTATATGTTTGTAGCTTGTCATCCATCTGTCAGTCTCACAGGGTGGCATCTGTGGGAAATTAAATGGTCAGCAGCAACAGAAGAAGAGCAGTTAAACCGAAAGCAAAATGGGTAAAACGACCCAAGGGTCAGTCCTTCCTTGTCCAAAGAAGCAAAATTGCTTAAAGAAGAAGAAAAAATAAAACAAAATTCTGCTGCATATGTGCAGGGACGTTCTGCGGCATGGGCAGATTGTGTAGGTTGTGCAGATATGCACAGTTTCTCACACCATTGCTTATTTCTGAACTCTTGCAGAATTATTTTGGTTTTGCTAAAGGCTGGTGCATCAAGCCTCAAAACTTTTGTTTTGTTGTTTGTTTTGTTTTGTGTGCTAGCAGACATAACAGAACAACTTGTTAAAACTTTTGTGCTCTTTTTTCTATTTATAGCATTTCTACTTTGTTCTGCAGTCAAAAATGGCTCCTGGAGCCGCTACAATATCTTCAGTATAAAACAGAGCCACCCTTGCTAGCTTAGAGGCTGCAGAATGCGGGTGGACTTTCAGCAGGGGTTATATTGCTCTATTTGGGACAGCAAATAACCCCCCCCTTTTCCATCACCCCCATTTCCAGGTTGCGGTTGCTGTAACTCAGATCTCCCTCTGCACACGTGGTTAGAGCAAAGCCCCATGGAGAATTCGGACAGCAGGACTGAAGTGGTTCTTCTGGCTTGTGGATCTTTCAATCCGATCACTAACATGCATCTCCGGCTCTTCGAACTGGCCAGGGATTACTTGCATGAAACAGGTAAAACCAACCATTCTTTGTAAATTACAGTTTGACCTTTCAAAATACAACAGGGCAAGGAGGGAGTCCTGTTGCTGGACTGGAAGGCCTCAACCGTTGGCCGTTCTGCCGGGGCTGATGGCAGCTGGGGTCAAATCCCATCAGGAGAGTCACCACCAATGTTGAGCCTCGTGGCACTGAAATACAGCAGTCCATACACATTCTAAAAACTTGCCGTATGGATGGATGCTTTCTTGTTGAAGCAATCCAAACTGAGAGCTGATTTTGCAGAACGTTGTACATATTCTGCATGTTCTCTGTTTTATTGTTTTTGCTTTTATGTGTTTTAAAATCTGGTGTCATATTACATCAAATGGTTGTAATCCCTTAAGAGTGGCTTTGGACTAGCTATAGCAGAACAAGTTGATTAAATAAATAATGGTAGGCAACTCAGAAGCTTCTTGGCTTTTTCAGGTTTCTGTGTATTTCTGATTTCTCACACCGTTTCTCACTGTTTTTATCACATGTGGGATACAATCCTATGCAGGTTTAGCTGGAAAAATCATGCCCTGCATACGTTCTGTCTCCTGCCGGCATATCAATATGCATAGACTATCATCTTTGATTAATTAACAACCACAATACGAAATAATTAATAGGAAGAAGGAACCGCATTTGCTAGTGGCCGATGGCCGCGCTCTGTAAATATTGACTCCTAGGGGAATTGGATCCTTTGGGTTTCGAACCACAAGTCCAGCACTCTCTAAGGACGCAATCCTGCATGGATTGTACACGCCATCAGCCTCAGCCAGCTTGACCAGCAGCCATGAATGTTGGGAGCTGTGGTCCAAAACTTCTGGAAGGTTTCTGGATGGGGGAAGGCAGCTCTAACCACTATGTATAACTGCTTCTGTGTTTTTATGATGCACAGGGAAGTACAAAGTGGTGAAAGGGATCATTTCGCCCGTGGGGGACGGCTACATGAAGAAAGGGCTGATCAGCGCCAGTCACCGGGTGGCTATGGCGAGGCTTGCCACAGAAAGCTCCGACTGGGTGGAAGTGGACGACTGGGAGAGCAAGCAGAAGGAGTGGCAGGAGACCATCAAAGTCCTTAGGTATTGCCAGCTCTGGGTGTCTTCCCATCACCATTTGACAGAAAGAATCAGTAAAAGAGGACAGTCCCTGCTTTCAGGTTTATAATGTGAAATCAGTACAACACGCAAGGAACTGTGGGGGAGGAGGGCAGAGGAAAAAATTAAACACAGTAAGCAGGGCAAATGAAATGGCATGGTGGCAGGGGGTCCGACTGGAGCAAACCCTGATGTTCCCTTTGTCTGCCCTTGTCTCCTTCCCTCCATTTTCCCCACCAGGTAGTTGAGACCAGTTAGTCCTCCAGGACAGGGGTAGAATGATCAGAGCTGTCCCATGCATCTTTCTAGCATCCTCAGCTTTCTCTTTAAAAAGTGGCACTACAAGCGGACTTCTGCGTGGATCTGTGATCCTGTGCACACTCAGTGGACAGCAGGTCCCACTAAATAAGGACCTAGCAGCCCACCCTGTTCCCACACGTCTTAGGAGATACCCTCCTGGTGGTGCCCACGATTTTGGAGGTCAGAATAGGCCCCTTCAGTATTGTGGCACCTGTGCTACAGTTAAGGCGAGCCCCAGCCCTTCTGGGATTTTCCCTGTCTATGAAAGACATACATTTTCCGACAAGCATTCCCAGGAAGGTAATTTTATCTTTTGTTTCCAGTAGCAATATATAGTGCTGAGTATCTGTTGTTTACTACAGTGTTAGAAATTTCTATTCCAACCAGCCTTCGTAAAAAAAAAAATACTGTTAAAGAATTAAAAGAAAAAGAAGCAAGCAAGCATGCAGAGTCACACGTACTTGTGAGGAAACGGTGACATACCTCTGATGAATAGCTTAGAATCTTAGAATAGCTTAGTAAATGCACCTGAAAGTCTCTGGCCGGCATATCCATTCACCTGCTATAGGGACAAGCAACCTTGGACCTGCTGGATGTTTGGGATGACAAATCCCACAATCCCATGGGCTGTGCTGGCTGGGTGTGATGGAAGTTGAGGTCCAAAACATCTGGTGGCCGTGAGGATGCCCACCCCAGTAAACAGGGTTTCTCTCCTGCTTACGTCGTCATCGTGGCACAACATGCCACTGTATAAACAGCAATCGTTCTAACCACTGAGTATGTGATGGGTTTCCTGGCTGTTCTGTGGGCGTTTTCCCCCCATTCTAAAAGCCTGAAATGTTCATAAGGTTTTGCTACCAGGCATAAGCTAAAATGCAGTGATATTTTGGTCCTGTTTGCCTTCAGCCCGATACAACATTGAAATGGGACCCGCCCCCCGGCCCCAGACTTTGGGCTAGAAAGTGTTCTACACCGCTGTCTTGGGGTGGGGCTCCCCCTCCCACGCGTCCTAAAGCCTAATCTATGCAGAGAGCACATGTTCTCTGGAAGATCTTCGTGGCCTTCTCTAACCACCCCTGTTTTCATTTTATATATACATTGATCTGTATCTTAGGTATCACCAACAGAAGCTGAAGCGTTTGCATTCAACTAACAGCTTTGATAAGGTCACCCCACTGAGCAAAGCAGGACGGAAACGGAAGCGGGAAACAGGTAGCCAGCTCCCTGCTGGAAAGGCTCAGCCACAAGCAAAAGGTGCGTTTTGTATCCGCATGTCAGGATCATCGAATCAGCTCTCACTGCCAGAGGCTGGCTGGCTGGCTGGCTGGCTGGCTGGCTGGCTGGCTTGCTTGCTTGCTTATTTATTTATTTATTTATTTATTAAAACATTTATATGCCGCCCCCTTGGGGCGGCTCACAACATAGAATAAAATACACATTTTATGGGGCAGAGAAAGAGGACGGGCCATGTGGGGGAACTCGATCGGGACTTCGGACAGGCTAGATTCCCCCCAGGGCCCTGTGTTTCTGTACCCCATCCCAGAGTGAGCACCAAAAAGCAAAACCCTGTACGCTTCCAGTATAGTGGGGAACTGGCCCAGCTTGATGACGATCTCATGAGCAGTGCCCAGTATGTAATCAGTCCTACTCCCCAGTGATACTATGCAAATTAATAATGACTGTGGGGAAAAAGAGGCGTAACTGGAACATGCATTCAGCCCACAGAATCCATTGCTTTCTGGCCACAGAAGTGGGATTTCCTGAATATGGGATGTTGTTCTGCTAGCCCAATCTTTGTTGCGGTTGTTCTTGGCTCATGTGGTGGGATAAAAATCCAGCAAATATGTGCATACATATTTATATTCTGCCCTTCTCCAGTAAGGATCCCAAGGCGGCTCGCATACTTCTCTTCCTCCCCTCCATTTTATCCTCAGCACAGCCCTGTGGGGTAGGCTAGCTCGAGAGTCAGTGGCTGGCCCAAGTCCCCCAGGGTGCTCCGTGCCTGAATGGGGACTTGACGCCGGCTCTCCCGAGTCCCAGCCCAATGCTTTAACCGCTACGCCACATCGCTTCTCTGACGGTTTCTGCACCTCCCACTGTCCTTGTTTGCCACCCAGGCGTTCCCCAGGTGAAACTTCTCTGCGGGACAGATATCCTGGAGTCTTTTGAGATCCCCAATCTCTGGAGGGCAGAAGACATCCTGGAAATCGTGGCCAACCACGGCATGGTGTGTATCACCAGGGCAGGGAACCAGGCTCAGAAGTGCATCTACGAGTCGGACGTGCTGTGGAAGCACAAGGACCACATCCACTTGGTGGAAGAGTGGATCGGCAATGATATCTCGTCCACCAAGATCCGCAGGGCGCTGCGGCGGGGCCAGAGCATCCGCTACCTGGTGCCGGACTTCGTCCAGGCCTACATCGGGCAGCACAACCTGTACACTTTGGAGAGTGAAGATCAGAATGCCGGGGTGGTCCTGGCTCCTTTGCAGCGACACTTGAGGGAAGCCGCCAAGGACTGAGCCGGCGCCTCTGCGGGGCCCGAAGGGCATGGGGTGCCCTTTGAGGGAGAGCAGGGCTTGCTGATCCGTGCCAGCCTTCGGCCTCCCTCTACTGCAGTCGGATCCGCGCTTATTTTGTTTATTTATTTATTTATTTGGAATTTTTGTATGCCGTCCCATTCGCATGAGCCTCGGGACGGCTTACATACAATAAACAAACACAATACAAATAGCGCACATGAAATAGTGCGCTTGCCTTTTCCAACTGAATGCTGCCATTTGCAAGGAGACCTGCGGCAGGCAGTCGAAATGTCGGGGCCAGTGCCTCTGACGCGTCCACACGGCTGCTTTCAGTTGGGAATGGGAAGCGCACGTTTCTCTAAGCCGGGGAGAGGACCCTTGAGCTGGCAGGCCCACCGGGGCTTGCCGAAGCAGCCCTCCCAGCTCCCTCCATCCCTGGCCTGGAGGCAGCCAGAGGCGGGGGAAGAAATGGCCTTGCTGCCTCCAGTCGATACACTCCAGCCCCCTCCTTTCTTTGGGGTCTCCCCTCACGGGATGCTGTCCGCAAGGACATGGGGCAGGAGCCAAACGGAACAGGACGTGCTGCCCATGTAAGTGGGGCTCCACGGAAGAGCGATACCTATTTTAAGACGGGGCTTTGTGCAGAGGAGGGAAAAGAGGGGCGCAGCTGTAGTGAATCTGACCCTTTCCTCTTCCTGGTACTCCTGTAGATAGAGCTGCACAGACCCACCCTCTGCTCTTTCCCTTGGGAGAAGGCCCCGCTGCTTCTGTCAGGGCCTCATGCCTGAGCCAGGAGGGCTGCGATTGAAGCCACAGTGCCTTCAGACAACCACAAGCGCTCGAGTTGTCTCGAGAGATGTTGCTGGCAGCTTTGGGCAGTCACAGGCGAGGCGTTTGTGTGTGCAAGGCCGGGCTTTTCTGTTATGAGCGATCTCTCAGAACCGTTTTGAAATGCTGGATAGCTGGGCGATTAAGGCCCTGTTCTCCCAGAGATGGTCTGGGCTGTACTGTATTAGATCCGGGGCAGTCAATTGAATGCTCCTGTGTAACTTGCATGTGGAAAGCGAGCACGTCAGGGAGATAGATAGGCTAAAACCATTCTCGCTGATAGACTAGTTTTCTAAATGCAGGGTTGTTGTTCTCTTAAATTATTGAAATGGTGCAGTTGTGTAGCCCTCTCTTGTGGCCTGAGTGTATCCAGGCGCAGGCGTTAAGACAAGATCCTGGACAGGCAGCCCCTCAGCCAGGCACTGTGACCTTTTGTTTTTAGTAGCCCCAAACAGGCAGCTAACTCAGGAAGTTTCTTGGGCCTCTGAGTGCCCCACCTTTAGCCAGGTGGGTCGCAAGATATGCAAGCTTCTTTCAAAGCTGCTGCGAGTTGCTGGAGCCACTTTGCAGACCTCGGGTTCTCCCGAGATTGTGTCTTCTGAAAAAATGTGACGAAAGGGTGGAAGGGAAGATGTGCAGTTCTGAAGGAAACCAGCCATGGTGGCCTGAGCTGCCAGCTTTTTTCCCCCTTTCCTGTTTGATCTCCTGTTGTTTTGGTGTCTTAACTGGTCGTACAACCTTGGTGCAGACATACTGCCACCTTCCAGGAGCTCTTTGCAGGGTCACAGGTGCCTCTTCTCCATTCTCAGGGTCACGCGCTCTTTTCCTCTCCATCCTCCTCTTGTCCATCAATTCCTCCTCCTCCCACTTTTAGCCACCCGTCATGCTTAGTATGATGTGCTAAGCCTAACCAGTGTTTGCATACACAGTTATAACTCTGGCTGCATTAAGAACAGCACACAATATACCAGCCATGGTTAGCACTGAAAAGGAGAGTGAAGGAATAAATTCCACACAGGGGGACGGGGGGGGAGGACACACCAGAAAATGCGCCTCATCTCTTAGGATTCAAGACTATCGGGAAGGAAATTACAGAATTGATTAAAGAAACCACGAGAGCAACCATAGTTGCATATATACCCACAGTAGTAGTATTAAATGGACTGTGTGAAATTGCAAGAAACAGAAACGTAGCATTTCAGTGGATAATGTCTTGGCTGGGGTAAGAATGTGCCTTGTAATATTAAAAAATAGAAAGGAAGTCAGAATAGGGAAATTAGAATTTGTAGCCTTGCCTTCTCCAATGCAATGCCAACCAGACCTGGCATGTTTCAAGTCCAATCAGCTACCGCTTGCATAGCCAATGCTTAGGAACGCTGGGAGTTGTTCAAAATATCTGGAGGGGCTGATATCAGGGGAAACTGGTGTAAGCTGTCCTTAATAATTCACCTTTGCCTGGGCAATTATGTTTGGGGCCTTTTGATTAGGAAATAAATTGCATCCTAGAAGTATTACCTTCATGAGAACAAACATTGTAAGCTTTATTATATCTGATAAAAACAAACATAGCCAATGATCCTTTCAAATATGTTTTTGTTACATTATGCCTAGTATATAATTGTAAAGTTTTTGGAGGGTGTGTGTAGTTCTTAAATGAGTTTCTTTGTTGCTTTTTGTGAATTTCTCTTCCCCCCCCCACAATTAACTAAATATTTAACCAACGGAACAGAACTGAGCCAAGAGTCCCATGCTGACACAGAAACTGTACTTTTCTCTTCCTGTTCCACTTTATCTCAAAAAACTGCCCTTGAAAATCGTAATGCTGGTGTGTGTTCTGCATCTGATGCCAGAGAATCATGAGCCATTGTGTGATATCCCTATGCAATGTGTGAAAAATTAACCATTAAATTATCATAATCTTTTGCAAGAATAAACGGAGTGATCAACCGTGTGTGTTCCTTTTCTGGCTTGTGAGGAACATGGATCAGCTTGGAATATCAACATCTGTGACTCCCATGGAAAGGCAGGGCAGGGCAGGGCAGACTAATACTCAGGATGGCTAACAATTTGCTCGTCCCCATTGCAAATAGTCTCAATTTATTTCCAGCTTCGTTAATATCAAGATTGCATAGTTGAGCTCAACTTCTGTTTCCCACCAGGGAACGTTGATGTAGCATAGCCGAGACTCAGGGATGTAACACCATCATGCTTTTCTTAATGGGGTCGCTGATACCCTCTAACTGCCCCCCTCCCCGAGGCTCCCTAAGCACCCCAACGGGGCAACTGGTCACTGTGTGCCCTTATCCATTGCAGCTTTGATGCTGAGCTTTAGAGGAGCTCCATCGTTAAAAGAGGTCCCCACCGTAGCTCCTATGGATGTCAGAATCGGAGCTTCAATGGACAAAGGAGTCTTCAACTTCTGCTGGGCACCAAGCCCTGAGACCGACACACTGCTCTGCAGGTCCAGCTTGAAATGACGACACACCTTCCTCCTCTATTTGATTTTATCAGCACAAACCTAGACATGTTTATCCAGAAAGTACACATTGTAGAATTCAATGAGGTTGACTTGCTGGTGAGCTTAATATAGGGTTGCGGTGTAAGACACAGACTGCATGGACTTCCCGGTCACAACGTCTCGCTGGCCTTTGCGGGGGTGCCTGCTATTCTTGTCCCCCCCACCAACCTGCTGTTTGCCTTCTTATGTTCCTATTTTGGCCAGAATCCATTTCCACTCACTGAGCAAACAGAAGGCTATAAGCTCCTGGAAAAAGTGCAAAGAGACATGGCAGTGCTGCTATTTTTACTTTTAAAAAATCAAGCCCGTTCCGTTTCCCTGATCCCATGATTTGGGAACAGGAAGCGGGAAGGCAGCCCTGGAGTCTGATGGTACAAATCCACAGCCGTCCCAGAAACACGGTCAGAGGTCGAAGTCTCTCCACCATCTCCTCAACTTCTGCAGAGCTTGCTCAGTCGTTACAAGGAGCAGAGGGAAGGCTTTGCTCCCTCAGGGCTTCGCAGGAAGACCGCTCTCTGACATTCTGGAGCATCGATAAGTACACTTAACGCATGCATACAACTTTGGCAGAAGCACATTCCAGTGCAAAGGTAGCATATCCTTTTACTGATTGGGCCTTTAATTATATGTTGTATGTAGTTAATTGAGATGTAATGAGAGCAGTGTCAGTACCCACACCACAGCAGGGGTCCACCAATAAGGGTCCCCATTCCTCCTCCTCGTTGTAGCCCCCCGCCCTGCCTCTCGCTCCAGTTCAGTGAGCGGGAGACACGTGGGCGTCCTCGGGGCAGTGTCAAGGGTAAGCATAACAAGGCACTTGCCGAGGGCCCACCTGCCAAGAACTCCTGGGGTTCCTCCTCACTGTTGCTCCTTGTTCAATCACCTGTCTCTCATTTCAGTCCAGACAGCAGTGGAAGGCACTGTGGCACAGTGGTTAGAGTGCTGACTGGGACTCAAGATCCGGCTTCTAGTCCCTACTCAGCCATGAAACTCACTGATTGACTTTGAACCAGTCGCACCCTCTTGGCCTCCTCACAGGGTTGTTGTGAGGATAAGATGCAGAAGGGAAGACGCATGTGACCCACCTGGCTCCTTGCAAGAGACAGGTGAGTGGGATATAAATGTAATAATTCTAACCCTGCAGTGGTGGTGGGAAGGCGCAGCAGGAGCTGCTGCAGCTTATTAGCTGCCCGGCAGGTGACAGGCTTGGTTTGCAATTTGCAAGGAATGAATGCTAAGACTCTGGGGAAGATCTGCACACCTGAACTTCTATGGCTTTGTTGAATTGGTGCCCCAGTTCCTGCAGTAACTAATGAGAGCATGTCCCCGGTGTGGAGGCAAACACAAGTACAAAATCACGGCCCATGTACAGACACTTATAACTTGCTAGTCACATGCACCAGTACAGAGTGTTAAGTTTCCAGATAATGTTAGTACAATGGCGTCTTGATGTCTTTATGTCATAATGTTCTAAACCAATCAGAAGTACTGGTAACAATAGTACGGAAAATATTACTGATTGCTTTATTGACATGTCAATTCAATAAGCCTCTTGCAGTTTGGATTAGACTGTACCTGTTTAAAGGTGCAAATGTGTCTGATTGAGGAAAGCTGTTAATTAATAAACCATTCCAGAAAGCTGGTTTGACAACTACATTGGGCAGGTGCTTGTCTCTGTGGAACTAAATGGGTCCATTCAGACACAAATGAATGTCTTTGCCTCAGCTGATGAAAACATGCCATTTTTTCCCATAGATAGTATTAGCCTACACCAGCGGCTCAATCCAGCTAAGAATTCCATCTTAAGGGAGCAGAGATGCTGAGCAGTAACCTGTTTATTCACTTTGTTCTTACTGGCTCTAGGCTAAAACCTTTTTATTTCCCCAATATTTTAAGGTCTGATTGTCATTCTAATATGTGTTTTATCACTGGAGATTAATGGGATGCTGCATTTTATTTTATTTGGTTTGGTTCTGCTTTGCTGTCAAACCGTTCTGAGGCCTTGGAGGTGGTCAGTATAAAAATAAAAATCTCAGTTGAATGTTATCTTGCTATTGATTGATGTATTTATTAGGTATTTATCATATTATAAGCCATCCAGAGAGAATCCATATTGGACAGGATTTAAAAATATCCTAATAATAATAAAATTAGCCTGGCCTGGCATTCTGCTGCTTCCTAAGAAAGAAGCACAGGTTTGATTTTATAACACAAAAGCACATAGAACCGAACTTTTTCTACCAGGATTTATCTGAATTTTCCCCACACAGGCAAGCAAGTTTTGGGGGGGGAAATGAGGAGCAGATGAGGAGCAGGAGCTGCTGGTGCAAAGGACAGTGAGAAGGTAAACACACCCAGTTGAGGGCATCTTGCCCCAAGGGCATGCCAAAACCAACAGCTGGCCCTCTTTGATCTGAGCTCCAGCCAGGCGGCTTTTAACATCCTCACGCTGCATTGCCAATCCAGATGTTCTTACCCAAAATGGGGCCGGGAAGCAGCCTCTCTGGCCTTCCGTGACTCATGAAACAGTCCCCTTAACTCCACACACAAAGATTGCAGCCTGTGTGAACTTTCCCCTCCAAAGCGCCAGCTGAGCCTCATTTCACTCCCCCTTCCCACCTCCATCGCAGCAGGATCCCATCACCTCCAGCTGCAATCCCTTTCCCTTCATATATAGAAAGGGTCAGACGAAGACCTTCCTGCTCTTTGCCTTTGCATTATTCTTTTGGTTCTCCCTTCTGGTCTTTTCAACGATGCCTGTGGATTTCAGTGGCACCTGGAATATGACCACTAGTGACAACTTTGAGGGTTATATGCTGGTCCTTGGTAAGCAGAGCAATTTTTTTCCCTTCTGTGTTGATCAACTGGTGTATGTGGAAACAGGTCCTGTGGACAGATTGTCATTCTTTCTTTCTGGGGTACCATTTGAGGCAGTATTGGATGGGGTCTCGGAAGAGCTGTGTTCTGGAACCCCCTAAGCCATGGCATTCACTGGGTGACTTTGGGCCAGCCACAGACTCTTAGCCCAGCTTACCTCACAAGGTTGTTGCTGTGAGACGGAAATTGGGAGGAGAACAACAGTGCAGATTGCCTCAAGCTCTGTGAAAGAGGAAGAAAGGCAATGTGTGAATGTAACATAATTATAGTGAAAAAGACCAGGATAAAACAAAAGAACGAATGTAAAATTCTAATTTATGGATGTTCTAAGGTCTGTCTTCTGTGTTTAAAAGCATTCTTGCTCTTAAAGACACTCCTATTTGTAAAAAGGGGTGTACAGACAGGAGAGGAGGGAGTATCTGGTTTAAAAAAACTCAGCCAAAAAGTTTCAAGTAAAGACAGAGGCAGCAGGAAGGGAAGCACGGGTGGGTAAAAGGCTGTTAAGCCAAGGGAAAATCAGATTGTTCAGGGATCAACAGAGCCTCTGTCACTGTATTTTACCACGGTGGTGGGACAGGTGTGGTTTTAAATCACTGTGGGTCCTACTAGTGCCGGTTCTTGTGACCCTTTGGTCACAACAACCTCAGTAAGGCTCCTGTGAGCCTTCAACATACCTTAAACCCGAGCATGCTTCAGTCATGAAGCGCACACCTAAACTTTCTCTTCTCCCCCACTGCTGCTGCTAAAAACACCCAACAGCAGTAGTGGGGGCTCTGCCATGGATCCAAAAAGTCCAATATCCAAGAGATAAGCTTGTCAGATATATGTATATAGCTAAAAGTGGTTGCTCTGTAGTTTTCCTCTATTAGTCATGAGTGGTTATATTCTGTATGTTACTGTGTTGAAACAGATTACCCACCTCATTAAGGGAAAATACAACCTGTAAGTAAACACTCTATCTGTGTGTTTACCAAGAAGCTGGTTTGATTTTTTTCCCCTTACCCCTTTTTGTCTACTGTCTGACATTTATCTGTGCTATTTTAGCTATAGTACGGTCACTGTGTGTGATATTTACCATTCTTTCCTAATCTTATTTCTCTTGTGAAACCTCTGTCTGTGTAAAGGTATTGACTTTGCAACTCGTAAGATAGCAAACCTGTTGAAACCCCAGAAAGTCATAAAACAGGATGGGGACTCATTCACTATCAGCACAACAAGCACTTTCCGAAACTATTTTGTTCAGTTCAAAATTGGGGAGGAGTTCGAAGAAGACAACAAAGGCTTGGACAACAGGAAATGCAAGGTAAGTAGACAGCTAACTGGGAATACATGGACTGGGTTCACACAGCACAAGAAGCAGGGACATGGGTTAAATACAGGTTGTCACTGGATCAAGACTGACTGGTTTGGATGAACCCAGCTGTGCTGACAAACTGTTGGTAACCTGTATTTCATAATCCAACAGACCAGGGCTGTGTTTTGTGGGTTGTTGAGTTCATTCAACAACCCACAATTCAAGAACAACCTGTACTCGGGCTCATTGTGTTTCACAAACCCCGCCACTCTCTCACCTAGGCTTGTGGATAGTATCAGAAAACATTTTTCTGGTGCCAAGAAAGAACCTTTATTTTTCCAAGATGCAATTTTCATTGATTTAATTGCTTCCCTCAAAGCTTGTTTTTAATGTGTGATGAGTCACCCTAAGCATATTTGATGAACAGTGTTTAGATCAGAAAAGATGCAAGTACCCAAACTGCATTACTGTGTTTAGATCTTTGCCCCACTGCTTAGATCTTTTATGCAAGTTCTAAACTTAAAGGTTTTTAATTAGGTTTCACTGTGTTACATTTTATAGTTTCAAACTTGGTTTTGTGAATTGCCCCGAGAGCTTTGGAGACGGGACTGTGTAAAAATATTGGTTTACTATCTTTAGACCACCCAGTAGTGGAAGTTTTCAGGCCAGTAAGCTAGCTTGCCAGCTGGCTGTGGGGTGAATTACGCTTGAATACTGACTTCCTCCTTTCTTCCCCACCCTTCTCCCTTCAACCCCAGAGTGTGGTGACCTGGGATGGTGACAAACTTGTGTGTGTGCAGAAGGGAGAGAAGAACAACAGAGGCTGGACCCACTGGATTGAAGGAGATGAGCTGCATTTGGTATGTAGTCACAGGGTCTCTTTCTCAGGCGGTGGGATGGAGCCCTCCAGGTGAGAGAAATAGTCTAGGTGCAGGGTGGGGTTTTATAGCAATGACGCAGAGCTTTTTTTAAATGGGAGGTCATTGATTAGCTGTATCTATCCTTTCTAATTGCAGAACTGAGATCCGAGTGATACACAAGGAGTTTCTTTCTGGTTTTTCTGCTAAATAGCAGAGTATGTAATTGCCTAGGTTCGGAAAGCCAAGACTTTGCTCTCCTTTGATATCCAGATAAACCAGCCCTTGGCTCTTTGGAGTAAAGCCCATATATGTAAACAAAGCTAGCAGGCACCTCTTTGGATGCCTGCCAAGCTCCTTATCCCAACTGATTTTTATTTTACTAAAGTTTTTAATTCTGAGGATGGCTCACTGCAAAACAGTGCTGCCCCTTTAGGGCCGTCTTCATTTAGGTTCAAAAGAAGGGTTGGTTGTGTGTCTTGATACTCAGGCTCAAATGCTTCCTTGTACTTGGCTTCTTGGGCAGACTTATTTAGCTTCACTAGTTACCTTCTGAAAACAAGCATTTTGTATCTGGCCATGCCTACCATGGGAGCTATGATTGTGAATGGGTAAGCTACTCACATGCCTTCCATTTTGTGGGAGTGCCCACAACACTTTCGACATTCCGTCTGTCTCCAGCAACCCCCTGGCTTTAATTACTGTCCTCAGAGGTTGGGCACCGAAAATACCTGTTTCTGTGCAATGTGTCCTCTCCTTTGTAGGAACTCCGTTGTGAGAACCAAGTAAGCAGGCAGGTCTTCAAGAGAGCGTGATGCAGAAGCAGTGACATCCCGAAGGAAACCACGGCTGGGATCCTTGCACAGGAGTGCTCCTCTATAGCACAACCTTCCCAGCTGCCATCAGCTTCTTAAATTAAGCTTTGTTTCCCTCATTACTCGTTATAATAATAAAACACTTTCAAGTGATGTCTGGGATAAATTGACTGCTCCTGGTGCTTAATATGTACTAGTTTCATTAAAGGTAGCCGTTAGCAATGCTGCTTTATTAAAATATCGTATTTTCCAGCGTGTCCTTTTGGGCTTTTAAAGCTTGTCTGCACGAGTTGGGACGAGGAATAGAGTCTGAGAAGGGCTATTGCGGGAGGAAAGGCACTCGCATAAAACAGATCTTGGGTGCGTGAGACTAGAACATTGAACTGCTAGTCTGTGGCCACGAGGTGGCGACTCTGCGCCATACAAAAGAGCAGCCGCATCCCTAGATTTTCGGAGCCCGGTAGCTCTTTTCATGGGAGAAGTCAGTCTTATTTGAACTCCCTTTTGAGCTGCTTCTGGGTTTTATCCTGCTCCAAAATTAAAGTTTCAAGTAAAACCTTGTCCCGCTTTGCAAGAGGAGGTGTCCAGTGCCAGCGGAGGTGTAGTTATTAAACAAGCACACCGGTTGCCTTCGAACAGGCTTTGACATGTTTTAAAAATGCTGGGAAGGGACACCCCAAGAAAGCATGCAGCCTTGAGTTTTAGTGCTGCTTTTTCAGTGAATGCCAGCATACAGGATATCCTGCTCCACGTTAATGGATGAGCTGGCATCAACCCGTTTCACTTCAGAATGATAGCACTGGGGTAGGACTGTGTTGGTTCAGCCAACAGGTTGGGAAAGACATAACTGAATGCCCACCCATCTAAAAGCCCCAAGATTAAAATTAGGCCAGGTAAGCCTCTAACAAGCATGGTTTTATATCCTTTTAAGCTTATGAGGGACTGAAAAGGGTGTCCCAGGTACTGTCTTGGAAGATGCATTGCTCATCCAGTCTCTCTCAGCGAATGCCTCTTCCAAAATGCTTCCTGTGGTGCATTAGGCGCATGTTAAAAAGCAAAGTCTGCCATGTCCACCTCTTTAGAAAAATAATTTCGGTGAAAGACTCTTTAGCTGGGGATAAGCTTTTATGGACCAGATGTTAGTGCAACCGCAGGTATCTTCCAAAATGCCTTGCCTTGACAGCCCTAAGTGAAACAGTCCTCTTGAAAGTATTAATATTCCAAGTTTAATATGGATTGGCAGGAGATGTTTTACAAATGAACTCCAATTTTAATATTTTGATTTTAACATTGGACAACAGGATGATTACTGATCTAAATAGTCCAAGTCTGATACGGATGGTGAGGTGTAAATGTCTTGATATTATTTTAATCATTAATTGGCATTAAGGTTAATGCGATGGAGACATTTATATGGCATTTTCTGATTTTAAAATCAAACTCAAAGTGGTTTGTACGTATTAAAATGTCCTAGAGAAGAAATCCTGCCTCTCCCAATTTGCCCCCAGACAAGCTGCTCCTCCCGGTCTTTTCTTTCCCCTTTCCCGCCTCAGCAAAACCACCTCCCCTTCTTCTCGCGTGTCTCGCTCCGCCCCTGTTGCTATGGCACACCCAAACAGGCGCCCGTTTCCCCCAATTAGGTCGCAAGGTTTTGCATAATAGTAACAGTAAAGCCCGCCCAGTTTTTTTTCCTCGCAGGCACTGGAAGTGGGCGGGGACGACCGCTTCCGCCCCTCCGCTGCGATTGGCCGCTGACGGCGCGTTCTCGGGGATTGGAGCTAGATCGCCTCGTCCGCCTCTCCTCCACTGCTATTGGCTGATGTTCGCGCGCGCGAGAGAGGAGGCTGGTGGGGAGGAGTAGGAGCCCTCCTCCCCCCTTTCCTTCCTTCCTATTGGCTGGCGGCCTCACGCGCACGCGTGCTGCCTTCGGCGTCCGCGCTCACTGCGAGCTGCATACACGCCCAGCGAGAGAGCGGCGGCGGCGGCGGCGGCGGCGGAGGAGGAGTGGAAGGAGGAGAAGGGGGAGGGAGGTCACGTGATCCGATGCCAAGATGGCCGCCGCCGCCTTCTTGTTTTGATGAATAATCTCTGTGTGAGGAGACGGAAAAGACTGAGGGAAAGTCAGAGGGGCGCAGTTTGTATTGGGGTGTGTCTTGTGCGTTGCTGAGAAGGGCGAGGCCAGTCCTTGGCGTGTCTTTTTAGTTTGGTTTTATTTTTACAGCCTCCAGTCTCTTCTGCAGCTTCAAGCCAGGCACCTGGAGGCTTCAAGGGGTTGGGGGGTGGGGAGGAGGTGGCTGAGGAGATTTGAGGGGTGGGGAGCAGCTAGTAAACAAGGGTCTTCGAGGCCTGTGGGTCCTGCGGTAGGATAGCTGGCAGTTGGGGCTGTATTTTACAGGAGCCAATAGTCAGTTGGGACTTCTAGAGGAGAAGAGATTTATCTGTGTAATCATCTATATGGGACTAATAGGGTTTCTGGGATATTCAGAAGGTAGTCCGGGATTGGGGAGAGGTGGGAAGCGACAGGGCTTCTAGGATACATGGTGGGTGTTGTGCAGTCTCAGACTTGGGATAGGAAGAGGAGAGTGCGCTGTAGACTCTCTGGGGTAAAAGGAGATACTGTGTTCACCCAGTTGTGCCCAGCTTTAGAAATTATAGGAGGTGGCAAGATAATAAATAGCTGCTTGCTTGTTTGTTTTTAGCTCATACAGGAATGAGCCCTCTAGTGTGGCTTTAGGATATACAAGGAGACCGCACTAGATTCTCGGGGCTCTGCTGGAGGCAGCTTGGGTCTCTATAATATAGGAGGCAGTTAGGGTAGTCTGAAAGGGGCATCTGGATTGTGGAGAAAGGGAGGTCAGCCCCTAAGGGAAGAACACTAGCCAGGACCCTAGGGTGTTGGACAGGGTCCTGTGGAAGGCAGACTTCAAAACTGGGGCTGAGAAAAAACAAAAGGCAGCAAGGCCTGGTGGAGCTTCAACTTTCAGATACGGTTGGAGTGAGTTGTGTATGTCCTATTGATGTTCCTTTAGTTGACTTGCAAAACCGGGAGCAGGAAGTTCTGTGTGCCCAAGGCGAACGTGGTGCTGCTCTTAACCTCTGACTATGCAATTCTGAGACATCCCTAGGGAAGGAGGCAGCAGGACAGGAATTCCCTGAAATACTCTTTCTCCTGCAAGCACGCCCCTCAAGGGAAGTACAGAATCCCCCCTTCCCCAAACGCCTTTCACCATTAAGAGGAAAACAATGGAGGAGCTGAGCGCTGATGAGGTAAGTTTGGGATTTCTTGTCTTGGGTAGTAGGTGCCTTGAAAGGGTGGATGGGTAGTTGAATGTGCTACAGGTAAATACCTATTCAGTAGAAGTATTTTAGTGGATATTGAAATATTTTGGGTACAAGAGCTGTGCCCTAGCATCCTTTGCCCTGATATCACCAGGTCTAGATCAATATTTTGCTGTATTGGAAAAGTAGTAGTAATAGATTTTCCTGTGTTTTTTCTTCTTTTGGATGCATCTCAGCCTGCTTAATAAGACTGCAATTACCTAGAGGGTGGGGATATTTTAAGTCTTGGTTTCTCAATAATTGTATGTTTATGAGGTTGCAGGAACTTGTAAGAAAAGGCAATGTTTAAAGCCCAAAATTGGCAATATTGTTGGTGTATGCTTGAAAAGGACTGGATGAAAGGATACTGATAACAAAGGGATAGATAAGTGCTTCCCTGCATTTTGTGCTTTTTCTTCTGAAGCATCTATAGAGAAGATGCTATTGACCACTGATGTGGCCTTTCATAACTGTTTCTCCTTTTGTCTGAGTTGCCAGCGGAAAGGTGTTATGTAGGACTCGTGTCTCTTAACATGAAGTCAGGTGAACAGGAAGACACTTTTTCAGCAGCTGGCTTTGGCCTCAGGTTCTGAGTTATACATTTTGGCAGATGAAAGAGACCATGGTATGAGCAGCAATAGTATATTTGTTAGCCTTTAAGGTGCCACAAACCTTTTTGTTTTTGCTGCAGTAACTGCCCTCTGAATATTGTGATTCAGGGCATGATTGAGAAGTTGTTGAATGCTTTAGCGGTGAGATATTCTTCAAAGTACTTCCTGCCTTACTAACAAGATGTCCTGAGTCTTACTAAGACCTGGTATAATTTCTATAGTTTTAAACATTTGATGAGTAATTACAACAAGGACATATTTTCTGCCATCCTGTCCCAGCCTTTCCTGACCTTATCTTTCCGCCATTGCTGTGGTGGCATATTTCTAAAGCCAAATATAAATAGGCGAATGCTGGATAATGGTGCTCAAGATTACGTGATCAATTACTTATAACTAGGATTTGGCTGAAGGCAGTTCTCTAGATGTTGGGGCATCAAGCTCCTAGCAGGCTGGCTGGCACTCAAGAATGCTAGGAGGAGAAGTCCAAACATCTGGATATTGCCTTCTGTTCACCCCATCCCATCCAGATTGGTTGCATGCTTTGAACATGTTTATAGCTGTGGGTGGTGCTATAGCAGTTCAAAGCAAGGTGTGTGCCCCATAGTTCAGTGCAGGTGAGAACCCTCTGAGGGCCTAGGCTGGATGCTCTAATAATTTGCCATAAAGCAAGCTTTCCTGGAACGAGCAGTCACTGTATATTTAGTATAGATGCTTTTCAGCTTTAATGATTTATTTATTTCATGTAAAGCTTTTATTTCCCACCCTTCACAATGTCTCAGGGAGCCTTGAGGCACATCTAAGCACTCTGGGCTGCAGCATAAATGAAGCTGAGCGAGCTCAAGGACTGGCTCGCATCACCCCCGTAGTGCAGTAGTTTGCCTTTATATAATTTTATGGAATTGTGATTGTTTTATTGGTTTTAATTGTACGTTGGTAAGCCGTCCCGAGATGCCAAGGCATGTGGTGACAGCATATAAAAGTTTTAAATAAAATAAATAAATAAAATCTGATATTCTAGGATTTCCTGGAACTCCCCTCATGCCAGCTAATAGTGATTGCCGTAATTTACCTTCTTATTTATTTATTTATTTATTTATTTATTTATTTATTTATTTAGGGGACTTCTATGCCGCCCCATTCGCCGAAGCCTCGGGGCGGCTCACAAACCATAAATAAATAGAATTCAGTAAAACAATATAAATTAACAATATAAATATTCCTGTTGCCTTGGATACTGCCCAGTTTCTAAACCATTACTTTCAAACTGAAATTTGCTATTAGAAAAATAAGTAAAGCAAGTGATAAAACGCAAGCAGTGTGCCATTAAAAAAAAAATGCTAGGTACGATCAGACTAGAGAAGGTACAGTGAAATTCCCAAGTTTTTATTTGATTCTGAATGGGAGGGAGTGTACCAGTGTCACGTAAAGCAGGACAGTATTCAGTACTTTGGAACCACCATCAAAGTAAGTCTTGTTCCTCGTCAGTGACAGTCTAAACCTTCTAACTGGGACATAATGGGACAGGTCCTGAGTACCTAAGGCTGCATACCTGTAGGTAAGTCTCACTGAGGTCAATAGGATTTACTTCCATAAAGATATGCATTAAGGTGGATTCTTATTTAGACCAGAAGGATAAGTTACTTTGTTTTGATTTCAGGATTAGTTAGTACCAGGCATAGATTCTAGTTTACTAGTTTCCCAGTTCAGATACTGGGGACATGGAGGGCTTAGGCAATCCAGGAAGCAGAAGAAGGAATTAGTGAGGGGCAAGAAGATATGTGTAAACCTATGACACATTTCTGTGTTTGTAGAGTTAATAACATCTGAATTGACCCATAGAAAGTGTCGCCTCTATTTGTTTATTTCTTTTATCTGCTGTGTATGTGTGTTCATAAAGGGAACAACTCTACATGTTATCCACTCTAATGTTTACTAGCAGTAACTATAGAAACTTAATTTCTGTAGTTTACAGGGGAAGCCTTCGCTGGGTTATAAGCTTTAAGAACTGCAGGGAAATAGAGTATTCCTTTTTTCAAAATGATATCAGGCTGTGTCATGTGCCAAAGGGAAGCACTGGCTTTGTTTCCATGGATTAGGAAGCGAGAAAGTTTGGGTGGTAATAATGCAACATAAGAGTGATAGTAGAAACAATGGTTGGTTCGTAAACTCGGGAAAAATGTGTGGATGCGTGTGTCAGTCTAGGCAGTCGTGCTGGGGAAGGAGAGCAAGTAATATACACAGTGAACTTCTTTTGTGCTGATTTTCCACATGAACCCGTTGGTGGGGAAAACAAACTTCACCTGTTGCAATGCATCTTGATTCGCACGAGTTGTAGGATTTCACTCTTTCCCTACCAACAGTGCTTATCAGCTTTCTGCAGTCTGGTTCCTGGCAGATAAGTTTAGCGGCAACTAGTGGTTTGATCCAGTTGGCATGGCTGCCTGGAACCTGTTGGGAATAGTAGTGTGCCACATCTGGGGGGCGTCAGGTTGGGGAAGGCAGCTGTACAACCTCATTGATTGACTCTTGGACCAGTGGTTGGACTGCAGAACAAACTCAACCAAGTTAAAGTTTTCTTCCTAAGAAGAAAGTTTTAGAGTTTGCTAGGTGGATATCTGTCTTCTCCACAAACTGGGTAAATGAGCCAGTGTGATGTAGTGGTTAAGAGCCTGGACTGGGACTCAGAGGATCCGGGTTCGAGTCCCTGCTCAGCCATGAGGCCACCTGGGTGACTTTGGGCCAGTCACAGACTCTCGGCCCAACCTACCTCACAGGGTGGTTGTTGTGGGGATAAGATGGAGGAGGAGAGGTAAGCTGCCTTGAGCCCTTTGTTGGGAAAAGGCAGGATATAAATCGAAAAATAAATAAATAAAAATGAGAGATAAAGTGGTGATTGCAGTTCAGTGTCAATTACAGAAACTTCAGTGATACACCTTAGCTTGAAAAAATGAAATCTAAATTTCGGATGTACTATGAATCAGTCTGAGCCCATAGTTACTTATCAGGAAAGAAATCTTGGTGTCTAGCCTAAGCAGCCTGATGAAAACGTTGCCCCAGTGAGCTGCAGTTGTGACAAGGGCAAGTTTTATATTGGGCTGTTTAGTTATAATTAGGGAAAGGATCAGAAAGAACACTGCAAATGTCAGCATAATATTTGTGTTGTAAGCCGCCCCGAGGCTTCGGCAAGGGGCGGCATAGAAATGTTATAATAATAATAATATCTGTATATGAGTCTGTGGTGTCGCCACCCCTGTAATACTGTATGTATTTTTGGTAGCCAAACCTCAAAGGATATTTTGTAGAACTAGAAATGTTTCAGAAAATAGCAACCAGAATGATCGGGGGGGCTGAAGCAAGTACCCAAGGAGGGACAGCTTTTAAATTCTCAAAAAAGCCCCTAGTGCTGGAAGAACTTCTACATTAAAGAAATCTTCGTGTTGGTCAATAGCTTGATGAAAAAGTTGTTCGAGCTGCCCCTGCAAAAAGGATAAATTTGTGAGGAGCCACTGTTGGCAGTACTCGGCTAGATGGACCAGTGGTCGGAGGCATGGGGCCTGTTCGCGCTTTGCACTCCTAGCATGCCGGGTTAATCAGGCCCCAAAGTTTAGTGGGGCCGATCGGAGGCTCATTTATATATTCAAACTACAACCGTGGCTTGTCATGTTACGCAAACCTGGTTAGCAAAGCGCCCGCAACCCATGCTGTGGTGTTGAGGTTGAGATCTCAACCATGCCAGTGTTCTGCTCTCACTGCCTTTGCGTAGCGTAACAATCCACAGGCATGGCCTGGATATACAGAAGCCGCCTGGTCCGTGATGTGCTATGGTGATCGTGTGAAGCATATTGCTGTAGAGCAGCTTCCGTGTTTCCCGGCAGTAGCAACTTCAGGGCAGGCCAAAAAAGATGCGTCGTTACACTGTGGAATTCTCCACTATGAGACGTCATGATGGGCCTTTTTAGCTTGGGTGGCTTTTGCAAGGGGTTTAAACCAATGGATAGAGGGCACATTCATGTATAGCCAGCAGTGGGTGCCGGGGGCACTACGCCTACTGGTTTGTGAGGAGCTGAAGCTGGAGAGTTCTCTTGCTGGCCTCTCTCTTTGCGAGTATTTTATTTGCCGCTGTGAGCAATAGGTTGCTGGGATAGATGAGCATTTGGTCTGATCTGGCAAGGGTGCCCGTGTGCTCTTAGTCACTTGTATGATTGCTGGCCCTCGTACCAGATATTACTACATTCTTGTGGAAATTACGCTGAGATTGAGTGCAGTGAGCAGTTAAATTCTAGAACTGGAACTGGGGAGTTCTGGGTTCCACCCTTCACTAGGCTCAGCCGCCGACTCAGCTTAATCTACCCCATAGGGTTGTTGTACAGATAAAAAGAGGGCAGGAGGACCATGCCATGGTCCATTCCAAGAGGAGTAACCGCAGGGTATAAACATACAAAAGTTAAGAAACATCTTACAAACCTGTCAAAACCAAAGTGACCCGGCAGCATATAAATCATGTGTCATTTGTAAAGAAAAGCATAATATAAAGTTGAGTTGAGTAACTGGGTTTCTTGGTATGAAGAAGTGTACTTGGTTTTGTGTTTGCAAAGAAAATGCTTTGGGAGTTTTAACAGAACACAGTACGCAGAGCACTTTCACAGCAGTGAGCGTGAGTGGATTGCTTTTATGGTCCCTTTGCAGTGTGGTGCGTTTCTGTGTCGCTTGCGTACTCCGGGCCTCTGTGAAGATCGTATTGCAACAAGTGACATGTTTATGCAAAGTCATCTGATATAGTCCAAAATATCAGGATGCGTTCTGGTGATGTGCGGGGACAGTATAACGATTTGGCAATCCTCTGATGTTGCAACAAGGAAAGGCTGTGGGGAAGAAGGGTGCTACGAAGGCTTTGGCAGGAAGGGTTGCAGTTGGTCAGGCAGTGATGGTGATGGAACGGGGAGGGGCTTCACTTTTGGTAAGTGTGCTAGTGGCAACTGGAAGAGTAGGGCTATGCTTGCTGCTGGGTGGGGTCCCAGGAGGGGAATTGTGAAAGATTTGAGGTTGGCTCCTTCCCTAGAAGCTGGATTATATGATGCTAATGTACATTACTGGCACCAAAAATGCTGTGTCATGAAGCTGGGTTATACAACATACAGAATGTTATCTGTGGCAAGGACTTGACTAAAGTGTTAATTAAGTTTATTCAAGCTCCTCCCTCCAGAATAAAAAAACATATCATTGCTTGCAAAACAATCCAGCCACACTGCAGCTCTGCAGGAATACTTTGCTGTCACTTGAGTCAGATCTCACTCTGTTTTCTGTCTCTGTCAGGGGTCAGTTTTTCCTCTTGCTTGTACAAAGACATCAGGCTTGGGGAGGGGAAAAACGCTTGCTTGTGAGAGGGATGTAGTCGTCCCAAGTGATTAGGGAAGGAAGATCTTTTTAAAGAGGATAATAATGAAATCCCCTTTGGGCTTGCACTATGCTACCAATGACTTAGATTGGTGTACTGTGGTGTCCCTCAGTGTTGTGCCTACTGGATGCTTTGGCCTACACCTCCCAAAATTTCCAGCCAGCTGCTGGGAACTCTCGTCCAACATACCGAGAAGAAACCAGGTTGGGAAAGACTGTGGCACAGAGACAAGCCCTGTGGACCTCTTTGCAAACATTTCCCCAGCTCTTTATGACACAGATGCAGAAATGTAAAACAGAATTATTCTGTATGTTTCATGCATATTCTTTATTTCTTCTGACCCTCAGGGCAGTGCTAGTAAGTTTTCCAGGGAGTGTCTTATCTGCTTGTGAGCAGAGCAGCTTAGTTTCGGAAAGGTGGTTGCCTTCAGACTTGAATCACACAAGCAGTGCACACACATTTTCAGCGCTGCATTAGAAAGAACCATTTTAAAAGGACATTGACTTCTTACTGCAGAAGGCATGGGAACTTTGCCTCTCACACAACTGCAGCGAAATAAACCCGAGCAAAGTTGTCGCCAGAGCTTTTTGCAGAGCCAGGGAATTGGCAACCAATCCAGAGCTGCCATTCTTAGGTAGGCACGAAAGGGCCATTTCAAATACTGAATGTAAGAAGTGGAGGAGCAAATGCAGTACTTTCCTAAATAGGCTTCATTGATGGCTCCATTCAATGCCTGGTTTAAGTCAAATCATTTTAACATTGATCTCCACAGGCCAAAGCTTATGGATTAGGAAAGAGAGCAAGGAGGAGTTTATGTCTGTTTGGGAGAACACTGGGATTCCTTAAAGTAGGGGCAAAGGGCCTGGTGCAGCCATATGTTTTGGGCTATAGAACTCCCATAAGCCCTAGCCTACATGGCCACCTTGAAGTGGCCAGGTTGCCTGCATCTACTTTAAAGGTTTATTGGGGCTTCCCTGCTGAGAAGATCAGGCGTGGTGGACAGGCTTCTTTGAAGGATAGTTTGTCCTGCTGGTAGCCAACGGCCCTCTAAAATGCTCAGTTGCTAGGAAGTTTTGAATGGGCTTTTGGGGCGCATTTCTGTGTGCCGAAGGGTCTCTGTGAGCTGTGCATTCACCGTGAAATGCCCCCTGGAATCTTTTGCAAGGGGCAGCAGTTGGCTTAGATGTTCATCTGGAAAGCTGTGCTTGACTTGCTGAGGAAGAGGTAGGAGATCCCTGTTGTGTTTCTTCCTGCTTTGAGCCACATCACGGTCTCGTGTAGCTTTCTAAAAACTGCAAAAGGACCTTTGCTATAGCCAAAGTGGCTGGGCTGCTAGTGTTGTAATTTGAACACTACTGGACTGCGACCCTTGTCCTCCTTGACCATTGGCCATGTTGGCTGGGTCTGCTGGAAGTTGTAAATCCAAAACATCTGCAAGGCATCGGGTTACCTTCTTTGCCCTAAAGTGCAAGCCCTGAAAAATAAGGCTGTAAAATTAGATCGACTGGATGTGGATGATGAACTGTGGTCCCCAAAGCAGACCATGAGTTGCGTGAGGGACAGCCTCCCTTGCATAATCAATATTTGCCAGATTTGGGTGACGGAGCACCCCCTGGGCAGGGGCTACCTATTCCAAAGGTGGCCATGCATGTCCCACACCCACTGCAGCCTCACTCTGTTTTAAATAGCCCAGAGTGGGCGGTAGTGTCATGCAAAAATCCCACTGGACAGCTGCTTGGTTCACACATAAGCCAAACTGTGCTTCTTTTAACCTACAGTTTGTTACTCTACAAAGGCTTGGAACCTAATTCACCCATCATTTCAACCCACGATTTTGTTGCTTTACCCAGGGGTAACCCACAGTTTCACTGCCAGGTGAACAAGCAAAGCACTGTCCTTTGACTGTCCAGCTTAAGAAGACAAAGGATGCTTTGGGCAGCTTCACCTGTCCAGTGGCAGAAGGCCTGCACTCAGCAAAATTGGTTCCTGGCAGATGCAGCCACCTGTCGCACCTGTGACATACCAAATTCTCAGGCAGCCCAGCCCCAGAGGGCTGGCGGGGTGTCATTCTGGCCCAACACAGGCTTTGTGTCCATACCTTACAGGTGGGATGCTTGAACAACCTGTTAGTGATGCGCTTCTTTTCTTTCCTCTCATCATATCAAAATGCATTGCCCTTTCCCAGGAAGGATGCATTTGAACCAACATGAATTGGAAATGAAATATTCAAAAAGTTCATTCTTGTGCTTTGGTATATAGCATGGCCTTGGCAAAGCTGAAGCACTGCTCTGTGTAAACAAGCTTGCGAAATCCAGGTTTTGTGGACCTGGCAGAGAAGACGACTTCCTTAAGATTGAGAGGAAGGGAGGATGACGCTGACCTTACTGCTTAAGGACACTGGAAGAACCTGCACCATTTCTAATTATAGTATCCCATCTGAGCAGTGAAATGAACACTGTACTCTGTTTTCCACATGTTCTCTATCAGTTTCCGGGAAAATGTTCTTTGGAAATCTCTTGGAATGGAAAGGATAGAAGTCCAGGTGGCAAATCACTGCAATGTTCAGAGGTCTGCTAAATTGACAGAATGGAAGCATGTTATTTTTGGATGGGGAGAGCCTCAAACATTTATCAAGCAACAACTCTGGTCATACGCACCAGGTCAGGGTGGGTGGTGACACGGTTAACAAACCACTCACAAGCAGCCCGTGAGTTGTTCTAGGGTTCCAAGGGTTTCTTCGTAATGGAAGATCAGCATCCCTGGTATGTAGGACATGCGCCTGATTCAGCTGAATAAACCTTTCCTGTATCTTAAGTGTGTTGTTTAATTCATGGTTCTTCTTCCTGGACGTTGTTTTATTGTTGATGGTCTGTAGGATTAAAATTGCAAAACAAAGTGCCATTTCAATATCTGCTTTTTTGTAGATCCGTCGAAGGCGTCTTGCCCGGCTTGCTGGTGGGCCATCTTCCCAGCCTTCCACTCCACTTACATCTCCACAAAGGGAGAACCCACCAGGACCGCCTGTGGCAGCACCGTCCCCTGGCGCACCCCACAGCCTTGGGCTAAATGTTCACAGCATGACTCCTGCTACCTCTCCGATAGGCGCGTCAGGTGAGCAGGTCTAATTTTTAATGTATCGCTCTCCTGCGCACACATGCATAAGGGACCTTATACCCCGGGACTGAATCAAACCCTTCCGGGACTGCAGCCTCTGTTCCTTTACCTCTAGGTGGTTTCCTGCCTTTTGTGGCATTACCCTCCAAAGGCTTACTTACTGGCAGAAAACGCCTTAAGATACAAAATGCCACAAAATTTTTGTGTTTTGGTTCCATCTTTATTTAGTTTTGGCCTGCCACCAGAACACAGCTCCCAAGAACTTCTCTGAAATTGAATTCAATCATCAGGTTTAAACTACCCAATAGCCCAACTTCTCTGGGCAACTTACAATTTTTACAGTATAAAATACAATCAATAAAACAATGAATGAAAACCGTACGTAATAAAACAAAAGCAAAACCAGTATCAAAGCCTGAAAACACTCCGATTAAAGCCAGTGTGAAACAGCAAGAAATATCCCATGTACATAATAAAATGAATGTTGGGGTCCCTCTGATTTCAAATGGTACCTTCAGCCCTGGTGTGCATGGATGCATTGTTTGGATTCTTAATTTAGAATCTCAGTTTGCTAGGAATAGTCCAGATACTGAGTTCTCTTTTACTTTGTGGAAATGTAAAGCATGGTTTACTTACGCTTTCCCCAACCTGGCGCCATCCAGATCTGTAGGCCAAGACGTCCCCTCAGTCCCAGCCAGCAGGGCCGTTGGTCCAAGAGTGTGTGTGCTGGGCAGGTCAAATAATGTAATGCACACCAGTACCATGCCTATTAATTTTCCTTTGCTCTCCTGCCTTCCCCCTTGATCTGCACGTGTGCAGTTTAGTTAATGCACTGCTTTGCTGCCGCCACCGTTAAACTCTGATCATTGACCTTGTGACTGAGGGGCAATATAACAATAAAGAGTTACTTTTCGTGTTTGAAGCAGCTCAGGTAACACAAGTACAACCACTCCCTTATCTGTTTGCTTCGAGAAGTCAGTTTGTCTGGCCTACTCCAGTGCCGAATACAATATCGTTCATGCCCCCCGGAGAGGGGGAAGATTGTCATTTAAACTAGTGATTAGGCGCAGTTCTAACTTCCTGAGTCGTCTTCTGAACTTTGCCAGAACTGGATAATATAAATGTTTCATTGCTTGGCAGGCAGCATGTAGATTGGGAGGGGGCAGCAGGCTGATGTTTCTTTTTCTGTGCTTTGCATTACTATTATGGGCTGGCCTGATGGTAGCAGGTTCTTTCAATTTCAATTGATTGTTCACAGTTACAGATCGATCATTCATGGATTTTTTTTTTTTTTTTGTGCACTGGAGGAAGAGGGAAAGTTTCTAATCCTGATGTTAAAGTCACTGGAGTCCCCTGATATGTCTGACGTTTTCAGTTTCTTGCCTACTTGAGAGAACAATAGTTCAGGGATCACAGGATGTGTGGGGGGTCCCCACTCTAAAGCCATAGGCACTACTGCAACCTTGGGAAGCAGAGGTCAGGATCTGATCCCTCCTTCTGTCCCTGAAGGACCTGATAGCCAGTAGTCAAGAACACCGGCAGTCGTCGTCCACATCATCTGGAGGGTCCGGAGGTGGGGAGGAGGCTGGCTTGCAGCGATCTCAAGGAAACACACAGCTGGCCGGAACCCTGACTGGGAGCACTACTGTTGGGGGATTCAGATTTTGTTCTGGGTCTTCTCTCCCTCCCTCTCCCCCACCTCTCCCTCCCTCGGGGTATGTGTGTTTGTGTGTATGTTTCAGGATGTGCTTAACATTCCACACATGTAATAACCCCATTTTTCTGATGTCTTCCCGGAAGGTGTAGCCCACCGAAGCCAGAGCAGCGAAGGTGTGAGTTCGCTCAGCAGCTCTCCATCGAACAGCCTCGAAACACAATCTCAATCTCTCTCCCGGTCACAGAGTATGGATATTGATAGCGTCTCTTGTGAGAAAAGGTAAACAGGATTTCGTCTGCTCTCTGGCGCAAGGTGGTCTGGTTTTGGGTTCCCTCTCTGTGCTTGTGTTGCCTTCGCGGGAGCTGCGTGTGCCGTTTCTGCCCTGGCCGGTGGGTTTAATGGAGCTGCTTTGCCGGCTGCTGATGACGAGTTAGAACTGATTTTGGCCGATTAGGCAGGGTTGTTGTTGCTGTGTGCTGTCACGTTGCCTCTGACTTAACGGGCATCCTGTGAGTGAAAGCCTTCCAAAATGAGAGCCAGTGTGGCGTAGTGGTTAAGAGCACGGGACTGGGACTCAGAGGATCTGGGTTCGAGTCCCCGCTCGGCCATGGAGCCAACTGGGTGACTTTGGGCCAGTCACAGACGCTCAGCCCAACCTACCTCACAGGGTTGTTGTTGTGGGGATAAAATGGAGGAGGAGAACGATATAAGCTGCCTTGAGCCCTTTGTAGGAAAAAGGCAGGATATAAACCGAAACATAAATAAAAATAAAAAATAAAAATGACCCATCCATGACAGCCTTGCTTGGCTGTTCAAAATCCAAGTCTCTGGCTTCCTTTGTGGAGTCAATCCATCTCTTTTATAAAGCCAGGGCACCTTTACGAAGGTAAAGCAGCTTTGTAATTTTGGGGCCTGAAATACCAGACATAGGTAGGGAGGCAGGCTAGTAAGGAAATTCTGTTTTCTTGTAGCTTTTCCTGAATCATTAGGCTGTTTTGAGTTGCTTCTTCCTAAAAGCTTTGATTAGCAACTGGTTTTATCAGTGGGTGCCAAAATAGCCCAGGGCTGATAAGCCGAGATCATGTCTACCTACCTCAAAGTAACCTGGCAAATTTAGTTAGAGCTACCAGATAACTCCCCTCCAATCTCCACATTGGTAAATGGAGGTCATGTGCCATATTGTCTGTTGGGGGCAGCTTTGCCATTGGGATGCTATTTCCTGACCCCCCCAGTTGGGGATGTGTGAGGACGTGAATTTCAGCTTGTTTCTGAACAGGAGTTAACTAGTTCACACCCCCAGAATTGAGCAAAGTCTTGGAACCAGCAGACACAGTCAATAGGTTTCCAAGCTCACTGTAAGGTTTGCAGTCGCAAAAGCATTTGGCCACATGGGCACATTTACAAAATGCACATGAAAATATGTAATCTTCTGAAAAATGTGCATAAAAGGTGGGGAAAGAATACATTTGTTTCAAAGATAGACAGAATTAATACATGTACCTGGTAAAATATGTGGGTGGGGGGAGAGGTACCCCGTGCAAATCTCAGTTTTGCATTCCAGGCAACTCTAAAATGGTCTCATTTTTCTATGACTCTTATGTACATTCCATGGCTATAAAAAACTACTATTTTAGAGTCATGACATTCTAAAAGAAGCCTGCAGAATCGAAATGCACCCTCAGCATGCATGTTGTGTGCTCTGCTTTTGCAATCCTGTGAAGGCACCAACACAAACAGGAGAGGTTGTTATGGCTCCTTGTGGGCTCCCTATACATCCGCTCTATATGGCTGCTTTCGGCTTGGGTCATAGATGGCGCGCGCTTTCTCAAAAGCCAAGCAGGATGAGCAATAGATTGCAGAAGGTCAGGCTATTGACCACTTAACTGTTAATGGCAACCTTTTAATGGTTCCGGCTGTTCCTCGGTGCGTCACTCTCTTTCTCCTCCTGCTCCTTTCACTTAATAGCAGCTGTCCATTTTGGTCATCAGCTTTCAGGTGTAAGACCCTTTGGAAATACCTGGAGATAAATGGGCCCTTTATTCTATTTCTAGTATGTCCCAGGTGGATGTCGATTCAGGAATTGAAAACATGGAAGTCGATGAAAATGACCGAAGGGAGAAACGGAGCCTCACCGATAAGGTGGATAAGCTGCCATGGGGGTGGGTTTGGGGGGGTACTTGACCCTAATCTTTGACGGGGCAATGCATGTACGTGTCTGAAAGCTCATGGTATTTACGTATTTCTTTTGATTTACTCAATCTGTTTTCAGAGGCTTGAGGAACATAACATGCTAGTATCCGTAGTACACTAGTAGTACACTAGTGTACTACTAGTGTACTACAAATACTACACTAGTATTTGTAGTACAAGCATTAGCAGTGTCTGTGTGGCATTCCATATCCAGGTTGATTCTGGAGTGGTGGTAAATGGCAAAAACATCAGTAGCATGGCTGGTCGGCAAGAAAGGCTTCCCAGAACAAAGATGCGAAGGTGCCAATCGCAAAACAGTTTTGGTGCCTCTCTGACCTCCAGAGGCAGGGAATGCGATAGAAACGGGGCTGCCAAGCCGAACCCCCTTTACCTGGTTAGCTCCAGTCAGGCCATGTAGAACCACCAGGAAAATGTCTTCTGATGACCTTCTAGGCTTTTTCTAACTCTCTGATTCTGTGACTGGGCAGGTTGATCATATAAGTGATAAACAGGTACAAAATGGTGCATGGCACGGGGAAGGGGGTAGCAGGACATGGATATGTTGGTATGGCGAGGGAACCTGGGCCTTTGGAGAACGTGTCTCTCTGACTTCAAGCAAGCCAGAAAAAACTGGATTGCCGTGGGTACCGTTTGTGGTCTTCTCCGAAAGTAATTTGTAAACACCTAGTCAAAAACATTAAATAAAAAGCTAGTCTTTGCTCTGTTAAAGAGCACTTGATCCATATAAATATAAGAAAACCTAGATAGGGTGTGATAATTAATTCATAAATAGATTTGGACTGAGCCATCTGCTCTATTGAGTATATGTAAGATATTTTTAGCATCATAACTGTAAAACTTTAAAAAATAATAATCAGGCTGATTTGTTGAGATAAAATCCTGAAATAGTTATGCCCTGCCATTCTGTTTTACTCTTGGCAGTTTGATGCTTTGGTTGAAAATGGATGTCACATAACAATATGTCAACCTGCTTTTGATTTGCTAGTCCATAATAGGAACATTCCTTTTGACTCTTATTTGCAATCCTAAAGAAAGATCAGACTCGGTACCCTTGTACGTGCGTTGAACTGGTGGGGCTGGGTGAGATCCCTCCATCTGTAAAAATAGTGGTTAGACGGGTTGCAGAGCCCGTGTTATTTCTGTACTTTGATCTTCTCCATCTTGGTTCCTTCCAGATGTCTTAGATTTCAGCTTCTACCGGCCCCAGACAGGATGGCCAGAGGTCAGAAATTGTCAGAGCTGTAACCTAGCATCTGAAATGCACTAGGCTGGGGAAATACACTCACTTGAGCACCTGGCCTTTCATTGCACTTTGAAATGACTATTCCCCTTCTTTTTTCTCTGGTAAAGGAGCCCCCCTCAGGATCAGAAATATCAGAGGAGCAAGCCTTGCAACTAGTCAGCAAGATCTTTCGGGTCTCCTGGAAGGACCGAGACAGAGATGTCATCTTCCTGACTTCACTTTCTGACCAATTTAAGCAGAACCCAAAAGATGGTAAGTACCTTGGGCTCCCCCCCAATGCATTGTTAAGGCTGCTGAATCCAGGCCATCTGACTTGGTGCTCTTTAGATGAGTCAATAGCAACTCCACCTTTGATTTAAAAAAATGCTTTCTCATCCCTCTTAGGTATAGATTATTTATAGTCCAACTCTAACAGAAAATTCCAATGGGCAATGAGTGTAGCTCTCATTTTCCAAATACATGAAGAAATACATTTAGCATGATTAAAATCTATATCCTGCTTTCCTAGGCAAAATGCATGTATACAACAGTTTCCAGTGTCAAAAGATCAAAGGAGGTTAGATGTTCTCGAGAAGTGAACAGGACCCAGTAAAAACAGCAAAGACAGAAGAAGAAAAAACCTCTCAGAAAAATAGCACAACATGCCTACCGAAATGGAAGTGCTGGTTATTTCTTGCACATTCCTGAGTCTTGATTCTTCCCCAAATTAAAAGTTCTCTATCTGCACCTGCTTATTCTCTGGGTGTGTTTCTCTGTCTTGCACATGATATATCACAAGTGGGATGTGCCAGTCAGTAGAATTCTGATCAGTACATTCTGCATGTGCGTATTTCATGTCTACCTATATTCGAAACAGTTTTTTGCTTTTGTTTAACATTGCAAGCTTGGAAAAGGAAAGACCTCAGTTAGAGATTGTGCTTAGGTTCACACTAATTTCTGGGATGTGCGAAGTGGGTACAGGACTGAAACAATTTTTCATACAGTTGTAATCACAGCTCAGCCTGTTAGGCCAACTAGCGGGGCAGCGCTGGCACTTCCGAACTCTCCTCCAAATCTTGCTCCCTGGGATCCTTCAACTCCGGCTTGGCCAGCTTTGGGGTGTCTCCAGACCCCCTCCGGTAGGCTACAGCCCCAGCACTGGTGGGGGGGGGAGGACATTTTGAAGCCTCTACGGAGCCCCCAAAGGGTCACAGGGGACATGCTGGAAGCAGCAAACTTGGCGACCCTCTGCTCAGCTCTGGTCATTCTCCCCGCACCCCTTCTGAGCCAAACTCAAGGCGAGAGAAGACTGTAGATCTTCTCGTGGGAGATTCCTGCCGGGAGTGGGCTGGTGCCAGAAGGCAGCGAATTCCCATCTGACTGCTGTGCTTGGCTTCCCTCGGCGGAGCCCCCAGAGGCGCTTGTCATCCGCAGATGGTGGCCGTGTGGGCACCACGAGGCCTGCATGGGGAAGGGATGGGCTCCTGGGGGCGGCTCAGCGCCCACTTGTGGTGACTCGGCAAAGGGTGGCATTCAGTCTGTTCTGCTGGCAAACTAACACGCTTTGCCTGCGCCTTCAGATCCTTTGCAGCATCTGCTTTCCAGCGTGGGGCAGCGTCCATGAATCTTACCGGGACACATTCCCCTGGGATGTAGATCTATAGGCCGCCACAGGGTGCTTGGTTGTGTGGCCCTTCTTTTGTGAAAGCTGCTTTGGGTGGTGACGCCAAAGAAGGCCTTCGTGGCCACTCCTCCAAGCCAAGGGCCTGCTTCTCCAGGGTGGTCCTTCCACCAGCAGGCTTTCCGTTCAGGCAGGCCTCTGGCACATGGGCAAGGCTTTCGGGCTTTATTCTGTTCTCATTTCATGTACGTTGTGTCTAGCGCATTTATTGTTTTTGTAATCAAGCTTTAGTCGTACTTGTAAGTTGCCTCGGAAGCCATTTTTCTTGGTAAAGAAGTGGGTAATCAGTCAATCGGTCAATCGCAATCCTGGGGTGACAACCTCATAGCCTCACTTGTGGGGGGCACCACTTTTGCGGGCCAGACTCGTAGCTCACCCCATGGTCTCTCTCTTGTCCTTTGCCCTCAAAAGTGTTTTCAGACTTTAAGGACTTGATCGGGCAGATCCTGATGGAAGTTCTGATGATGTCAACCAAGTCCAGGGAAGAAAACCCCTTTGCCAGTTTGACAGCGACATCGCAGCCCATCGCAGCCGCTGCCCGGTCGCCGGATAGAAATCTGGGTCTGAGCACCGGCTCTAATCCGGGCACAAGCCCTGTTTTCTGCAACGTTGGCTCGTTTGGCTCTAGTTCCTTATCAAGGTAAGCTTGGCCGCCTGGCGCTGATTTACGAACCAACCTTAATGCGCACTCCATGTTCACATGGCGGTGGGAAAGCAGGGGGCACATCTGCTGAGCTGACCTTCCCTCCCCAAAAGCTGTGGCAAGGTGGAGTGGAGGAGGAAGGGGGCACGTGGAGGGGCCTCGGGGGGCCCAGGCGCCTGACCTCTCAGCTGGTCTTCTCTGCAGTTGTCGTCCTTGGCTGTGGCTTTCCTCTTCAGTGACGAAAGCCACGACTTTGTGGGTCCAACTCCCCCTGCTGTTGAGTAAGAGCAGACACTTCTGGGATGCCAGGCAGTCTGTTTCACAGGAAATACGTGCAAATGGTGGCCATTCCTCCTCTGAGGCAGATGATGTCGACCTAGTGTGACATTCAGGGTTGGACTCTTTCCCGAGAGGCTGGGCAGAGGATCCTGGGACTTGTGGTGCCACACAGCTGGAGGGCGCCTGCTTGGACGAGGCTGAACTTAGGAAGTGCAGTGCTAAGCGGCCCGGTCTATTTTTGCATCTTTCTCGCACCTCTTGCTGTATTCTCAGTTGCCACTTTGTCTCCTCCCCTCCTTTCTCTTTCCTCTCTCTCCTTTTCCGATGATGGCAGTCTCTACGGAACCAGCCCGGCACCAACTTTCACTTCCTCAAGCCACGCTCCCTTGGCCGGTTCTTTCCTCACCTCTTCTGCCAGCCCGGTCACCCCCACCCCTGCCCCTTCCCTTTCTGTCAGCCCTCTTGTCACAGCAGCAGGTCCGCTGGGCCCTCAGCCCTCCTCCCCGAGGTACCGCCCATACACGGTCTCTCACTTTCCGGCTCCTCCCGCCTCACCCTCAGCGGGCACCTCCGTCGTCTCCCGCTCTCTGACCCCTCCAGTCGTGAGTGCCAGTCCTCCAGGTGCCCGGGCCAGTGTGTCCAGACTTAGACCTGTAGCCATAGCCCTGCCTCTGTTCACTGCTCTTGGGAGACACTCCTCTGTCCTCAGCAGGACACCCTCTAGGTACACTTTGTTTTGCAACGTGGCGAGTTTGCACTTGAGCGTGTGCTCCTCAGGGTTGCAGTGATGTGGTTTGCTTTTGAAGAACTTGAGTGTCGCTCTTGTCTAACTAACTCCTTTGTGATACTACTTTTCTTCTGGTTGGGTTTCTGACTCATGCTTCAGCCAAGTTAATACACTGATTGCAAGCAAGGCCTGTTGAACTACTCCACTTCTGGGCATCAGGTGCAGTAATACCAGGGGCATCTTGCAGGGCAGCATAGGGGAAGCAGTAGGGGCCAAAACTGTGCTAGAGAAAGAGACGTGAGTGGACCAGCTTGCTGTATACAGGAAAAAGATGAGAAGTTGTGTGGTTTATCCTGGTTTAAAGGCTTTATCCAGTATTTTTTACTTCAATTTGTGAACTGCCCGGAGAGCTTTGACTGTTGAATGGTATAGGAATGCAGCAATTGAATAGGGGCACTGCCCTAAGCAATTTCTGGTGGGAAAAAGGTCTTGAAACTACCAATATTCCCTACCCAATAGGCAAGGCTTTTGTTTCCTCCAAGGAACCAAATCCAGATGATGGAATCCTCTTTATTTTTATCCTCACCAACAACCTACCTGTTAGGTAGGTGGTGAGGCTGAGAGTCAGTGACTGGCCCAAAATCTCCCAGGGAGCTTCATAGCTGAGTGGGGCTAGAAGCCAGATTTCCCAAGTCCCTGTCAGCACTGTAGCTACTACACCGCACTGGCCCTTAGAACAAGGGCTACTTGAGCTGTGATCTTGTGTATGGTGCCACGTGGGCTCGATGGGGCTGTGCTATGAAGCCACTTCCCTACTGAGCTAGCCATTGATGGAAGAGCTTGCCTGCGTCGAAATTAATTCGACATTGGGCGGTATGTGTGTGGCTTTTTTTTTAAATCAGTGTCGCTAATCCGTTTCATTCATAGACGCCAAACTCCTTAGGTGCACTTAAAATCCAGTGTGGGTTTCTCTGATTCTATTCTTCTTTTCAGGGAGGCTTGATGCCTCCTCCCCTTTCACGGTGGTCATGTCCCCCCGCTGTTCCTACCTGCAAGGGACATGGCAGTGACGAGCAAGGGGCCGTTTGCTTTGGGCTGCTGCTGCGGTGGTCCAGTTCTGATGCGAGGCTGGAGGCAAGCAGGGCATTCCAGTGCTTAGCACTAGTGCTGGCAAAAGACACCCCCCCACCACCCTGGCCCTGTGTCTGTGTGTGCTCCTCACTCGGCCCTGCCGACTCCGTTTGACGTGGCCCTTGGGGTCCAAAATAATGGTGCAGACCAGGGTCGGCGGGTCTTATTTGGAAAAAGGCAGCTGTGTCTTTCCTGGAGGAAGGCCGTTCTCTGTGGTAGAGCCGTGCTTTTCACAGGGAGACAATCCCTTCCCACAAAGAGACCTGCGAGAGATGTTGGGGTGACCCAACGGTTTGAATAGGTAGCACCAGGCTGGATGGACCCAAGGCCTGGCCCAGTGCAAGGCAGTTAAATCAGGCAATCAGAAGATCGCACAGCTTCTGGGATTTGCTGCCTCGATTCTCTTGTAGGAACTCTGGTTTAAAACACACTTGCAGTAAGTTACTACTATAATTCTGCGCAAAGATAGCCTCCTGAAAACACGTTTATTTATTTAAAACATTGGTATGCTGCCCGATTCTGCTGCAGCACCTCTGGGCAGCTCATAATCACAAGATCAAACACAATAAAAACCAACTACAACATATTAAATGTACAATATCCATAAAAGATGGGCAAAATACAAAACAAAGATCAAATGGCGTTATCTAGTAATTTTTTTTTTTTTTTAAAGGAAGGTCTTTACCTGGCACCAAAAAGAATGTAAGGAAGGCACTAGGTGAATCTCCTTGCGGAAGACATGACTGAGAGAGGGAGGGAGGGAGGGACAGAGCAGTCTGCTCTGCTCTGCTTTCATTAGTCTGGAGTGAAAACTTTGGTCCCTCGGACGTCTGGATTCTTTGCAGCATTTTGCCTTGCGATGGAGCACTTTAACCGTGTTGTGGCTTTTAACGAGTGTGGCTGCGACTTGATTTGCTGCATGGACTCTGTGAGGATTATGTTGGCCAAACCAAGAATTCGCTGTTCTCCCGTCACTCTTTTGGCCTTTCTCCTGCCCTTCTCATACTCACTCCATATTTGCTTTTGTCATGATAGTATGTACGACAACCCTTTCTCCCTCTTCCTTGCTGTTTCTGATGTGTCTGGCGACAGTACTGATGAAGAAGAGGAGGAGGAGGATGACTTTTCTTGTGTCCAGTTTGGGACCAGGTATTCCACGAAGCGTGTGGCTTTACCTCTGTCGTTGCTCCTAACACATGTTTGCATCTAGTGTTCTGCTTTCCCTGTCCCCCTCTCAAAACCCGCATCTGATTGCATTGACACAGTAACACTTAAAAACAAAATGAAAAACCATTGTGTCTTTGCCCACACGTTAACTGTTATCCTCGTTAAACCTGTTTACGCTCTTCCTGTGCTTTGGTATAAGACTGCCTGATAGCAAGTGAAAGAGGTGGAGGAAAGCCATTTTGAACAGGCACTTTAACCCGTAGCTTTCGACAGAGAGTCATAGAGGGGGAGAGTCCTGCTCCTAGAACCCTCTGCAGGATCCCTGTTTGCTCTGGCATGTTCTGAACAGTCGCAGTGCGCTCACTCGATCCAGCGTAAACAGTGTTAGATGCTCCTCTAAAAAGGGGTACAGAGCTGCAGGCAGTCCCTGGGAGCCCCCCGTTTCCATTGGATGGTTTCCCCACTTCCCTTCCATCCGGCAGGTTCCTAAGGCTTGACTACTGGCTGTAAGCCTCGCTCTCAGATACGCTGGCATTCATTGCATTTTGGCCCTGCCTCTTCTGTGTAAGCTGCAGTGCAGCCCCCGAGAGGTCCAGCGCCCCTGCTAAACAGCGGCCGGAAAGTGTGTGAGGCTTTGTGTAAGCAGGAGCCTGTGTAAACTTGGCTGTGAACCCAAGCTTGTGAACTGGTGGGGCAGCTCCAGTGACGGCTCTTTGCCGATCATGTGAAGAAGAGTCGGGAATTTTGTCCCATTCCAACGGGAGCTTGTTTCTGCCTCAGATTAACTCCCGTTTTGGGAGATGCCCACTGGAGAAAGGCGGCATCTGCTCTGCGCTTTAGTGTGACCATAGGCCCTGCCACTGCACACGCAACATTAGCAGTCGCTCAGCTGGTTTGTTCTTGCACCAGCATGCAGATTTTCTCAGAGTCGGAAGCAAGCAATTGGAAACTATTAATGGCACGGGTGTAAACAAACATCACGAGTCCCACTTAGCCAGCACTTTCCAGAGTGTTGACTTCAAGGAAGTATCCGTGATATCTGGCCATGCAAGTTTAACAACTGGAGAGGTTGCTTAGCCAGAAGTGCTGCTTGAAAAGGTGCTGAGGAGACTAAATCAGAAGATGTTCATCCGCGTTGCTTCACAAACCCAAGTATCTCTGGAATGCGAGCACTGGCATTTTTATTTTCAAAAAAGGTTCACTTGGTTTCCTTCCAGGGGGGTGCTTAGGATTACGAGCAACACAGATTCATACCCAAGATGGAAGTAAAATATAAAGATAGAACTGGCTGAGAGCACAGAACCTAGTTCGGCAGTAATGAACAAGCAGGCCGTTGTCCTAGGGTTGCTTCTGCTGGGCCACAGTGGTAACGTCTTCTGAATCTTAAATAGGTAACTTCACAACGCATTTGTCAGTAAAGCAAATGTTACGTGATTAAACTGCCTTTTGGAGACCATAGGTGGTACATTTGGCATCAGTCTTCTGACTCCCTAATCAGTTTGACTAAATGCAATGTTGCCTTTTAGCCTTTGGGCTTGTGTAATTTCTTGCATTGCTGACACACACGGCATTTGCAGTATTTGCTCCCTGCAGACCAGGGAGGTCTCTCTGTCTCGAGGCAGACGACATAGGAGTCTTTTTTTTGGTTTGCACTTGGGCTTCTTCTGTTTTGGGTGCTTCAGATGCACAAGACTTTTCCTGGCTTGCAGGGCGCCAGCTCCTTGGCGTTCCCAGCATACTATCCCGTCTTCAGGTTTTCCTGACATCTGTGCATTGGAGGTCATAAAATGGATGGAGAAGCCCCAGCCTTCCTGGACTCCCAATCAGGCTTTCTGTGGCTTCCCAGATGGCTTTGTCCTCTTCTCCTTACCCCCTTTCCCCTGATGATTTGGGGTTTTTTCCTGGCTCCCCTCCCCCACCCCCATTAAAAAAACCGAAACCCCTCTTACCAAGGATTGGATACTGGCAGTAAGAGCTTTAACCTGCAGTATGAGGGTAGTTTTGGCTTCATCCCTTCTGTTGCTTTTACTACCCTTTAATGTCGGTGTGACCCACCAGCGGAATGCAGCCCCCAAGACCACTTCTGGAGTCGAACCTGACCCTCGGGATCAAGAGGTCCCGGCATCAGCACATTCAAGACTGATTCATAGCCATTCTTGCTGCTCTTCCACCCCTTCCTGTTGAGAGGTCTGGCCCTCTTGGACGCAACTGTCATTCGTGTTAACCAGTGGAACCCCCTGCCTCCTGCAACGCATCCTCCTCGCTCACGGTGCACAAGCATGGCCTTCCCTGTGTGGGCTGCCACCCTCCCCGCAGCCCTGGCTCTGGATTTCACCCCCTTCTCTTGTTACCCTTTCTTTCCCCAAGCGGCGGCGGCTCTGGAGGGGCCAGCATTTCGGACTCGTGCAGCGACCATTTCAGCATCGAGACGTGCAAGGAAACAGAGATGCTGAACTACCTCATTGAATGTTTCGACAGAGTGGGGATAGAGGAGAGGAAAGCGCCAAAGGTATGTCGTGGAGGGAGAGAAGGGCCCCGGTGCCCCACAGGGAAGGCATTTTCATGTGAGGAGAACAATGGGGTGGAGATGCCACTCAAATCACGCTTGTTTCCCAGGGAAAGAACTGCATAGAAAGCTCTGTGTTGACTCGAGATGAGCGAGCCAAGCCAGGCTGAAGGGAAATTTTCAGGTGGCTCTCCCAGCTTTCTTGACCTTCGGCTATGTTAACAGACCACTGAGAGTTGAAGACCAAAACATACGGGCATCTCCCTTTTGCCCACCTGTAGGCTGGACCGACAGCACCCCAGAATCACTGGCCAATAGCATTGCTTTCCAGTCTTAGACTGCTCCATCTGCTCCTCCTTTCCTTGGGTTGCAGTTCCCATCATCTGTCTGCAGGCCATTGGGACTCATGGGAATTGTACCTGGAGGGGAACCAAACTGGAAGAAGCTGCTTTGGGGAATGATCCTGTATCTGGTCATTCCTGCCCCTCCCAGCAGGCTGGGGATTGCTGGGAACTGCAGGGCCTCTTTGGTTTGGAACATACATTGGATCGTGCCTTCGACTGTGAACAGGACGCAAACCCCTCTGCTCGGGAAATTGTCCCAGGAGACGAGCTCTCCTCTCAGCCCAGTGGACCATTGTGTGTTCTCGCGATTTTAGGACCCAGGAGTCCATTGACAGAATGTATCAAATAAATGCCCCGAACTGAATAATAAATGAACAAAATTCATTTAATTGCTGATATGCCTGCTTCGACACATTATGTGCTCCTGGAAGGTCAGGCATGATTGTATTGGATGATCCCCATTTTACAGATGGTGGGTTGGAGGTTAACAGCAGTTTGTTCAGGCTTGGCTGGGGGGTCCATGGCTAAGCTGGTGTGCCCTGGTGGAAGGCATGGGGAGCTGGGGAGAGTGGGATCCAAATGCTGGTCTGGCCTGCATCCTGACTTCATGCAAGTCACTGTCGCTCAGGGTCATATTAGAAAACGGGTGAAATAGGACACACCCACAGAGTTGCCCACAAACGAGGGACCAGAGAAAGGGAGGAGAATGAAGGACTAGGGACAGCAGAAGCTGCCACCATCCCAAATTGGTTGCTGGATCCAGCTAGCTCAGTATCATCCATGCAGATAGGCAGCGGTTCTTCAGGTTCCAGGCAGCAGTTTTTCCAGCCCTACCTGCTTTGTGCTTGACCAGAGAACTCAAAGATTCGGGGGAAATGTGCTGATTTGTGATGCTTATATCAGACCTGCTCTTCTATGGCTGCTTCGATTGACACATTTTGGTCTGCTCCTGTTCTTTCTTTTGTTGCTTGATACTCTCTTAGATGTGTAGCCAGCCGGTGGTGAGTCAGTTACTGAGCAACATCCGCTCTCAGTGCATTTCCCATGCAGCTTTGGTGCTTCAAGGATCCCTAACTCAGCCTAGGTGAGTCAGGGGCATGATGCAGCCATGGAAGAAAGCTGGGTGGCCTGCGCTTTAACCCTGAAGTGAGCTGTAAACGGGCTCAGTTGTTAGGGCTTCCGCTCTCCAGTCAAAGTAATTTTAGCAACTGCACTTTGAACTTACTCGAGCATCTTCTCCTATTCCTTCTCAGCTTAAAACCGCAAGCATGTCACTCTCATGCAAGCTTGCAGTCTTGATGCGCTCCCCAAAGATGCATTAGCCCATGACGTGCGATCCAGGGCTTTTGTGGAACGTTCGCTCCTTTATTACCTATTGTTGTTGTTCGTTATGAATGTTCCTATGCGCGGCTTCTTGTCCCGCACCTCCTCAGGGCTGCCGTGAAAGGCAGCCTGGAAGTCCTTTAGGTAAAATACATAACATGCATCTGTGCCCTGGCTCCACCCGTTCTTTCCCCCTCCTCTCTCAGCCACCATAGCCCCCTTCCCCCCCCCTTCCCTGAATGTGCCCTTCGTCATGAGGTCTCTCTCTCTCTGTGCTCGCAGGTCTCCGCAGCAGCAGTCGTTGCTGGTCCCGTACATGCTCTGTAGGAATCTCCCGTTCGGCTTCATCCAAGAACTGGTGAGGACGACCCACCAGGATGAAGAGGTGTTCAAACAGGTAAGAGGCTTCTCCTTGGTGCACAGGGGTTTGAAGGCAGGAACACTGCGAGGCTCTTGTTCTGTGTTATCCCTCTTGGACGCTTCGGACTCAAATTATGCTCTTGCTTTTATCTGCGCCCCCTCCCCAAAAAAAAGAGGCCACAAGATCAGTTGCCAAGAGAGGTTGTGGGCTCTTCCACACTAGAGGCATTCAAGGTGAAACTGGACGGTTATCCTAGTGCGACGGCGTCGGGTGGTGACTTGCAACAGCGGGGGGTTGGGCCTGATGGCCTTCTTGGCCCCTGTTCTATGATTCTGTGAAATGGAATTGCATTAGCATGCAGGACGTGTATAACTTTGGTCCTAGGGAGGTCATACATGAACTGAGGCTTAATACAAAGTGGCCTTTTAAAGTCTGCCTCCTACATTAGAAGGTCAGAGAAGCATGATTTCTTTTGCTCACCTTTGTTCTTCTTTAAACAGATATTTATCCCCATTTTACAAGGCCTGGCTCTCGCTTCAAAAGAATGTTCCCTTGATAGTGACAACTTTAAATACCCTCTTATGGTGAGTAGCGTTCCTTAATTTCCACTTGCATAATAACCCAAGTTTGATCCTGGGCGAGATGCCGTTAGTCAATGGCGGCCTCTTTTTCACTGAGGAGACCTGTGGATGATAAAATGCTTCTCCATACCCAGGAGGGCAGGGGAAACACTGAACATAGAGACCCAGCAAATGGATTCTAGCACAGCTCTCTCTCTGGCACGCTAGCTTTCTGTGTGCGGGGATGTCTTTCCAGGAAGAACTGATCACATCTGCCTTTGTCTGCATGCTGCACAGATGAGACTCCAACCTCCATATGCTTTACCTCCAGGGAAAGCTACCCCTGCAAGTTTAGTAGCATGGAGTTTACAGAAGAGTCGAGTTGTGAGGCTTGAGAGGAAACATAGATGTGATCGGAGCCGAACTGAGAGCAGCAGAGACCTACCCATGCTAAGCTCTGCCAGTGTGGTGTCGTGGTGAAGAGCATGGGACTGGGACTCAGACGATCCGGGTTCTAGTCCCCGCTCGGCCATGGAGCCCACTGGGGGACTTTGGGCCAGCCACTGGCTCTCAGCCCCCAGCCTACCTCACAGGGTTTTGTTGTGGGGATAAGACTGAGAGCATGGGGAAGAGAATGATGTAAGCTGCTCTGAGTTCAAGAGAAAAAAGGCAGCATATACGTCTAATAAAATTAGCAGGCTCTTGATACCTGTGGGTTAATTTCACGGCGGTTCCCGCCTGCTTCTTGAGCTGAGTTGTTCCACGTTTATGGTAACACAGCTTTGGGGGCTGGGCCAGCAGAGGGATGCTTTAAGGAGTCCAGTGAAGATAATTTAGCCAGGGTTCCCCACCCTTTTATTGTAGGTATTTCTAGACTGCTTTTCAAGGCAGAAGTTTTTTTTTTTTTATGTATCTGCTACTTTGCTTTACCTGCAGCTGTTTCTCTCATGAGTTTTGTGTCATGTTCCTTCTTGAAGGCAGCAGTAAAATACATTTTAATGTATTGATCTCACATGAATGGTCTTGCATATGCCCAAAGGAGGTAAAATAATAATCTTCATTATTGTTAATAATACAGAATGATATGCACAATATGTTGTACCAGAGATGAATCAGGAAGTCTCTAGTCTGAATGTTGCTTCAGTATGAACTCAGGAGGTGGCCGTAGGCAAGCCAGTTCCTCTAAGCGTCTCTCACCCTCTGCAGTATGAGGAATAATAAGACTTGCTTGCTTTCCATCTGATGGAGTGGGCAGTGCCCACAAAGGCTTATGTCAGAACGAGTTGGTCAGTCCTTACGATGCCATAAGCCCCTAGGTTGTTCTTACCTTACAAGGTGGTTGTAAGGACGACCACTGGATAATGACTGTTGTGCACTTTGTACACCTGCAAGTGTTGTGCAAATGTTGCATCTTACCATCGGAAGGGTTTTTTTCCCCAGGACCGTAGAATGTGAATGTTGTGGAGAGTTGGCGCAAGGGAGGGACGGGGCGGCCTCATTCTTGCCACAAACAAGCCAGGAGATCTGTTGTGCTGTACGTCACCCACAACCCTCTCTTTGTAGCTTCTTTTCTTTCATTCTGCCTGAGCCCTTTGAGGATGGAGAGAAGGTTCTTTTTGTTCCGGGTTCTCGACAGTCATCCAGTGACTTTTGGCTCTCGATTGTAAGACAAAGGCTTTGGTGTCTGGAGGACAACAAGAACATTCATTGCCATCCCCGGCTCTCAAATGGCCAGTTCAGTGTTTGCTGACCGCTCCTCTGGGCACCAAAGGCAGAAAGGGCTTGCGCCACTGGCTTCCGAAATGCAGTGGGCCTTCTTTCAAGGAAGCCGCCTTTCCGGGGCCTTCAGCCTTTTCGAATCCATGGGCACTCGCACGAAATGGCTGCCACGGGGGCGTGCCCATTCCCCAGATGGCTGCCATTCTTTCAAGAGCGCTCCATTCGAGGCGGACCTCCTTCATGAGCTGACCAGGCAGCGGCCTAGAAATGCATACCTGAGCCAGGCATTCCTCTTTGTGTTTCCACGCAGGCTTTAGGTGAGCTGTGTGAAATCAAGTTTGGGAAATCGCATCCCGTGTGTAGCTTGGTAAGTGCCAACCCTTCCCGTCACGCGACCTGTTCTTTGTATTTGTGCACCGGCCCTTTATTCCCTCCCGCCCTGCGGTGCTGGCATCCTGCCAGCCTGGGCAGAAGAGCAATTCAACGCACCCGCTGCCCGCATGGCTCATTTTCCTGTCGCCCTCTTGCTTCCCCAGGTTGTGTCTTTGCCTTTGTGGCTGCCAAAGTCCCTGAGCCCCGGTATGGGTCGAGAACTACAAAGATTCTCTTACCTTGGGGCTTTCTTCAGTCTCTCCGTCTTCGCTGAAGATGATGTAAGTGTGGAGCAAGAGGCAGTGAGGCCAAAAAACAGAGAGCAAAAAGTGCCCACGAAGCTGCTGCCTGTTTCGCAAAGTGAACAGCCGCCCTGTCTGATTGGTGTTGTTTACCTGGAAGGCCTTTCCCAATCCTTATTCCTACAATTCCCCTTAATCCAGGGATGCCCCGCCTCTTTGTGTTGGTGAACACACTTGGGATCTGCTACGGGGGTGGGGGGGGATTGCAGTGATTATGGCAACATTTAAGGGTGCAGTTTGAGCGTGTCCTCTTCACTGTCGCTCACGGAGCTTTCTTTTGTTCCTCCTCGCAGCCTAGAGTCGTGGAAAAATATTTCTCTGGACCTGCAATTACCCTGGAAAACACCCGAGTGGTTAGCCAGTCTTTGCAGCATTACTTGGAATCTGCCCGGGTAGGTGCTGCTGTGCTTAGCATCTTGGCTGAAGGATGCTCTCCAGGCCTGCTGGTCCAGTCGGGAAAATCTCAGTTTCAACCGAGGGATTACTGGCATATGTATGGAACAGATGCTTTTTGGAGGAGAAAGTCATGCTGCTTTGGAGCAGCCCTCATCCAGCCACTGGGCCATGCCGCTGAGAGTGATGGGAGTTGTAGTTCACCACATCTGTAGTTTGGGAGAAAACATTACCATTTGGCACCTTTCCCCTGAGAGTGGTGCCTGCCATCGGCAGTTTTTGAAAGCTTGCATTTCAGCCAGTGTTGCCTGGTTGATTAGGGACATTCGTTCTTATTAACACATGCTAATCCGTCCTTCCTTCTGACCTGTTGTGCCTTGAAATTTGCTTTTGGGCTGCACTGCCCAGCATCCCCGATGGCAGAGGCTGACTGGAGTTGTAGTCCTTCAGCTGTGCAAGACATGAGGTTGGGGAAAGTCGGCATTAATGCAACTGGTTTAGATGGTTAAAAGTCGGCTTTAGTTGTGTAAAAATCTAATTTGTGAGGGATTGAAAAAGTAGTAAGAATGCCAGAGAATAAAGAGCAAAGAGCTTAGTCGGTGAGGCTTTCAGGCAGGGCTGCACTGGTATAGGCTTGTGGGCCAAATCTGGCCTGTCTCTGATCCCCCAGGTGGTCACACCCCTCCCACCCCCGCCAGCCTCCAATCATTCAGTGATTTCCCAGCTCTTGTATGATGTTTCCCTGTTCAGAAAGGTTGAAATGCCTATTTGGAGGCTTAGTCAACTGTAAGAGCCTCGAGGTAAAAAATGTGAAGAACCTTGGCTTGGGCCCCACCCACTTGCAAAATGCACCCCCCCCCAAAAAAAATATCCTGCTTCAAAACCAAATTCAGCCCTGCTGCAGGAAGAAGTCCAGCCGCTGTTTTCCTTGACTGGTGGAACATGACGTTCTCAGCGGTAACTGTTCTGTTCCGGATGCCTTTGCTTCGTGTCCCCTTTCCAGCAAGAGCTGTTCAAGATCCTGCACAGCATTCTGCTCAACGGGGAAACCAGGGAGGCCGCTCTCAGCTACATGGCAGCCGTGGTCAACGCCAACATGAAGAAGGCACAGATGCAGGTGAAGCGGCACCCGCTCTGCGTTTCCATCGTTCCCCCTCTTCAGCCAGCCGAGAATCCTAAACTCTCCCCCTCTCCTGCCATCACATTCTGCTGACGGCTGTGCACCGACTTCCTTCGGTCAAGGGTCTAGTTCTAGTCCTTTTAAACTGTCGGCCCTGGCACCCCAAAAACATTTCCTTGTGTCCTTTTGTCGGCCCTGCCACCTTGATACCCCTCTTCGTTCTTGTTTCTGTACTTTGTCACACCTCTCCCTGCTTCCCTCGCTCCTTGGTGCCAGAGAAGCTCTTTGTTGACTTCTCTTGCCAAAGCTGCTTTTCTCAAGCCATCCAGCTCCCCTCTTTCCTACACCTCCACTGTATTCTGAAGGAAGGTTAGGCGGGCGTGCGCAGTGGGAAGAGGGAAGAGGCTAGCCAGTGCGATGCGTGTGACTGGAGGTTGTGAGACGTGGCTGGCCAACTTTCTGCAGGCCAACATGAAACCCAGCAACATCCTGTAAGTCTCAGTGGGAGAGTCTGAACCAGCATTCCCCAGCCTGGTGCTTTTCAGATTATGTGCACTGCAACTCTGGCCATGCTGGCTGAGCTGATGGGACCTGAAGTCCAAAACATCTGGAAAGCAACAGATGTGGAAGAGAGTCGAAGTAGAGAGGTAGATTTCTGGGTCCTGTTCCAGGTGTGAAGCTGCCCGTTGTTTGAGTGCCTGGTTGTATTGTGATAGCATTGGTGTTGCTTTCTTGGACTTGCAGACAGATGACCGGTTAGTGTCTACAGATGGGTTTATGCTTAACTTCCTGTGGGTGCTGCAGCAACTAAGCACGAAGATCAAGCTTGAAACAGTTGATCCCTCCTACATCTTTCATCCCCGGTGTCGCATTCTACTCCCGGCAGATGAAACTCGAGTGAAAGCAACCATGGAGGATGTTAGCAGCTGGATGGTTGAGCTGTGTGAGTTACAGTCCTTTGATTACACTTCTTTCACGCTCAGTAATTTGTTGGGGAACAGACATATTCCCCAGTTGGCTTTGGTCTGTGATATTTGGGGCTGGTGCCCCCAGTGTTCTTGCATCAGTGGGCACATGTTGGGGTTGAGTGAGCCATGGGCACGCTCACAAAATGGCTGAGGGGGGCGCCTGCCCAATCACAAAAGAATTCGCATGGGGACAAGACTGCACAGGAGACCCTTTTTCCAGAAGGCGAACAGGTGAGAGGGGCTTGCCCAAGACGAAGGACAGAAGTGTGGAGGGCAGAGGAGCAACTGAGCCCCAAAGCTCAGAAACCGCTTTTGAATCCAGATGAAGACAGTGCTGCAGGACGGGTCCTTGTTGTGCAGCGTGGCTCCCTCCCAGTTTAAAAAAATGAAGTGAACAATGTTTGTTTGTTTTTTAAACCCTTAAGAAATAAAATTAAAATCAGGTGGGCATGGAGCTTGACAGGCACCAAGAGAAATGTCTGGGGATGCATTAATACCATGGATCACTCCCCCTCCCCCTGCCAAAATAATCCAGCTCAAGGGTGGGCAGACATCAGGTTTATCAGATCTACTCTGTGTTTTGTTGTTATCAGACCCTCAGGATCCACCCACCAGAACCAGGTGCAGGAGGGGTGCATGGCTGTGTCCTTTGCCACCTCCCAGGTTCCCTGCCCCTTCTGATTTTGATGTTGATTTCGTAAAACGTCTTGGAAAAAGGCTTATTCCTCTTGCCCTCCTCTGGCATCGTTTCTGTGTGTGTTCAAGAGTGTGGACTTGGCTCAATACAGAGCAGAGGTTCTCTGGCGTTTTTACCTATGCAGGTGCTGTTTGTGCCAGTGCCAGCGATTTCCTTCATCTGCTGTTTGGCCCGCATCCTCATCTTCTCCCCTAAGTTTTCATCTCTGTTCTGTTCCCTTCGTTTCCCCAGCTAGGGACCTGTCTCTCTTTTCTGAGCCGAAATTCCCAACGGAATGCTTCTTCCTGACCCTTCACGCACACCACCTCTCCATTCTTCCCAGCTGCCGCCGGTACATACGCAGGCTGAGGGCCATCCGAGAGCTCAACAGGTAAAAGCTTGGATTGTTGCACTACTGGTGGTGGGCCTGTCTTGTTTAAAAAAAAAATGTCAAGAACTAGGAGGCAAAAGCAGCAGGAATTAATGAGTGCCAAAAGTCCCAAGGAAATAATTTATGGCATTATTGTTGGTTTCAGGGGCTGAGTTAGGGACCAGCCCACTAGGGCTGAAGCCCCAAAGATGTGGCTTGGAAGCCTGATTCTCTGGGAGGCCTTCTGCCTCGTCCCTGTTCTTTCCATAGGTGCTTTCTGAAAAGGACAGGAGCCCTGTGATCCTTGGCTGCACCTGATCCTCCTGGGTTAGCTGGCTTTCTGCCCATATGCTTCACCTGCCCCAGTCTGCACATTGCATCTTTCAGCTTGAGTTTTCCTCCTGAAATGTTTTCCTCCACCCTGTCCATCCAACCCTTTTTATGTATAGGGGTAACCTTAGGAACCAACATCCTTTAACGACTGGAACTTCTTGGTACCTAGCACTAACTCTGACTGGCAGGTAAAGCCCTGAGTCACATGGGAGCAGGTGACTGGTATTAACCTAGAAGCGGATCTTCTTTGGGGTGGCATTACATCATGGAAGGTAAACTGTGATGCTTTTAGGCCCTGTTGAAGATCCATCTCTTTCCCTAGAAGGGTTGAGCTTCCTAGCTGGTTTGTCTGTTAACTCTTGCGTGTTACACCTTGGTTGAAAATATTTTTAACCTCTAACTGTTAGCTTCTTGCTTATTATGCTGTACTTTAATTTCCGGACTTGTAGATCTTTTAGCTATTTTCAGGGAAGGCGAGTGGTAGATAAATTAATTACATAGTTAGGATGACGGTGCTGAAAGCAATCGTATTAAATTGATAAAAAGATCATAGAATGATGATACAAAGTAATGGTGCTAATGATAGGTAACTGTTAGAATTATAACTAAGAAGGGACTCTGAAGTGGAAATAACTGAGAAAGGGGCAAAGTTCTTTTTTATCCCATATAAAATCTTCTTTCGTTCTTGGATCAAAGGGAGAGGTAACCTTGTTTGGACTGTAGCTTCTACAAGAGCAAGCTGGGAAGGTGCACATTTGCGACTGTGGCACCCGGCTTCCTTTTTTAATTTACTTGACTGAAAAAGTTGACCAGGGAGCCGTTTTCCTTAGCAGGAGTGGTTAATAGACAGGGGAGAGGGCAAGTGCCATCCCTCTCTGCGTGAGGAAGCCCGTGGCTTGCATGCCTTTTCATGGCATGGCAGCCACCTTTGAATCCTTTGGGGTTTTGGTTCCCTCAAAGCTCTGGGCTTGCTGACGAGAAAATAAATAAGAAGAATGGTGCTGGGTCAGGCCACGGGGCCACCTTCTTCAGGATTCTGTTCGCCCAGGGACCAGCTCTCTGCCTGCGGGGAAACCCTCAAGCAGGCCCAGAATTCAACAGCCCCCTTCCAACTGGTGCTCCCCAGTATACTGCTACGGATACTGGAGGTGGCAGAGAGCTGCCTGGGCTTGTAGTCCCTGGCGGTGCTGACGTGCGGTAGGATTGCTGCAAATCCAAGTCAACTTGCGTGTGGCTGGCTTGGCGAGTCCAGATGGCTGTGGGAGGTGCGGGGGGTGGTCTTCTGCCAGTGAGCTCAGGCTCTGTGCGCACTCTGTTGGGGGCCCACGCCACTGTTCCCCGCCAGCTCTGCCAGCTGCCAATAGCCTCATTGTTCACCGAGGTCTACGGCGGCTTGAGTCATTCCTGGCATAACTCGTTGAGAACGTGCTGAGGGCGGGTGCTTGCTCCGTGTCAGAAGGGAGCCAGGTCCAGGGTGCCAGCAGAGCGGGGTGCTGAAGCGACACGTCTGTCGAGGAGGGAAAGAAGCAGACCGGATATTCTTGTAGGGGGGCAAAACCCAGCCGCCACAGCCTATGCCCAGACCCCTCTTTTGGACATGCCCTGGGCTGGTGGAAGGGCTTGCGTTTCCCTCCTTGGCCCTTGGTGCCTCTGTGCCGTTGCCCTGTTGACCAGGTAGATTTATTTTGCTCTTCATCTGCTTTTGCAGGACTGTGGAGGATTTGAAAAACAATGAAAGCCAGTGGAAGGATTCCCCTCTGGCCACGAGGCATCGAGAAATGCTGAAACGCTGCAAAACACAGCTCAAGGTTTGTAGCCACAGTTGGGGGGCCGTTGGCCTGATGCTCAGCAGGAGTCCAGCCTTCAGCACCAGCACTGACAGCCCCTTAAACTTCCACATATCAGTGCTGAACTCTTGCAGCCTTAGCAGTCCCAAGACGTGCGTGAGCATTGCACCGAGTCCGCTAGGCCTTAATTGAAAATGCAGGGGCAGTCAACGAGCTGAAAAACGAGTCTTAGACCAAAGACAGCCCCTACAGGTTGTCAGACAGGCCCAGAGTGGGCCAAATTGAGAACAACTGCCACGGTTCCGCCTCCTCTTTCCTTGCCGTGCTTAGTTCTGCCTTCTTGCCCTTTGGTGTGCTGCCTGGATGCATCTTGCTGACCTCTGTGGGACAGCATGAGGCCGGGGCGGATGGCCTTTATTTCGATCCAGCAGAGGAGTCCTCATAAGGTCCATGTGCTGTGGCTTTCCATCTGTCGGGCCTGTTGGGCTTTGCATTGGGCAGCCTCTCCTGGCCCTGGTAGTTCCCTGAAGCAAGACACATTTACCCTTCCGAATTGGAGATGGGTTGATTGGGTGAGTGTGGGCACACGCTGATCTTTAGCTTTTGTTTCATGTTGGTGTTGCAACTTCTCACACAGAAACTAGTGCGGTGCAAGGCTTGTGCAGATGCTGGACTGCTAGACGAAAACTTCCTGAGGAGGTGCCTGAACTTCTACAGCATGGTCATTCAGCTGCTGCTTCGGATCCTTGACCCTGCTTACCCTGAGTAAGTCACCTCAGAGATTTCCCCAATCCCTCTCTTCGGGCGTCCTGCCCCCAGCTGAATTCCTGACCAGCTTCCGCCAATTTACTGGTCTGACCCAAATAAATGTTAGAGCTGAACGAGTTCCAATTACGGACTGAGCAATGCCTCATCTGCCTCTCCAGGGCAATTTGCCAGGTGGCCATTTTGCCCTGAGGAAACCCTGACAGTTCCTGTTGGCTCCTCTCTAACCTTGCACCGCTCTTCTCCGTTTTGCAATTATTATAAATAATCCTGGCGAAGAAGGCCACAGGGTTGAATTGTTAAACTGCAGGGTCCTGGGCCAAATCGAGCCCCCCCATGAACCCAGCTGGCCCACTGGCGTTCCCCTGGCTTCTGCACAGTTTTCTCATCCTAAGAGGCCAAAGTGCCTCTCCTAAGGCTTAGTTAATGGTGTTAAGAGCTTTAAGCTTAAGTATCCTGGTATTTCTGGTATTTTGCCCCAACACTCAGCCCTGCCTCTCTTGCAAGAGCCGCTTGTCCCTTGCCTGGGGTGGGGAAGGAGAGGAAGGAGGATTGGCAGAAAGGAAATGCAAAAATTTTCTGGCCCTCTGTTGCCTCTGAGCCGATCCACCACTAGTAGTTTACTCATGGTGGTAAAAGAAATTAATTAGATGGATTGGTGCACTTGGCTCTACAGAAGTTCTTGTCATAAGAAGACTGGCACTTTCCCCCTTAAAATGTGGTGCCTGCAGGAAATTGGTCCTTGCATGTGTATTTGGGGGTATAAATATGGTCTTCCCTCATCCATCCCTTTGGCTGTATTTTTATGGTTTTTCTTCTGCAGTTTGCACTATTAGTTGTGAATTGGCTCTCTGTGTCTAAATCCATCCAGTTTAACTTATATACTGTGGCTTTTGGTTCCTGAGTTAAATATGTATTTGCATATTACTTTCATAGGACATATAAAGTACATCCAATAAACCCAAACACGCCGATGAAAGTTCTTTCCCAAAGCGCTTCATTTAAGGTCTCCCCCACCCCCTGTTCCCATTCACAGCATAAAACTGCCTTTAAATCCCGACGTCCCGAAAATGTTTGCGGCGTTGCCTGAGTTTTATGTTGAAGATGTTGCGGAATTCTTGTTCTTCATTGTACAGTAAGTTTTTCGAAGTCTCTTTCTGAAGTAAACTTTTAGTTTGCATTAACGGGTCTGTAGATCTGAACGTTCCCATTCAAAAGCTGGGAGGGAGGGAGGGAGGGAGGAAGATGGGGCTGCCCCGGATCTGCAACAGGAGGGTGTCCTTTTCTCCGCATCCTGGTGTCTCCTGACTCACCCTGTCCAATATCGCCTGACGTCTTGCATCCCACAGCAGCCAGGGTGGTCCTGGCAGGGGCAGCTTATCCACTTTGCCTCTAGGTGGGGGTGCTGAGAGCACCACTGCCTTGCAAGACCAGGGCATGGTCTGCAGCTGATGTGGAAGGGAGTCTTGCTGGAATACCAGTGAAGATCAGAAGGCTGGAAGCTGTCCCGTCTGGTTGTGGGCCCCCTAGGCTCATGTGGCGGGTCACTGCAAGAAATGGGGGGCTTTTTGGGTGGTGGGGAGGGCAAATGATTGCTGCCTGCAGCTTTCTGCAGACTGGATGGTGTCACTTAGTTCCCGTTCAGAGCTGTGGCTGAACCCTCCACAGACCAGTTGGGCAACCTCTGTGGGCCACCAGTTCCCTGCCTCTAGACTAGACACAGGCCTTTGGTCTGGTCCAGAAGAACTCAGCTTCCAGTGTCATTGTTCGGCTTACGATCGCTTCCTGGCGGCTTTCTCAGCGGGGTGCTCCCCTTCCTGTGTTCTCAGATACTCGCCTCAGGTACTTTACGAGCCCTGCACTCAGGACGTTGTCACGTTCCTGGTTGTGATGTTGTGCAACCAGAATTACATCCGCAACCCCTACCTGGTGGCAAAACTCGTGGAAGTGATGTTCATGACCAACCCCGCTGTCCAGCCACGGACACAGAAGTTCTTCGAGATGACGGAGAACCACCCGCTTTCCACCAAGTTGCTCGTCCCGTCACTGATGAAGTTTTATACAGGTCAGCTGCTTGGCAGGTCGCTCCGAGTTTGGTATTCTCCAAAATGCTTCCCTGCTGCACTGATAGTGCTTCTGTCGCTTGGTAGTCCTGAAATTATACAGAATTCAGCTTGCTCCCTTCCTTTTATAAGGTTGGAAGGTAACCTTTTCTAACCTGTGTTGGAAGCTGTTGTGTGTGCCCAGTAGTATCTGGGAAGCCAAGAACATTTTCTTTTAGCGTCCACACACTGGTTTTTGACGACACTGTTTTCTGGCTGGCGGGGATGGGAGCTGAGGGCCAAAACAGCGGAAGAACCACATGTTGTCCAGCTCTGTCTTTGTTCTCTGGCCAGGTCTCTGGGCCAGTTTTACACTTTGGCTCCCACCAGTCCCAGCCAGCATGGCCAAAGGTCAGGGATGCTGGGAGTTGTAATCTAAAGCATCTGGCGGGCCCCAGGCTGGAGAAGACTTTCTGTGCCTTTCCTACTTTGCACGATTGCCCCGAGAAACCGAGGCTGCAGCCTTCTTGTGGTTCCTGGAGCAGCACATCCTTCCCTCGTGTTCTCATCCGAAATGGGTGCCCTTTTTCTTTCTTTCTTTGCCCCTCCCTCAGATGTTGAGCACACCGGCGCCACCAGCGAGTTCTACGACAAATTTACAATCCGGTACCACATCAGCGCCATCTTCAAAAGCCTCTGGCAGAATATTGCGCACCATGGCACCTTCATGGAAGAGTTCAAGTGAGTGAGAGGCGGCTTCCTGCCCCCGGGAGGCTCCTTCTGAGCGCCGCATCGTGCAGGAAAGACTCTTTGCCTGGGGCAGCAGCACCTGCTTTCTGGGCAGAAGAGGGGCTCCAGGGTGCTGTGGGCAGAGGGTCCAGTTAGGCTTGGACTGGGACTCAGGGGACCCTGGTTCCTGCCACCACTCAAGTTACGAAGCTCACCAGGTGATTCTCAGCCTCAAGCCACTTCACAGGGTTGTTGTGAAGAGAAAGGGAGAGAGAGGAGCCGGATCATGTGTGCTGCCTTGGATTCTTTCTGAGGGGGAGGGCTGTGTGACTGTAATAATAAATCCATAGCATTTTTAAACTCGAGTAACTCGAGACGGAGAGCAGGAGGAGTGGAAGAGCCAGTGTGGCACAGGGGTTGGTGTGTTGCATGGGGACGAGGGAGATCCGGGTTCTTGTCCCCATTTGGTCAGGAAGCTCACTGGATAACTTTGGTCTTGTGACTGTTCTCGGCTTCACCTACCTTACAAGATTGTTGTGGGGATGAAAATAAAGAGGAGGAGGATCCTGTAAGCCACCCTGTGCTTCCTCAAGGGAAAGACGGGGTATAAATATCGCCATCCAAGCAAAATTAAGACCCAGGTACATTTTTTCAGCGTGTCTGATTAAAATGACCTTTGAGAGCAGCCTTGGCCTGAGAAAAGAGCTGACTGGACCAGTGGCGAAGGATTAGTAGTATAGCTTCATCCTGCATGTCCTTCGTAACAACAGCCCTGCGAGGTTGGTGCCTTATGCCTGTCTTGCGGATGCAGCCACTGGGGCCGAGAACTAGTGAGTGCTGAGCAGGGACCTCCACCTGGGCTCTGCCTGAGCGCTCCGGGCAGCGCTGGGCTGGCGTCCTGCTTTCGGCCGGTGGAGCCCAGGGTCCGCCTCAGTGAGGACTCTCCCTTTCCCAGCTCCGGCAAGCAGTTCGTCCGCTACATCAACATGCTGATCAACGACACCACGTTCTTGCTGGACGAGAGCCTGGAGTCTCTCAAGCGCATCCACGAAGTGCAGGAGGAGATGAAGAGCAAAGAGCACTGGGACTTGTTGCCCCGGGTGAGGAACCCCGGTTTTCCCCCCTCCAGGGAGCTTTTGTGCCTCTCTCAGTGGGCACTCGGGTGCCGTGTGGAGAGGCCTCCAGAAACCCGCTGCTGCGTTGGTCGCCTCTTCCCCTCGCGGGGAGAGGAGGCCCTGCGTGGCTTGGGTTTCCTCCCCCCCGCCAGTCCCCCAGTGGGAAGAACGCGGGGGCTGAACTGTAGTCTCCCCGCACAGCTGGCGGTTTATGGAGCGCTGAGGTGGGGCGCCCCTGGCCTTCTGGCATCGCCCGCAGAGCCGCCCCCTCCCAAGCTGCCCCCTCCCCGCCCAGAAGCCAGCCAGCGAAAGCCAGCCAGCCTCTCCCTCTCTCTGCTCAGAGAAAGCCGTTTCTCTGCTGTGATTTCCAGAAGAGTTGAAACGCCGTTGTCCCCAGTGTGCCCTGGCCTGCAGGGGTGGGGTGTGGGGGGGACTCGAGAGCAGCCTGGCAGCTGGGGCCGAACACGCCCCTTCCTTGCTTCTGGTGTGGCGTGCAGGTACCCCTTTTTCCTGCGTGCAAACTCATTTATAAGGGCCGCTGGCAGGAGGGACTGGGGCGGGGTTGCGGCAGGCATGTGCAGCTGGGAACAGTCGGCTGCACCGTGTCCGTGACGCGGGACGCACGGGAGCTGATGTGCAGCGCCTTCTTTTCAGGACCAGCAGCAGGCTCGGCAGTCTCAGCTCGCCCAGGACGAGCGGGTGTCGCGCTCCTACCTGGCCCTGGCCACCGAGACGGTCGACATGTTCCATATCCTCACCAAGCAAGTGCAGAAGCCGTTCCTCAGGCCGGTGAGTGCAGCTCCCATGCTGTGGCTCCCGTGACGCTGTGCTTTCCGTGATGAAAGGAGCTCGATGCAGCGGTGACAAGCCGGATCGGCAGGCTGTTTCGAATTCCTGCTTCGGTCACTCATCATCAGCTGGAGTGCTCTAAAGTTGCTGCAACGGGGATTGCGGGCTTGGCTAGCACAGGGCTGGGGGCCCCGGACTTCCAAGAGTGTTTTGGGGGCTCTGACAAAAGGGGAGCTGTGGGAGTTGGGGGCAGCCATGAACAGGCTGCTGTCCTGGATATGGGTGTAAATTTCCCAGAAGCACACCACTGAGGCGAAAAGAAGAGGTTTGCCCAAGAGCTGGAGCCTAAGGCAGGGGCGAAGTCTGAGTCCCAGAGTGTAAAGCCACCTTTCTGAACCCAAATACAGGTGGTGCTGGAGCAGAGCCCTTTGCATTGCAGCCGCCCGGTTAATGCTCCTGATAACAGTTGTACAGAATGAAGTAAAAAAGCAGGAGGGGGCTGGGAGCTTAGTGGGCTCCAGGATTGGTGCCCACGAGGGCGCTGGAGGCCTCGTTTCCTGGAGGGAAGCTCTGCTGAGCAGGAGACTTGCGCTGAGGGGCGTTCTGCATGTCACTTTAACCTCAGGCAGCTTGGGCTATGGACAGAGAGTAACCGTTCCTTCTGGTCTCATAACTATGATCATAGCTGTCCCGTGGGCTCCCTCATTCCCTCTGCCCTCCGTTCATTCCCCTTATCAGCCAGGCCCCGGGAAGCACACTGCTTCTGATCCTGGGATAATATATACCCATCATGACTGATGGCCGCTGGTTGCCTTCTCCTCTGGGGCTTGGCATGGAAAGCTTTCCAAGGCTATGGCAATTTGAGGCATTCTGTCTCTCTCTCTTTGTTCATTTAATAATTTTTATTTATTTATTTATTTAAAACATTTTTATGCTGCCCCCATCGCAACAAGGCCTTGGGGCGGCTTACAACAAAAACAAAGTTATACAATAAAAATATGAAAACCCGGTGCATCTCGGCTTAATTTTTTTTTTAAATCCTACACAACAAATTAACACTTAAAATAAGTTTTAAATAAAAAATAAAAATGGTATTTATATACCATTCTTTAGCAGGCAGTTCCAGAATGGTGTGCAAAACCCTCTTTGGGTGATCAAAGATGCAGATAAGATTGGCTTGGTTGCTGTTGGATCGTTTGGGACAAAGGAAACGCGATCTGCACCGGGTTGTAGTGGCAGGGAAGCAAAAGCACCTTGAGAAAATTCACATCCATGTCTCAGGCACCTCTTTGCTCTTGGGCATGCGGCATTTTTGGGGGATTCGCGAGCTCTTCTCAAACCAACCTTTTCTGGTTGCCTTTTCAGGAACTTGGGCCACGTTTGGCTGCTATGCTGAACTTCAACCTTCAGCAGTTGTGTGGCCCCAAATGCCGTGACCTGAAAGTGGAGAACCCCGAGAAGTACGGATTTGAACCAAAGAAGCTTTTGGACCAACTGACGGACATTTACCTGCAGCTAGATTGCCCTCGCTTTGCAAAAGCAATAGCTGACGACCAGGTGAGTGGGGAACCGTGATGCTGAGGGGAGGAGGAAAGGGGGTCGTGCAGGTGGGGAAGCCGTGGGGTTTTTCTGGAGGCAAACAGACCCGGAAGGACAATGTAACGCCTTTCTGTATCCCTTTGAGCTTTTGTTAATTATGGCAACTGGTATCCAAAGAGGTACAGGAGGAGTCGGTGTGGTCATGGGAGGGCTGGCCCGCTCTCGCCGTCTGCGCACCTGCCCTCTTTGGAGGAGCAGCCGCGTCTGCCTCGGGCCTCGCTTTTCGCTCGAGGGTGGTTGCGTGGTTCGGAAGGCCAGGGCAGGGCTGGTACATGAGCAGTGGGGAGAGGCGAGGAGGCGAGCGCCTCGTCCAAGCGCCCTCCAGGACCTGGTGCCTCCCCTCGCTTTCTTCACCTGCTGGGTTGGGTTTGGGTCAGGAGAGCACAGTGGGTCTCTGCACTGCACAGAAATCCGTATCGGGTCTCGGGCAATGCGGTGCGGTGTGATGGAGCCAACGTGAAAAATGCCTCGGGGGGTTGGAAGACAGTGGCCCCCAAAGGTTCGGGACTTCCTGTCTGTCTCAGCCTGCATGGCTGGTCGAGTGGAATGGGTGCGGGGAGCTGTCCTCTGAAAACCCACAAGCTGGGGAAGGCGGGTGTGGAAATACGTGCAGCTAAGGTCTCATCCCCCCCCCCGCACCCCCGAAGCTAGAAGGTTGTGGCCATTAAGCCTCCTGGTCTTGAGAATCGCCGCTGCTGGACTCCACGCAGCTTGCGCATGGTTTTGACTGCAGCGTTTCCAGAGCTGCCTCGGGTTTGTGCTCCCCCTCCCTCCTGGCTGATATCACTCCGGTTAGCTGTGCTGTCCTAGAACCGACGAGCCGCCCTTCCTGCAGTGATACTGCATCGAACTGGCTCGTTCCCAGCAGGTGCCGGCTTTTGCTTGCTGTGTGGCTCCTGACTGCAGGATTTTCTTGAGTGAATGTGGTGAGGAGGAAGAAAGCGTCTTGACGGCTGGCCAGCAGGATCTGGCACGGCACGGCCGTGTCCAGAAGCGTGTGTGACTGGCGGACTGCAGGAGCAGATGACCTTCACTTACTCTCTGGACCACATGCTAATTTTAGGGATCGCCCATCTGGTGTCTTGCCTAGCTGTGTATCCCTTCTACTACTGCTGTGGAACGAGATGCCTTCACAAAGCATGCGATTGCCACTCCTGTTAAATTCTGGGTATTTAGTTCTGGCAGGCAGGGTGGGAGCTGTATTGTGTGTGTTTTGCTTCTGTCAGAGGGCAGAAATGTGTAATACAGCTTCGGAGCATCTCAGGTTTCATTTAAAAAAGCAAGTTTCTAGCCCTTATGCCTGTGAAAATCCATTTTAAAGTGCATGTGCCAAACTGCTGGTTTCTTAATCCCCCCACAGGCAGGAAAACGTGTTTTTATTCAAACAGGCTTTTGGCTTTCGAGTTGACATGTCTGCTGGAGAGGGTTATAATTGGTGGGTGCTCTTTTATTTCTGTTAGCAATGGGATTTTAATTTAGTTTTATTTTTCTGTTTTCATTGCGGCTTTGGGTTTTTATGTGTAATTTATTATTGTAAGCTGTGCCTTGAGAAGTATTTTTAGAGGGAATATGGGAAGTAAATGTGACGAACAAATAGTAGATACACAAACCAGGCGGGTGGCTGAGCAAGATTTTCTTCTTCGGCAGTTAATGGAACGGCAGCTTGGTGCGCTTCCCTGTTTCAGTACCAGGCTAGAACAGCATCAGTGATGCAGAAAGGATTGCACAAAACAGTTCTGTTCCATGTGCACGATATGGAGACGGCACAGACAGCATGACCTGCGTGCAGAACCATTTGGCTTTTAGCCCACAGAGGCAGCCAGGAGCCCCCGCTGAGGTGCTGTGAGCTGCTTCATTTGACGTGGGCCTGCCAAACGTTGGGTGATGCGGCAGCGTGACAGAGCGAAGAGGCTGGGGCCACAGCGGGGAGAGCACAGGGCTTCCTTCTGGGCTTGCGGCACGCTTCGGGCTCCACTGCCTGCAACGGCGGTCAAGATCCTGGGTCAATGCAGAGAAGCGGTTTTTCCCTCGCCGCTCAGTACAAGGCAGCCGGTTAGGTCAGCCCTCCCCAGAACTCTTCCAGAGGGCACCATGCCTTTGTTCTATAGATTTGAAGGCAGGCTTTGTTTTATTCCCCTGTGTGGGCACAAGTTCACATTCCTGTTGGAGAGAGAACGGGAAAGAAGCTCAAAGATGGAATAGAGTGCAAACAGACTTTTTAAGGGCGGGCTTTCAAGATCGGTCTTCCCTTGTGTGAATTGAGTCCAGTTCTCCCACAGTAACTGTGCCAGGCAGTGAGAAATGCTTCTGGCTTTCGTATCTTTATTTATTTTTAAATTTATAGGCTGTCAGATAACCCAACAGGACTCTCTAAGCAGCGTACAACAACAGTACAATTATAAGACAAAATATTACAATTTTTCGTAGCAATTTTAAACAAAGTGTTTGTTAAATCATGGCTGTTACACTGAGGGGGCCCATCCTGTGCATGTTTAGATCATGAAAGGTTGCGAGTTGTGGGGCATTTTGGCCGCCTGAACACACCTAAGATTGTGCCCATAGCCAATAAGACAGAATCCAGTATTAAGACTGACTAAAAGTGTTCTCTTTGGGGAGTGGATTTTTTTTTAGAAAGCTAACTATTTTTAGTATAAACTGCAGGCAGAAGACACTATTCTTAGAAGATGTGTTCTCTTGCTTTGTGTCCATGGACCCCCTTTCCCTCCCTCTGTTCTAAAATTGTGCTTGCCGTGACATGCGTCCATCGTACAGTTCCCCCTGAAATTCCATGTTTCCTTACCATATTTTTCGTTCTGTAAGATGCACCTGACCATAAGACGCACCTAGTTTTTAGAGGAGGAAAACAAGAAAAAAAATATTCTGAATCAAATGGTTTACTAAACTATTTAATAAACTATAACAGAATACAGTAATACCGTATTTCAACCTTGTAAAGTGAACAGCAGTCAACAGTGGCATTAAGAACCATCATCACTGTCATTAACAAAAGAGAGACTTTAAAGTTCGAGTACTCTTCTAGTTTTCATTGAACCCATAGAACTCATCATCACTAGAGTCAGAATTTATGAAGCTCTGTTGCTCACAATCACTGACATCACTTTCTGAGTCAGCAGTGGAATTATTGAAGGAATCTACAATCTACACCAGTTATACAAGAGCTGCTGCAGACAATTCAATAACAAATCTAAAAAAGCCAGTAATGTCCACGCTGCCCTACTAGTAAATAATAGAAAAAAAACTTCTGACAAAAAATGAGATATTGTACGGTAAATCAAACATACAGCGGACTAAGTAGCCTTTGAAGAATAAACTTCATACACAAAGGTAATGCTGTTCAAATATCCACTGATCCTAAAAAAAAATGTGTCTGATCAACTAACAGATAACTGATCCATGGAAAGCTTCCTGATAATCACGGGCACCTTCCCCATCACTTCCCCATGGGCATCATTAAAAGACGGGTTGCCATTTGAAAACACACACCGACCTGTGATTAACAGCTCTCAGCTGCGCCGGAGGGGTGGGGGTGGAGCAGGGTGCACCGAGCGCATGCCGGCCAGGTGGTGCCACGTGGGGCCAGCAGCATGCCAGCGGTGGACTTCTGGGTGGCGTGGCGGCGGCAGGTCTTCCCAGACGGTGGGGGTGAGCAGTCCGTCTCTCCGTGCGGCCGGCGGGTTAAAGCCCGCGTCTCCTCTTCCGCACCTCTCCCCCTGAGCAGCACAGCTCTCACCTGCGCCGGAGGGGGGGTGCGGAGCAGGGCGCGCCAAGCGTGTGCCTGCCAGGTGGTGCAGGCGGGCTGGCAGCGTCCCGGGTGTCGGGCACACACGCATTCGCTCTATAAGGCGCACAGACATTTCCCCTTATTTTTGAGGGGGGAAAAGTGCGTCTTACAGAGCGAAAAATACGGTATATGTGAGTATATGCAGCTTTTTCATTGGTGACGCTTAAATGATTTAAGATTTGCTAAAGCAGGTGATAGCTCTTTATGATGCTCATTCTGATTTATAACCTATTTATAGCTCACCCTCCTTTTTTGGGGGGCCCATGGGCATATTTGGCAAAACTGTCCTGGGCACTGCCATACAGGGACTGCCACTGGAGGTATGGCTAGTGGCACAGCATTGGCATTCTGCCCAGATGTTGCCCTGCTCTGTGTCCCGAATCACCCTAAGGAAGGAAGCAAAGGAGGCCGAGCATTTAGCCGGGAGTTACTGAAAGGCTGCTCTGAAGGGTCTTTGGTTCCGACGAGCCCCCACCCAGCAACAGTGCTCGAGACCAGAGTGGGCGATGACTTTGGGCTGGAAGCTCACCGTGCTCTCTGGTTTTGCAGAGGTCCTACAGCAAGGAGCTGTTCGAGGAGGTAATCTCCAAGATGAGAAAGGCTGGAATCAAGTCGACAATAGCAATAGAAAAATTCAAGCTGCTTGCAGAAAAGGTAGAAGAAATCGTTGCCAAGAATGCCCGAGCCGAAATTGACTACAGCGATGCCCCCGATGAGTTTAGAGGTGCGTAGATGTTTGTGGAGATGCAGAAGCTCAAATTTGTTCCTCCCTGTTGATCGTTGAGCCTTCCTCGAATGCGAGCCTGTTTTAGGTGCCACCACTTGATGCAGGAGGGACGAGCAGCACATCTTTAAATTTTTGACAAGCTTACTCTCCTCCCTCCAGACCCACTCATGGATACGCTGATGACGGACCCTGTCAGGTTGCCCTCTGGTACCATCATGGATCGATCCATCATCCTTCGGCACCTTCTGAATTCCTCCACGGATCCCTTCAATCGGCAGACACTAACGGAAAACATGCTAGTACCAGGTAGAGGACGGGGGCTTTTGTCATGGCAAAGGGAGCAAATCATCGCATGTTGAAAAGCCGTAAAACTCCCAGCAGGCGCCTGAATTAAAAACAACAGCCCTGAAGCAGTTCATGGCAAATTTTACAATTTCATGAAAGCACAATATTTAATGTTGACCTAAACAAGTCGTTCATAATAATCGAAGGCATGTGATGCCACGGGTCTGACCTGTCACAAGGTGGGGGGGGTCATTCCAGAAGGAGGGTGCCACCACTGATAAGGCCTGTTCGTGTTGCCTCTGGGTGAGGGTCTCCCAGGTGCATGGCATCAGCATCGAGCCCCCCCCCCCCCCCCAAAAAAAAAGATGATAGAGGAGTCTCTGAATGGGAAAGACAATCCTTCCACACAACCTGGTCCCAAATTGTTTAGGGCTTTGTAATTGCTTGCTTGCTTGCTTGCTTTTCTATCCTGTCCCCTACAGAACGTCTCGTGACAGCTTACAATACATACAATAACTATAGCCATAATGCCCTGAACCAGGCTAAGCTGTTGAATTACACGGGCTGTTTCTATCATCTGGTCGAATGATATATCCGTGTCCCAAAAGGACTTTGTCAGAATGGCACTCTGCATGGCTCTGCTGCTTTCTGGGAGAGGGGGCTTCTGCCGCAGAACTGTGCAGCTTGTTACGTAGTCTAACAGCATGTGGCTGCAGCAAAAACTAAACATTCCCTTTTGACCTAAGGACCTGTTTGCGAGTTAAAGGTGCTTGACGAGGCAGGAACAAGGCCGCAGTTCCCGGCATGCCCCAGCCAGCGGGGCTCTGGCGTGCTGGAGCGGGGGACGTGGGCTTTCCTGGGCAGGTGAGTCGCAACCAGCGTCCTTTTCAAAGGCGTGACCCCTTTCTGTCGTGCCCCTTTCAGTGCCAGAGCTGAAAGAGCAGATCCAAGCCTGGATGAGAGACAAGCAGAATGCCGAGCACTGAGGCAGTGGAAACGCACACGCCACGGCCAGCTGTGTGGAGCGGGGCGCTGGGCCAGGCCACGGGATGTGCCGACGGAGCTGGGGCCAGCCTGGGGCTCCCACGGCGCCTGCTGCTGCAGCAGACGACAAAAAGCAGCTTGTGGGCGGAGAGAAGGAGCGACATCATCAAAGCAGCTTAAGTCTTGTACATATATTTAAGTGACGAAACGATGGTCTAGAGCCTTGGGGGGGATAAGCTAAGAAGCGCTGTTATGGAACACAATCTTCTGGCATCTCATAATTGGGATTCATGACGAGCTGAATCTTTTTTTTTGCAAAAGATGTGTGGATTAAGGCAGCAAACCCTCAACGTGTTGGTTTTTGTTTTGTTTTTTTAAGTATATATTGCCAGATCTCCATTAATTTGATTGTGGTTGATACCTTGAAGATGTTGCTGCTAAAATAATCCCACCCAACTTTTCATTTCTTCCCCATCACCTCTTCCTGCACTATCCCGTCTCCTTTTTTCCTGTAATGTGAAGAAAATGTTCCCTATATATGTATATATATATTAAAAAGTCCTCCTCTAACCCCAAGAGAACATAATCTTGAAAAGACAAGTGTGCCTGGAACAAGTGTTAATCTTGGGGGGGAATCATATTTTTCTATTATACATATTCATTTATTTTTATTTGGTAGGCCGTGTACAAGGAAAGTAATTCACCATGGCGTTTTTTTTCTCCCTTGGCTTTCTCTTTTTTGGCACATCGATTTTAAGTTGTCTGACATGTCCCTTTGTCTTTTGGGAGGGACTTGATGCTCTGGAGGTTTTTGGTTGAGTTTTCTTTGTGGAGCCTTGTAAGCCTACTGAAACAGCTGCCACGGAAAAATTGGTGTGGAAAACCGGGGCTCCATTGACTTAAAAGATATATATAGAGAGAGCTATATATATTAAAAAAAATCTTTTTAAAGCCAGAGAATCGAATAAGCTAAATGGTGATGATTCTGAGTCTTTAAAGAGCTTGTCTCCAGGGGTGGCAGGGTAGAGCGGGCAGGATGCAGATCATTTTATTCTCGGCACCCACCCTAGTCGAGGCCGAGATCCATTTTTTCGTTGCGTACCAGTTTTGTATCCATGGCTTGGCCTTACCAAAGCAAAAAGGGTGCAGAAAAAAAAATGTAGACTTGCTTTTTTTTTAAAAAAAGAAACTATATAAAAAAGACAAGACATTTTTGTATGACTGCCCCCTGCTTAAAGATACTTGAATTTCCTTTTTAAAAAGGATTTGAAACCACAGTGTTTTAAAAAGAAAAAAATTAAGCCTGAAAAGAAAACATTTTCTTTTCTTTTCTGCTGACAATGTCCTCTGTTCAGTTCCTGATTCTTGAAGAATAATAAATGGTGATAACGCATTCACAAGAACCCTCCCTAGTCTCTCTCCTTTTGTTGTCATGTGTCATAAAAGAAACTCACTCCACTCCCTAAAAGGTGATTTCCCCTTCCCTTGTGGAAGTCAAGCTGGCGTGCATCGAGGGTGCCCAGCGGAGGGCAGGGCCATAACGGCAGGGCATCTTTCCGCCTAAAGCTCTTGGTCCCAGCCACTCCACCGTACGAGAGGCATCTAACTGTTTAAAATGGGTGGGCACTGCACAAAAGCCAGGAGAACACTACAAGATTGGCAACTTGTCCGGAAGTGGGGGGGGCGGAAGAATGGGCTAAACCCTTCTGGGGAATCCCAGGGGGCTGGATTGGGCTCCCAGACCTGAGATCCTGCAGGCTTGGGGTACACCGTCCTCACCTGGCACAAACCCTGTGCTCAAGCCGCCCACGTTGGTACAGAACAATTCACCAGGATTCCTGGCGAGCTTGTGACCTGGCAAACTGCTCGTTCTCATGTTCTTTGGTCCTCCCTTTGTGTGAGTGAATGGATTGCTCAGACCGGGGGTCGATGCTGCTCGTGAATCCTCCCTTATCTGGGAGCAGCAAGCCACGATCCTGGGTTTGGAAGTCCGTCCCTGTTTTGGTTTGTCCAACAGGCTGCACGCACTGGGGGTGAGAGCAGCCAGTGACTTTTCCAAGGCTCCCAGTAAGCTTCATGGCTGTGGAGGAGCTGAAGCTTGGCTCTCCCTCAACTTTCGACCAGCATTCTAACTTCTACACCCCAAAAGTTCTTTCCAGACCAATCATCAATCTTTCCAGAAGGCAAACCTTCCAGATACATCATCCGGCATGTCTCATGTGGAAAGCAAGTGCCTGACCACCAAAGGATCCACTCATGCTATGGAACAGCTATAAAGGAAAGCAGACATCTCCTGTGCTTGGACTCATGTTGGGTAGTTTCCAGAGGCTGGCTGCGGTAGTCTCTTGCACCGAAAATAACAAGCCTTGTGGAATCCTAAAGAGAGACCAATCGCTTCTGGCATAAGACTTTATAGGCTATTGCCCTCTTCATCAGATGTAAGTGGGCTACATTCCATTTAAATTTATGCTAGGAGAAATTGGTTTAATCTGTACAATGCCCCAAGACTTTGTTTAGAAGTAAAGTTGCAAGCCAAAGTGCTCTTATTTTTAAAAGGGTGCGGGGAGTTAACTGGCTTGCATGCACACTACATTTCTGCAATAAAATTCTTACAAGGGAATAACTCAAATATTGCAAATAAAGTTCATGTCCATGAACTTGCCTATTTCAGATAGTTCTGCTTGTGGAAGAGGAATCGGAGTATTGGATAAAAGGCTGAATTCTATTTTGGAGAAGCGCCTGGGGGACACAGTGCAGTAGTGGGAGGAGGGGCAAAGAGGGCAGGGCCAAAAAATGAAATACAGCAGCATACTTTAAAGTTCTTACGGCCAGAAAGCAGGACAAGGCGGCCAGATAATTCTGCCCCTCAGCCTATCGCTCTCCCTGGCTTTAAATTGTAGGCTATAAAACTCTGTGGTTAGGGAAGTTTGCCCCTAGTGGTGTGAAGGTGTTATTGCAGACAACAAAAAGGATACATTTAAATTAATTAGAATAAATTAATGCATTTTCAACAGAAACTCAACCAGCGGAGGACATCCCTACAGTGCCCTTAATACGCACACCAAGTTTCAGATGTCTAGGTGACAGGGTTGGCTGGTGGTGAGAAATGTCCTATTTTGTTATAGGCAAACATGGATTATGTTTGCTGATAAAATATTATATGGGCAATGGAAAAGTGGAGTAAGGAGAATTGTGATTGTTCTTTACAAGGAATACAGATTGCAACTATAAGCTATGTCCACAGTTTTAAATGTCAGAACTAGAACGGTTCTCTAGCTTAACACCCAAGAATCATTGTGGAAACAAATGAACTTATTTTGTAATGACTCTGATGTATAAGCCTGCTGACTTGAGAATACTATGCATTTCTAAGTCTTGTGTGCCATGATGCACAAAGCAAAGAGTTGTGAAGGAAGGGACTGACAGGGCAAGTTAAAAGGCAATCTTGTATGTATTTAGACGGAAAATGGCCTACGACTCCCAGCATTCTGCAGCCGGCTGTGCGGTAAGGTTTTTTTCTATCTTAAGGACTGTGCTCATGCCATCTTCATCTAATTTTCCCATCTGTGAGAATATTTACAGCCTGCTCCTCAGGTTTGACAAGCATTGTAAAACTTTTTGGACACTAAGCTCTGCTTTTAAAGTCTAATAGATGTTAGCCCTGTACCCTTTAATTGCTAAAGAAATTATGAAAATATTAATTAGCAGCATCGTGTATGGATTACCACTATGGACGATGGAATACTCTCAAAGGCAGGGCAAAAGCTGCTTCAGCTATCGTCACTACCAGAATATGGCATGAACACAACACATTTGAAAGAGGCTAAGATTGCTAAATGCATGTCAATGACTTGCAGGCAGAGCCTGATATCCTCATTCTCATCATCCCACTTTTCTCTCATTTTGGAACTCAGGGTGCCGACATGGATTCCCAGGTGGTCTCCCTCCAAGCTCAACATGATGGATGTCTTAAGTGCCTTCAGACCATAATTTGGGATACAATGGAGGGAGAAAATATTTTAAGAGAGGAATGATGATGTGTATTTCAGCCTTTTCTAAGGCTGGCTATCTTCTAGAGGTTTTGGACTTCATCTCCCATCAGCCTCAGCCAATGTGGCCAGGGATCAGAAGTGCTAGGAGCTATATAGTCCAAGACCTCTGAAAGTCACCAAGATGGAGAAGGCTGGTTACTTTGTCCAGTTCTGTTCAAACCATAGGGAAAGCTTCCATTTTCCTTGTATGTCTGTTTCCCTATAGTTGTCTTAAAATGCCTTCTTTAAATCACAGCTACTGGAAGGAACCTACCAAAGGCAAACAGGCAGTATTGAATTACCATTGATCCAAGTTAAGGGGCCATTTGATGACTAAGTGGTCATTCCACATATTTTTCAAGTGAGTTCAGAGACTACAAATTTAGCTCAGAGCAGATCTGTGTCAGGGAAACAATCAATTTGGAAGGATGAGTGAAATTATCCTAATTATCAACACAATCAGAACACCGGAAGATGTTTTATGCTTAGTCAGACCTGGGTTTATCTAGGCCTGTTCTGCGGCTCTCACGGGTTTCGGGCAGCGTTTCCCCAGCCTTTCCTAGGGGTGCCTGCGGAATGAACCTGTGGCCTTTCCTCTGCAGAGCAGCTTCCCTTCCACCTCCTCATGGGAGTCAGCAATGCAATGATGCAGTGTCCCCCGGTGCGCTCCAAAACCGAGGGCACCGATGAGCACAGAACAGGCACGTGCTGAACCGCATTCGCAGATGTGCCTCTGGGAAGAATGTCTGAGAAAGAGATGCAATCCATTCTCACCATCCTGAAATGGGCTGTGAAAATAGTGCCCGGGTGGCTTGCTTGCTTGCCCGCTGCATTTGCTGACCAGGTGTGAAATGTGGATGGCCCAGTGCCCTGCCGTTCTCTCTGGGGGCTTTTTATCAGCAAATGTGAACTTGACAGCCCATCGAACAGCGGATTGCCACACCGCGAAGCAGGATACATGCCCCCGCCAAGCACTACGGACTAAACTCTCCCGCTCTCTGCAGATGCTCCAGGAATACATTCACAGGGTGAGCCTGGATTTAAAGGGCTTTACAAATAAGTCTTTACAGACTGTTGGCTGTAATGGTTGATGGGTGATGGAATCTGCTTTTGAAACCAACGTGCGGAAATGGGTCCTAAAGATACTGTTGGTTATTCTGCCTTCTCTCCCCACGTCCCACATTCTTTTGTGTCTAAAAGGCATATGGCAGAGGCCTCATCGCCCAGCACTAAGCAGGTCCATCTCACTCATCTTCTACCTTCCTGCAGAAGCCCTTTAATTTAGGTGGACCCTTTGCTCAGTCAGATTGACTTCTTGTTTAATAACTGTTTGATACGAAGACCAAACAAACATGCAAGTTTGCCCTTTCATGGAACAGAATGGGGTTCCACCTAGATTTACCAGCCAGAATCTAATGCCTTAATTTTAGGACGACTTCAGCATCTGCAGATGATTCACTGGACCAAAAAGAAGAACAACGGTGTGCAGGAAGGTTAATGAATTTCTGGATTCAACTAGGTTTTGACAGCAACAGGATAGTATAGATTTTTAAAAACTCCTCCCTTTTTAGCAAAAAGAACAGCTGGGCCTTCCATATACTTTGGACTACAAGTTCCAGCCATCTTGATCATTGGCTGGGGCTGGTGGGAACCTAAGTCCACAGTCCAGGCTGGCCTAGATGGAGTTCTGAGACAGGCCATTACTACAAATCAATAGGTAGAATAAAAAAATCTGAGGCACCATAAATATTTAAAGGTATTTGGCTATGACTTTAGAGTATGCTGCAGAGTTCCTGAACAAAAACCTGCTTTAGTATTTATATGAAATCAACAATTTATGAGCAGGGCAGTGGGAGATTGCCAAGCATGCTGAATTTGAGGGTCAAACTGCACGTTATATTGAATATATAGCATGCATTGGGACTTTTTTTAACTCACAAGTAAGTGCTTGGATTAGAACCACTACCTGCAGGTTTAAATCTTCTTCTGCCAGCCCCGTTTTCTGAAATACTCAGACATTGACTAAAAAGCGGAGACAAAGTCTTCACTGGAGGCTCCCCTTCTCCAAAACAGGGAGGGAGATTTTGGAAAATTAGTGGAAGAAGGGAGGGAAATATTTAAATGTCCCCTAAACATATGTCCTCAGTTGTTTCTGCTATGGGTGGAAAAGAAAAAGGGCCGACGGCACCCCGTGTGTTCTGGACACTGTGCAGTTTGGCCCCAAATGCGCCATCTTTGAAATGCTGTGGGGTGGGAGCAAGAATTATCCACAAGTGCTCATGCTTTACAAACCACTCGGCAGACTTACTTTCTCATGCTGAGAGTTTTATCTTTTGCCAAAGGATTTGTTTTCTTAACCGAGAAATCAGATTATGGGATAGCATAATGATCTATGAATAGTCTCCTGAATCTGAAACGCATGCTGTCAATTCTAACCCGTTTCGTCCTGGGAGCCCTCCCAGGCAGGTAGCCATGCTTTGAAACTTGAAAAATTAATGAGGTAAACATAAATCTAAAATCCTCTGCACTAAAAACAGATAGGAATGAGCTCATACTTGCTTCACCCCCGACCACTAAAACCTCACCGTTGCCAATCCGAGTTGACCTCTGTTTGCTATTCCCTTCTGTCCCGCCACCTTTCTAGCTTTAATATATCCTAACATCTTGCGGCTGCATTTTTTTGTGTCCTATGATACGGAGTGGCATTCAAAGTACACAAAATTGCCAGTGGTGGCAGAAACCTGGAAGCAGGTAGGATGAACTTGCCCCCAGCCTCTCCTTCTCCCTGCTGGAGGTCTGGCTCACTAAAGCCTCTGCCCCCCAACATTTTCTCGGGGCACTTGCTGAAATAAAGGCCCAAGTCGCCTTTGATTACACTGGATTAACTGGCTTTTGGCCCCAAATGCTTCCCTTCCAGCAATTTTTCTACCTGTGTGAGTGTGGGTTTTTTATCAGATGTTCTTCTCCCCTTTGTCCATATATTCCTTTAATACAGATGGATCTCCTTAGGAAAAATGGCTCTTTGTGCATGAGCCGGCTCAAATGTGGGCATGTCTTTTCCCCCCCTTTGGTCCCGAGTGCTGCACCTTTTTGGAACTGAGCCCACTCCTCAGCCTTGGGGGATGGCATTGCTATGGTGAGCAAGACCAAAAATGTGAAATACCCCAGCTTATTTGAGTTTTAAAAGCTCTTGCTGCCAGTAACTCAGCCTTAGAAAAGAGGCACTCCAGGTTTTCAGAAAGCGGGAAAATGGCGAATGCCAAGAATCCAGCGAAATATTGGTAGTTAGAAGGGCACTTCGCTTTCTGGAGGCCACAAAAGGCCCGATTTGGGCCCCGGGTTTGAAGTGCAGCATCCCTGGTATGTGAGGAGCATATTTGTATATTGGCAGTCTGTGCCAGATGACGACTAGGAATTCCAATACAACCTACACATAATTTTAAACAGTAATTTAAAAATCCTCCTATCTGATGGCCTATTGGCAAATATTCCCTGGGAGGAGTTACAAGGAGTAAAAGGAGAAAACAGTGATAAAGAACAGAAAACTTTCTAGGGAAAGGATAAATTCTTGTAAACGCGTTTGCTACATTCACACGTTCGCTGCGGGCCCACTCTTTTTTTCTCTTTATATGCTGCTTCCTCCCCTCGAAGAGACCAAATTGCGCCTTTAAACAATGTCCTTCTCTTAAAAAATGTCCTTCCTACCAGGCGCCACACAAAAGTGAAAAGAAACCCACGTCTGGGAGGGAAAAACGCGACGAGGTCCCCTTTTATAGCTCCCTGCGGAAGGCTTCTCTGCCACCAGCGTTCTCCGTCCGCTAGAGGGCGCCTCGACATATTCCTGCGCGACCGGCAAAGAATCCCACAGGGGAGTCAGATTGGAGCGGAGAGGGAGGGACAGCCAGAGAGCCGGCAATAATTCCTTTTTCGACCGCTAATTGGACGGCTCGCCAGCACCGTCCCGCCCTCGCGGCGTTTTCCCTTAATTGGATTGGCACAGAGACGCCCGGTGATTGGCAGGTACGGCTTTTCTCCCCCTCGACCTCAGCTTTCCGATGGACTGGACGAGCCTCCTATCCGCTCACTCCCCGGCCGCGGCGATTGGACGGCTGGAATCCGTTCCCTTCCCTCTGGTTGGAGCGTGGCCGCGAGGACGGGGTGGGGCTTTCGGAGGGAGGGGGCCGCGCTCCCGGATCGTTCTCTTGTCAGTGCAGCGGCGGCGCTCCTGTCAGGCGCTCGTGGCCGAGGCCCCTCCCTCCTTCCCTCCGTCGCCCCCGCTCCCCGATGCCGCTTCTCGGGGGCTCCGTGATGAGGCTCGGAGGCCTCTACCCCGCTGGCTTCGCCGCCATCTATCGTCTCTGCTGAGGCGGCAGGCGCTGCGGCTGAACCTCGCCGCCGGTGTCCCTCGCTCTTGCCCGCACTGAGGTAACGCGGCAGCTGTGCCGGGGGGGGCGGGGGGAGTCGGCTGGCGGGTCACGTGGCTGGATGAGGCGGGGAGGGGCGCGCGTCTGGAGCCCTCTCCCCCACCTGCCCTTTCTTCCCGGGGTTCTCCGAGCCCACCCGCCAGGCGCAGGGAAAAGGCGAATAAACGGGGGAGGACTGAACATGTCTTCACCCCCCGGGGCTTTTATGTTTTCTTTCTTGACCCCCCCCGTTACTACCCCCTTTTTATAATCTCCTTCCCTTTTCATATAATCCCCCCCCGCAGTGTCCTGCATTTCCCTTCCCTTAGTTACCTGTGATCGATCTCTCTCCCCCTCCCCCTCCCCCCTCCCCCTTTTGCCTGTTTTTCCTCTGACCATTATCAGAGAACTCCCCCCCCCCAATAGGAGCTGGGGGTGCTAAAGGGGGAGAGGTGGAGTTGGGGTGAAGCCAGGGCTGGCTGTTAACCGCTACATCCCCCTCTTTTCACCACGCATTTAGGCAAAGGCAAAAAGCTGCCCCATTTCCCAAGTGTGTGTGACCCCAAGTGACTTCTTTTAAATGGATGGTATAGGAAGTGTTATAGGTATTCTTATATTGCTCTTCAATCATATATTCCCAGGACAGATTGTGAGAAGGAAGAAATATGTGTCTGTTGTTGTTTTTTGGACACAATTAAAAACAACACAATGGTAACGGAATATTAGGTTTACTAATGTATCCACCTTTTAAAGTTGTCTTTCTTCCTACACATTTCAATCAGAAGGGCGCACACCTGCCTCTCTCTCTCTCTCTTGCAAATGGCCATCCTGTTTATGTTCTACTCGGAAGTCGATCCCATTGGCTTTATGGGGTTTACACCCCAGTAAGTGTACCTGTGTGTTGGAACTTGAACATTCAGTGCACTTGGGTGACAAAGGGATTGTTGGTTCCGAGGACACAGCTGGCTGTGCCATTTAGCGGGTGGGGAGGGAATCTCGGGGGGATGTGTCACTGGTGGGGGCGGGGCAGGTGCATGTGTAATGACGACACAATTTTTGCTTCCAGCTATACATAGATAATAGCCTGTGTAGGAAGTCAGCACCTGCGTATTTCTCCCCTTATACGCAAGCTTGTGTGCAGGTCTGCAAAATACACACAACTGAGAAACCAGCAGCTCTCAGTGTTTAGCAGTGTGCTTTAAGATGAGCAGCTGCCTGTGATTTTCTGGGCCTAAAATATATGTGTAAACATATGTGGATTTTTCTTGTTCACATACACACACACACATAAATGGGAACAGTAATTTTCCTGAACAATCCTCCTTCTCCTTAGACTTGCTCTAGGAGCAGCTCATTTCCGTACCAGTTCCTCTTCTTTTCCACAGAAGAGTTCCTACTCACCTTTTTATTGCTGTTTTCCATGTTCCTCCTGCAACTGTTTTCTATAAGAGACTCATAGCTTGAGATCTTGTGATAGCCTGGCCTTAAGACTCTCATCAAATGATGACATAGAGCACCTCCCAGCCCAGCAAAGTTTGAATCTTCTTGCCTTAGTGCACCTCCTCCCACCAAGGCCATCATTTTCCTACTGAGAACCACTTTGGGATTACAAAGGCTTGTTAGTCATAGGAAGTTTCTGTAGTGTTCCCTGGCAACAACAATCTCGAAATAAAATGTCTATTAGGCTGAGATTTTAACATCAGGGAAGAAGATCTGTCATTCCCAAGGAGATCTACCTGATACCTCTGAATCCTAGCTCTAGCAGGGCTGCTTTTGGTGTGAATTATCTCAGAATCTCCTCTCCGGATTCAACTGTATTGTCATCTTGGTTTTCACTGTTTGCCTCCCTTCTGCCTAAAGTGCTGTTGCAGCTAAGGCATATCCTGGGTTTCTTCTCTTCTCATCTTTTAAGCAGGGTGGGGTTTGGAGCTAAGGCCTCCTCCATTCTGTGCTTGCCTCTCCTTGTAACCCACCCGTTGTGGTTTCCTTCAGTAGTGCCTTGTCTGAGGACAGCAGAAAGCTCTGTGTTTTTGTTCCCCTCCCTCTCACTTTAGGCCTCTTCACCTTCCCAGAGAGTTCCCATTCGGCTTTGGTATGTTCTCTCCCGCTTCCTCTGTATCCAGCACAGCACAATTACCCGGGCAGCCATATTGGAATGATAATCTGACAGTCCTCCAGGAGCTTAGTCGGGGATGGGGCAGAAGCCTGAAAACGGCTGACTTGGAATCCGTGGCTTAATGCAAATGCTGACCAGGGATCTTGGAATCCTCTTTTTGCTATTGCCTGCTTGCATTTTCCTATCGTATGCTCTGTAACTCCTACGTACAGTGAATTTCCTAGGGTGGGGTTTTTAGATGTGGTGTGAGGCATCTCGCTGTGCCCTGTGCACTTCCTTAGGTTTTTTTTTTTAATGTATCGTGAAAACTGATGTTTCATTGTTTGGATCAAAACATTTAAGTCTTGCCCTATTTGCTCTGGCTCCCTGCTCCTTTCCTCCATGTTCTACTAGATACGTTAACCTAGCTTGTGGTGACTGCTCGGAATTTTTTATGCAAAGTGCTTTGTATACATTTAGCATTATAGAAATGGATGATGGGAGTTATTTAAAGGTCAAGTCCAGTTCACACCTTCTCTGGAGGAAACCTTATTGAACTTGGTGAGACTTACTTCTGAGTAGACACATCTAGGATAGCTCCCTCTCAGGCTTTCATAGCAGTCAGTATAAGCATTAAAAATACAGATTCACAACAAGCGTAATCTGATAGTGTTCATGTACTTGTTCCACTCATTTCATTTAAATTTTAACGTTTAGCAATCCTTATTAAGAGAGTTCAAACTGCCTGTTTGATCCCTTGATGGAGTCCCTAAAATTATGCTCTCTCCAGTCCCCAGGCTCACAGATATTCACCCCATGCCTGTCTGTGTTGTCATCTTAGTCATAGTGCAGTGATTGGGATTCCTGTGCTTAGTAGTGAAATGATAATTAAAAAGTCAGCATGGGTGTCTTCAGTTTATTTTATGAGGCCCTCCAGAATTCTTGGGTTTGCTCTGAATGTATCACTCTGCCTTGTGGAGTCTCTGATAGTTGCGTGTGGGATCCTGTGCTAGGAAAACACCCAGGACACATTATAAAATCTCAAACATGTGCCTTGTATTACTCAAGATTAATTTCCTCCTAGATAATTTGTATTTGTCAGATAAGGAGTTAGGATGGAAGACATGGTACAGATAGCGGAGGGTATGAACCATAGACCTTCGCCACCCAGCAAACCAGAATTGGAGCTTGGGCAGAATAATAATAATTTTGCACAGGTTTAGGGATGTGTGTAGGAACTGGAAACTCTGCTACATGTATGCCAGATTTCTCAGTTTTCAACTGATGAAGGCTGAAAAAACGCTAAGTGCTTCTGTGAACCAGCAGTAAAGTTTTTATCATCTCTCCTGGTTTTCTCTCTCCTAGTTGTATTCCGAAGGAAAGAGGCTGGGGGATTTTTCCATTGCTTGGTCTTGTCCTACCTATTGTCACTATTTACATGCTGTGCTGTAATCAGGAGGACTAGAAAATTGTCTTTTAAAAAGGCAGCTTCTTAGGCTACACAACAGATTTTGTGTGGTATTCAAATAGCCCAAAATGACACTGTCAGTGCTATAGACAAACGTCTAAATGCAGGGCTCCTAAATTATATCTTCTGCAACATGTATATGAATGCTAATTCAGCAGCTTTATTGTACTGTTTTGCCAGCTTTATAATGAATCATCAGTATTGTTTCTTTGATTGCGTGCATTTGCTAGTCACTTGTAGAGGAGAACAAACTTACTTGTATTTTTTAAAAAATCCTTGCCTGGACTTTTAGATTAAATTCCTATTCATCACAGGTGACCTAGTGAGTAGTTATTTACAGTTGTAAACTCTGGCTTAAGTTAGGTCTACTGTCATGCCTGTTGTTCTGTTACTACCAGTATGTAACATCTTCTTACTATAGACTAGTATGGACAATGTTCAGAAGGTTAAGTAACTGAAGGATGCTGGAAGGTGTGGCCCAATACATCTAATGTGCAGATTGGGAAGGCCAACTCATAGTCAACACCCAGAATATGAAAGAGCTGCAAAGTCTGATGGCGACTGGGGGTAGCTGTAGTGCTCTCCTCAGTGCAATTTTGTGGGCTGCATGCATTCTGATCCTGCACTCTGTTTCTGAGAGCGGCTCGTCGGAGGCATTTGTGACGGCTCGGGGACAGTAGCCCTTGTGGCCCCCACCCCGTGTTGCCATCTGCAGCGTGTGGTATTCATGTGTATCCTCGCTGAGATACCATGGTGAGCGCTACATCCGGTGGTAGCACCTCCCCTAGGATGTGCTGCACAGGAGCCTCTTGCAAGTCTTGAACCCACTGCTGCTGCTTGAGTGACTCTAAGCTCCAGTGTTACAGACCTGAGAGGGAGAAAAATGCCACGCATTGAAGCAGGGAGCAGCACGGGGGAAAGGCTGGTCTGTCTCTGTCTTTGCACGGTTTTGGCCTCCCATGGTGGCTCATGACCAGGACGGAGTGTTGCTGTGGTTAGTTTCTGTGTTAGAAGGTATGTTCCCCAGATTTGCAGCCCTCCCCCTTTGGGCTTCAGCTCCCCTTAGCCCCAGTCAGCTTGATTAGGGATGCAGTCTGCGGGAAGGCTGGTATATACTTTCTAATATATGAATCTGAATGCAGGTGTTTTGGGTTCCTTGCTTGTTTCGGGGAGCGGACGTGCATTGTGGCTTTCTTCCACAAGAGATGCAGTGGTCCTCTGTGTCTCTGCTTATGAACAGGAGCACTGGAAGCTGTCCAAGACCAGGCCCAGTGGCTTGTCTGGTCTGCCCGATGGCAGTTCTCCAGTGTCCACATCACCTGGTTTGCCTTTAATTGCAGGTGCTGGGGGGGAGCTCATTCTTACGACTTGTAAAGTTGCATCTGCAGTTAGCATGACTTGGCTGGAAGCTGTAAACTTGTGGAAGGAGGACTATTTAAAAGAAATCAAAATGTCTAGTCTTGCATGTTGTCTTTTAGGCGGACAGTCTCCCTTCTTTTGGAATCCTTTTTGTTTTCCTGACAATTCTGTGGAACACTTTGTTCAGCAGCCTCCTCCATTTTTCTTGGTTTTGTCATCTGCAGCGTGAAAATACATACACTTGCTAAGAAAGGCTTGCTTGTAAGAATGCAGTAGAGAAATGTTCATGCCGAATGTTTTAGTAAAATACACATTTTGAAGCCATACTAGAGTACTAGACTGTGTCCTCACCTAAATTTGACATTTTAGCAGTAAAACGTCCTTCCTTTAAAGCTAAATAGAGTTTTGTTGACGACTGTTCTGTAATTTTGCATGTTCCTTATTCTGAAATGTGTTTAGTATTTTGATGCGATAGCATATACCTGAGAATATGAAGGAACGTGGCACCTAAATTATATGATGGAGGAGAACATGAAAGTTCAATGAAATTTACGTTCGAAAGGCCTACCTCCCTTGCCAGTATGCATAAGGTCTGCTATATATGTCTGTGTCTCAATGTAAAGGTGGAAAGTATGGAGAAAGAACAGTTGAGCAACTATGGTGCTTAGGGAATCCGTAAATGAAATTGCTTTGCTCACGCAGCTGCTGGTATCTGTCATCCTGTGGGATATGCATGGTCTTCTGCTCTTTTGCTCTTAATTGAAGGAAGATGTGTGGTGTGTGATATTATTAGTGTAGCTCATTCTCTCAGGTAGGAGATGGTATTTGTTAATGGACCAGGAGGCTGAATCTGTGTTCCTTGCCTCACAGATGAGGATGAGGAACGCTTTGCCCGTGTGCTGTAAGAAATTGCAGAAGACCACTTAAGTGAAGCATTCAAAAGTATTCAACACAACTTTCTCTTATATAACTAGAAGCTTTCAGTTCCATTATCCAAAGTGCTTTTACTTATATTCTATGGCAGCAGAATCAATGATAAAATATTGGAGAAAGCTTGTTTGGTAGCATTAGAATTTGGATACTTTTGTCTTCATCTTCTGGTTCGTAATGTTGTAACACTTGTTTTACATACTCTGAGCTATTAGCTGTTGCATAGAGTTGGAGTCATTTATGTCAGCTTGTCGGCTCTCCATATGCTTTGGGCTACCTTTCCTATCAGTCCTAGCCCTGGCTAGTGATGAATTAGGAAAACTGGAGGTCAGAATCTGGAGGTCCACAGATTGTGCCCCCAAAGTTACATGCACATTTACAGGCTATGGATTAGGGCCAAGACTCAGCAGCAGAGCCCATGTAGAAGGTCTCTGGTTCAGTCCCTGCCATCTTAGGGCCGGGCTAGGGAAGGACCCTGCCTGAAACAGGGGGAGCAGCTGCCCGTCTTCATTAACAATACTGTTCTAGATGGCCAGTGCTGTGACTCAGTATAAGGCAACTTCCTATGTTCCTGTGAAGCCTTTACTCTAGACATCTCATTCTTCTTTCGCTGTGGCATGAGGAAGGACAAGTTAGGGAGCAGTCTTGGCTCCTCTTGGCTTGCGGATGGAACAATAGGGCTTGCATCTTAACAGTGTAATTGCTGTGGGAAACAAGATTTTCTAATTAACTGCATTACTAAACACTCATTGCCGATGTGGGGCCCTCTGAATATGTTTGACTCCAGCCCCCATCATCCCTAGACAGCTCGGTCATGCTGCTGGCGATGATTGGCATTGCAGTCCGTCACTTCCGCGGAATGCCAGGTTGGCCAAGGCTATGTCAGAACGTGGCCAAGCACCCACATTTGCTTCCTTTTCTTTCACTGTGAGTTGCAGCCTCATGCCAGTGGTGCAGTGACAAAACCGCATCTTTGATGCAGTCTGCTTTCCCCATTTAAAAATAGGTCCTTGTGTAAAAGAAGGTGATCATGGTAATAGAGATCAGAGCTTTTGAAGACTTCTTGACAGAAACTAGTCCTTTCGGTGAAGGGACGGATTTGTTCCTGCGATTTCTTTTCTCTCATGTGAAAAGTTTCATCTGGCAGAGTTGGTGCAGGCAGGAGAAACTGACTGGTTCCCTATCCAGCTGGTGGCTGCAAAACGTGCCATGTATGGGGTCTAGGCTGTGTTATTGCTGCCCAGGGTTAGTCTGTGTTTCTCTCAGGTCATTTAAAATATTTATTAATTTCCTTCAATCCCCAAGGTGTTACTGTCTTCTAAAAAAGCAATAATACATAGCAAGGCAATCAATTAAAAGGTTGAAAAGGGCAGCTGTTAATAATAGTAATAAGCAATAATAGAAAATAATCAGAACCAGCCAGAGCACAAGTCTTTTTAGCCTGCCTCTAGCTAGGCAAAGATGGAACTAATCTAACTAAATTAATTACAGTGGTCTGCTAAGTGCTTCCTCTGTACCCTGTACTGTAGTAGCCCCTGAATCACCCCAAACATTCCACCAGCAATGGTGGTCTAACACATCTTGAGGCTACCATATTGGGGGAAGGCTGATAGGACAAAGGCAGCAATTCAAAATGGAGAGCACAGTTGAATGTTCATAAAAATAAGGTTGATCGCTCTGTTCATTCCATCAGGCTGCTGCCAGTGCAAAATCCCAGACTATTTTGATTAGATTGCCTGTGGTGTTAGTGCAGTGGCTAGAAATTGTGGGTGGTTTCATCCTGTTTTAGTTCTTTTTGTACAGCCTGCTTTTAACACAAAGAAACAAGCAGCAATCTGTTTTTTAAAATAAGGAATCTGACCCATTAGAAAATGAGTAAATTTGTCAGTAAATATAATGAGTCAATAAAAACTGGGATTGAGGTGCTAAATGTTCTTTTCTATCTTTTAACATGCCAATTAACAGTTCAAGATCTGCTCCTCTCAAACATATTTGTTCTGAGATACGTTCTACTTCTTGCCCACAATATATTCTGTTATCTGTCCAAGTTAAAATGGATTTTCACTCTGGCTATTTGGAAACTGAACTCTGCAATCTGGGATTTCTAGGTACCTACAAAGGGGTAGAAAGCTGCTGAAGCAGAAATCGACTTGGATAGCTGAGTCTCTCTGTGGAATCAGGGAGGGGGTGGTGGTTTTTCTTAAGGTGACTTGGCAATGCAAAGCCATCATGCAGGCTCTTTATTTACTACATGAACTGTGGAGATCCCTGGGGGTGTGTGTGGTTCTTTTAAAGCTTTTCACATGGACCAGTAAAATGAACAAACGGCACAAAGAACTGCTATCCGTTTTAAGCTCTCTGAGTCATGAGCGGTATCAGTAATACAGGCTTCATTTTTTTTTTCTGCGGCTGGAAATTATGTCCCTTTTCAAGGCTATTATTTGACAATGATTGGTTTAGCTGTCTGGGTAGTATGGTTGTATGTGCTCTCTTTGAAACTAAACAAAATTAATTTGTGTATATGTTCACATTCTCCAAGCCAGGACCCTCCAGATCTGTTGGACCACAATGTCCAGCATCCCCCAGTCAGCATGGCTGGCTGCAGGATACTGGAAGTTGTACTGGAGCATATCTGGAGGGAAATATCCTGGGGAGCTTTGTTTAGGCATTCAGCTAACGGCCATCAGTTTGTCTGGAATGTACTTTAAGATCAACTAAATCTCTCTCTCTCTCTTTCTCTCCCACTTTTGAAAGATAACTCCAGGAGAAAAAACTGTGGAAGGTCCCTCAACCGTAATTTCTGGAGTACGCACAAGAAGCCATCAAAATGTCCGGAGCTTCTGTCAAGGTGGCTGTCCGGGTTAGACCCTTTAATTCCCGAGAGACCAGCAAAGAGTCCAAATGCATCATCCAAATGCAAGGCAACTCAACCAGTAAGTTGGGCATGGTGATCTTGTAATGAAGTGCTTTCCACACTGTGAAGCTCGATAAACTATAATTATCTAGATGATGTCATTGGCAATTCATTAAAGAAGCCCATTTTTATTTTTTTCATGAGTCTTGTGACATTTTTACATTTGTTTTGCCTTTTACTTCAGAAGGCAGTGTATTCCATCTATCTTGTTTGCTGATTTGTTGTCAGCTGCTGATGAGTTGAAACATGCAGTTTGGGTACTTCCTTACAGTCTGCAGCATTGTAAGCTGATTTCTGTGCCAGTTCCTCTTTGGAAGTGGCTGATGCCTTGGGAGGGGTGTTTCTTTGTGTGTGTGTTTCTGTCCTTGAGAACAAGACTGGCCAACCTGTGGCTCCTGGTCCCCTTCTTTGGCTCCTAGAATGCTTCCTACAGTTTGAAATGTCTTGGTGCTCCTCTTGTGACTCAACAGCTTATAGACTTTGTAGGATGGGGGTAGGCAAATCATTCCCCCACCCCCCCAGATAAAAATCTCAACATCTGAGGTCTTGTTAGTTGTCCTGCAAATGACAGCAAATCATCAATGAACAGCATGTGAGGGGGTCTTTCTTCCGGAATGATCTCCTATTTGTAGTCTGACAGAAGGAACTTAAGACACTTGAGTTCAGGTTTTCACTGGTGTGTAATTGCATTGTTCTGTGTTTTGTTCGTCTTCTATTTCTAACATTTTAATTTTTAATTTGGATTTTATATTGTATCTTTTGTTTTTCACATGTTAATCACTTATGGCCCCATGTAGTAGATGAGTTGTTTCAGTAAATACATAATTGTACTCTAATGCTTGATGCAGGCAGTCCAGAACTAGAATTTCCCAAAACTTGGCTTCAAGAGCTCCAGCAAGGAAGTCTGCCGTCCCTCTCAAGAATTTGTTCTATTCTTGACCTGTTCTGACTGTTAAGAAATATTTCCTCATCTTCATCTGAAATCTATCACAAACTTAAGCCACTAGATTTAGTGCTGCCATCTAAGCACTGAGCAAGTAGAGTCAAGGTAGCTGTTAGAGGGAAGGCGGCTTTCTTTAAAAAATGGAGATCTTGCCCAGATCAGGGAAGCAAGCCCTGTTGGGTCCAAACCTATTCTGGTTTGTCTGTATCCTTCTTAAAATGTGGTGCAGGTTTTCTATTTGGTCTGTTCACCATCCTTTTCTTCACACGTGATGCTGAGGCTGGGTCTGCTGATAGTGTAGCCTTGCTGTTTTCTTAACAGTAGTTTTCAAAGCATATGGTTTGCAAAGAAAACTCTGATGAGGACTGAGTTGAGGCCTCTTCAGCCAGGAAAGGCATCTTTTACATTTTTCTGTTGGATTCCTTTTTCTGGGAATATTCTGATCTGTAGCCTTTTGGTGAGAGTATCCGGACAGACAAAAGCAAATTGAAATGGCAGGTGGTTGAGTGTAAGTTGCTTGAATCATTAATATCTGTGGGAAAATAGCTTTAGAGATACTCTGGGGTCTTTGTTGTCTGTGGGTGGATGCGTCTAGTATGGTGTTAGTTGGGACATAAGCCAAGAATGCACAGAAAAGTGGATGTCATGAAAAGAAGTAAATGGAATCACATGGTAGAAAAGGAAATGGAGGGGGACGCTGCTTTTGTTTGGGACTATTTTCACACACTGATTTTCAGTTCATTATGGATTTTTTTTACAGCAGTAGTAACAACAATGCCTCCATTTCATGCCATTTTCCCTGAGATGAACTAATGAGGAAGGTATAAAATAATGCACTGAAAAAAGCAGTCTATAACTTATAACCTTGACCTGTTTTTATTGTATAAATATTGCCACTATATCTCCTATTCCAGTCTTTCCTCAGTTGATTTTGACCACTATGTGAAATGGGTTACAGGAGCCTTCCCTAAATGATGCCCTGCAGATATAGAAACATAGAAGCAGAGCCAGTGAGAAGGGGTCTTCCAGGCCATCTAGTCTGACCCCTGGCTCTGCCCGCTCTGCTCACGACATGCCCACCATGTGCATATCCAGCCTATCTTGGAACACCCTCACCAATGGGGCCTCAACCACCTCCCATTCCACACCCTCGGGGTCCTAACTGTCCGGAAGTGCTTCCTGGCATCTAGATGGTACCTGGGTTCCCTGAGCTTTGCTCCGTTGGAGCGCATCCTGCCTTCCTCTGTGTGTTGGACTTTAGCTTCTGTCTGTCCCTGCTGGCATGAATGCTCAGAGCTGTAATCCACCAGGTTAGGTGAGGCCTGATGTGCATCATCACTAGGCTGCAGAACAGGAGATGGTATCCCGGGAGTATCATCTGATTATTGGAAAATAGCAGGCAAGGAGTAGATGGATGGATTTCTTAGAATGAGTCCTGCTTTTAAGCATGTCAGGAAGTCCAGCATCTTGGGGTGGACCCGAGTGAATGGTTCCCATCTCTTCCTTGGATGGTTGCAGTTGTGATGTGTTAACAATCTAGTTGAACTCCTTTCCTTGAAGAGATGCAAGGCTGGAGCCCAACCCCAGTTGGCCACGCCACAAAAATCTCAATGGTTGAACAGGTCCTGTCTATTGGTTTGCATTGTTTGATTCACACAACTGTACTGAGATAAGCCAGTGCAGACAAGCAACTGTTTCCAGGTGAGTGTCAGCTTAACCAAATTCCCAATGTTTGTAAATTTCTCACGTAGAGAGAGAAATACAAACACTGTTTGAACAAAAAATCTTTCCTGCTTTTTCCAGGTAGTGGGGTAAGAAACGAAGTGCTGCAAAATCTAGAAACTCTTTCCCAACAAATAAGAGTCAGATTCAGCAGATGACTTGTTTGGCCTAGTAATAACATCTCGGCAATCCTGCGGCAGGTTGCATTGTCTTCCAGTGCATTGTTGTGGACATGCCACCACTTAGAAAAGCAGGAGGCTTTGGCTCTTGGCCAAGACAGGAAGTTGCCTCCTCTGACAAATATGCTTGGATTTAAGTAATTGGGGGCTGCCAAGGCCATGGTTTGCCTTTGTGCTGCCTGAAAGGGGGTGGTGCTGCTTTTTTATAAAGCCATTCTTAATATGCTATAGAAACTGCTTCTCTAAAGTAGCCAGCCTCTTTAATCCGCATATTTTCATGTCCAGTGACCATCAGAATCTGCGCAGGCGGTATATTTAAGAGCACGTGACTTTCGCCTTTATCATACTGGATTTCTTTTTTGCAGTAAAATCCCGCAGCCTTACTGAATCACATGTGCTGTGACTGCATTGTTGTGTTGGCAGTGAGGCTGAGCTGCCAGCATGGCGACCTGAGCTGACAGCAGATGTGACTCAGTGAAGGATGGGTTGCTGCTGGAATCGGGCCGGTTGCCTCCCAGTCCAGTCCGCTCCTGTCCACTTTAGAGGGGTTTGCTTCCTCTTTGGAAAGCAGTTTGGAAGAAGGTCCTGGGATAGCCACGCACGAAGGACAGCGTTCTAGTGATTCAACTTGAGGCTGTTCTGACATGCACCAGAACAACCTGAGCCAATTAGAAGGGAATGCTGCTCAGTCATATGACCGCAGCTGGAAAGCTCCTCACACGAGCAGTTGCTTCTTAAATTCATTTTAGTGTTTTCGGCCTGTTTCCCGGCTCACTGAGAAGTAACCCCGGTAGTTGAAGCAATTCTCCGTACCTCCCTCTCCCCTAATGCCTCCCCAGGACTTTGAGTGTGATTCCCTCCCGCAAAGGTCATCCAATTAAGCTTTCCGTTTGCACACTGGTCCCTTTTTGCCATACAGCAGCTGTTCTTTGTATTGCAGATATGCATTAATCACGGAAGGGATGGATGTGGACTCTTTATTATGACGCACAGTAGGCACAGGGGGGGAAATCTTAGTGATGCAATATATAAAACAGTGCAAACCTGTGGAGGCTTACTTGGAAGTAAGTTTAATGGGGTGCACGTCTGGATTTGTCTGCCTAGGATTGCAACCTTAAAATATATCTAATAAGTTGATCCTAAGTCATGAAAATACCCCAGAACTGGGGACTTCCAGAGCAGCCATTCAGCACTGAGCTCTTTTGTGTTCGTCCTTTTCCAAAAGCAGAATCCAGAAATGAATATGCAATTATACGAAGGTGGCGGTGGAGGAGGAGCTGCTGCTTCTGGAGGAGGCTGTCCTGGGGGAGCCTCTATATTTGACTCTTGTAAGAAGCGAGTTTTTAGTCTTAGTGAAGATGCATTTTACAGAAATATGATGTCTGCAGTTCGTTCTAAGTATGAAGTTGAGACTGGAAAATAAAGGAGAAGGAGAAATAACAGTAGGGTGCCATGCAGCAGTAGCCCTGTGGCCACATGAATGGGATGCCTCCTCCATTCAGCATAAATTCCTTCAAAAGTTGGGGGTTCCCTGCAGCAGTTATTGAAATATAGTAGCACATCCAGTCCATTCTGTTGTCAGGGAACCCCACTGCATTATAATTGCAGAAGTCTGCCATTGTTAAGATTTGAAAAAGTATAGTGAATTAACTTCTCAACTGTGGTAACATGCATAAATCACACAAGCGTTTAACACCTTCTTTAAAAATTGCAAACTGGTTTGGTTTCTTGAAATCCTGTAAAACCAAAATGAAATATATTCCTTTTTAACAGCAAAATTCCCTTTGTTTTAAGAAAAAAAAAAGATGGATTTTGATTTACTTTCCAGAGGGATCTCTTTGGATGCAGTGCAGGCTTTTCACTTGTGTTGGTTTTGAGGTTACTGGATCATTTTTAATTAAGCAATGAGATGGGGTGATCTATTCTCTCATTGCTTAAACAGTGAAATGACCCTTTCTGTCTGAAGCCGCAGATGTTGTGTGCAACAGAAGACAGTTTAGGAAGCTATGAAGACTAGAGTACATTGTGAGCTCTGGAACGGCTGTAGGGATTGGAATATCAGTTCTCTTTCTGTTCCCTGTTTGATTATTCATCTTCAAATAAGGACCGTACACTAGTTACGGAGCATGTTCTTTGCATGTAGAAAGTCTCTGATACCTCTAGCTAAAAAGAGCCTGGTGATGGTTGTGTGTTTGGGTGATTAGAAACCCTGCTTTTTTCTGCCTGAGGTCCTAGGGAGCCCTTGCCAGGAAGGCAGCCCTTGCCCATCTGGCGCTTGCCCTCCAGGTGTGTTGGACTACAGGTCCCATTATTTGCAGCTGACATAATATCCACATTGACTGGGGCTATGGGGAATGTAAAGGTAAAGGTTTCCCCTTGACGTGAAGTCCAGTCACGCCTGACTCTAGGGGGCGGTGCTCATCTCCGTTTCCTGGCCGAAGGAGCCAGCGTTTGTCCACAGACGGTCTCTGTGGTCTTGTGGCCAGCATGACTAAACACCAAAGTGCACAGAACGCTGTTACCTGCCCACCGAAGTGGCACCTTTTTATCTACTTGCATTTGCATGCTTTCGAACTGCAAGGTTGGCAGGAGCTGGGATGGAGCAATGGGAACTCACCCCGTTGTGCACATTTGAACTGGCAACCTTTCGATCAACCAGCACAGCGGTTTAAACCACTGCGCCGCCTGCAGTCCAGTAAATGCAGAGGGCACCAGGTTAGAGAAGGCTTTAGTAGACAATACTGGACTATACATACTTGGTATAAGGTAGTTTCCTATAGCCAAGTAATTCAGATAGCTACAGAAAATGATGAATCTGCACCACCACCAAAAAGACCCTGTCCTTAGTAGCTACACCAAAGAACATATGGGCATCTGTTGTCAAGTGGAAGAGTTTGGATGGAGCCTGGTGGTTCTGCAATACCCTTCTGGTTTCAGGCTGTTTGGGGCTGTTGAAAGTCAAAGCTATGTCGTTGCATTATACCCAGTGGGAGCTATGGAAGCTCACACAGCCCTGGCCTGGTGAATTAACCTGGCAGGAAGAGGTGTTAAACTGTCATGTAAAGCGTATTACAGTAACCTGATGTCAAACTGATACCTGTAATCGGTCAGGCTTCTAAATGCCTAATCAGCTGTGGCAACCATCAGGCAGTAGGGCCTCTTTTTCCCTTTAGGCTGTTGGCGTGTTAGTAACTCCATGTGCAATTCAATATATTGTATGTCAGCTTTGCAGAAGAATGGGTCCCAAACCAATTAAGATATAATGCTAAGCAGTTCAGTAATAAAGTTCATAATACACAGCAAATTAACATGAGCATCAATACAGTTATTTTAGTACAACAGAGACAAATAATACCACATTTCATACTTTCTACTTTGAAAATAACTATATTAAATGCTTGTCTTGGTGACAGTGATCTCTCACAATTTTCTGCCTTTGTGTGTAACTGGCGATATCTCTCATGGGAATAATTGCCTCTGAATTACTGGCAGAACTCCCCCCCCCCCCCCCCCCCCCCAAGTCAGTAGCAATTTTCAGTGCAGGTTTGGGCTGAGGCCACCAAAACAGAAGAAAGAAATTTCAGATGGCAGCTTGCTTCTTCTAGCCCCTGTGGGACAGAAAGGAAGACGACCTAATTTAGTCATGTTCAAGCCAGCAATCCCATAAGCACAGTGCTTCAAATATCAACATTTCACGTCTTCTCTTGGATAAAGCGAGTGTCTAGAGGAAGTAGGGAGATTCATTCAGAAAAATAATCACCCTGCTTCTAGCTTTAATTCTGATGTGCCTTCTTTATCTTCTCCAGTTCAGTGGCAGCAGGAAATGCAACATTTTTGCCTTTTGCTGTGCTTTTGCTGATCATTTCAGCATTAGAGTCTGATCCTTAATAACTGAACTCAATTGACGTTTTATTTGGAGAAATATGAGTGTAAGCAGTGGCATACTGTTGTCTTGAATATGCAAGGTGGACCAAGCTAGCATTTAACTGAACATGCGCACGTACCCGTGCCGTGGAAATTATTCAGGATAATTTTCCTTAAGCAAGAGTAGGTAGCTTTCCTGAATTGGATGGCCTCTATATGTTGGACTGAAGCTCCCAGAATTCTCCAGCTACTTGATCACATCTGTTGATGTTTTTGATGATTGCAAGATACTGGGGGGTTGAAAACCCACTCCTACTTAATTCCCTCAATGCCAATTAAAAGCAAAACCAAACAGAGCCCAATTCTGCGTCTCTGGGAGTTAGTTTGTTGTTTTGTTTCTTTTCATTCCTGTGGATGTGAATCCTTGGCGGGTGTCTCAGTTTTGGTCGCATGCTTTCAAGTTACGGGGTCACGATGGGGTAAAGGGAAATCAGTCAGAACGACAGAGGCAAGAAGTGTTTCTTTGAGAGTGCGCTGGAGCAAGTGTGTCTGCTGAATTCGGGGCTATCCGGTCACTCACTTGATCTTGCCCTGAGCAGAGGAGAGGAAGCCTTGCTTCTCTAAACAACCAGTCTTTCTGCCTTGCTTGATGGTTAGGCTCTCAGCTTGTTACTTTCCAGTAACGAGAATACAGCAGCAGCTCATGACTCAGTTTGCGCCAGACATCTCTGAAGTCTGGTACAGTTGCTCTGGAGCACAGTCAACAAGAACTTTTTCTGTTGCTTTTAAAAGGAAAGGAGGCGTTTAAGTGTATGGCGTTCAGGTCTCCGTTCAAGAGTGTTGTAGACTTGCCTCTTTTGCTGACCATTGAGTGCAGTGAAGCTGAAATTGACAGAGGATGACTCGGCCCATCCTTCCACAAACTGCTGGCCTTCTAAATGGTTGGACTGTCACTCCCATAATCCCACAGCAAATCTAGATGTAGCCCGGTTCATCTGGAGGGGGGCAGGTTGCGGTGAGCCAGCACGTTCTGCGTCTGGAATGTCTGGAGCGTGGGGCGAACACCGCTCTGCAAGTATCTGTTAGAGCGCTTCACTGTTCCTCCTCTGTGCTCCAAGGGGTGCAGTTTGCAAACCTGGGCACCCCGTGCTTATGGAGCTGGATAAAGCACAGTTGTACTGTGTTCTGAGCAAGCATGTTTTGAATGGGCAACTGCTCTTCAGGAGCTGTTTTGAGCTGATGGAGGGTGCTGGCCAAGTTTTTCATCAAGTCTTTATCACAATGGTGAACCTGTGCCCATGTGTTTTCTCTTACTTTAATGCTACTCTCCCTGCAAAAAGGGAGACAAGAATGTCTTTCGTGTGCAGTTAGTAGCTTCACATGCCTCCTGTGTAGCTGTGAAGATGTGACTTCTGGCTACCGTGCATGTGTGTGTGTGTGGTTCTGTATGTAATGTTGTTTTCACTTTTCTACATGCAGTTGATTTCTCTGTGGAGAAGCTTCCGTAATTAGGGCTCATAAGAGTGTGTGTGTGTGAGGGGGAGAATAAAGGCTTCAGATGGAAATGGGCTTTTAGTGGTGGTACAGCTCAAAGCAATGTACAGGCATGTTGTCCTTCTGAAACGCCAGCTGCAGGATTGGTATTTATAGCAACTGGATCTGTAAGAGCAGCTGAGGCTGAGAGCTTTTCCAGCAGCTTCTGGCCCTCCTTCTCTTATTCTGCGTGGCTCTCCTCCTGGTACAGAGCAAGAATTCCTAGGGCAGGGAGTAAATCTAGCTGAATTCCAGTTTAAGCCATTCTATAGGGTGTGTACGTGTGTGAAGCTTCCTTTTTTCGAACAATTTGAAAAATGCCACTGCAGCTTAACAGAGTGAGTGCTGCTGTACAGCTGGGGAGTGTCCATTTCTCTGCATTTGTTCTGGTGCAATACGATCTCTACTTTCAGATTATTTTAATTAGATTTTTGTAAGGGGTCCAAGACTTTCTAGTCATATCCTTAAGGGGAGGGAGCCCCCTCTCTTCCTTCTTGCTCCAAATAAAGTGTGTGATCTGGTATCCCTTTGATTTATTTAGTATATTTGACATTCTGTTGTTTTTTGAGCTTCTTGTCTTTCTCATCCCTCTTTGAATGCTTACATAAATATAACAAATAGCCATCAGGAGTAGAGCTGTGAAGGTCTGGAAAAAATCTGGGAAAACGTGGAAGTTAACCATTTTTCTTGTGCTTTTCCAAAGCTTCTTCCCCAGCCCTACGGTAAAAATACATTATAGAATATTTTCTTTTAGAGAGGCAAATAAGTTATTTCTGACAATGTGCTTATATATTTACTCCCCCAAAATGTTTTCTAAAAACTTCATAATAGATTTGGGTTAGGGCTAGGCAACTGACAACAAGCAAGTCCTAGGTTGTAAACTGAGACTACAGCTCTCAGATGCAAGAATCAGATGCACTTCCTCCTCTGGGAGGCACTGCCACTATCAGAAGGAGAAGGAAGAAGGTTTCAGTTGCTTCTTTGCTTGTGGGCTTCCCACTATTTGGTATAGTTGGTGGATCTTGACTAGGCCTCAAGGGATTGGGGGAAAGTACAGAGCAACAAAAAAGAGCAGTCAGCATACTTATTTGAAAGACGAGGGTGTAAACTTATCTAGCATAAGAAAAATCAAACCACAACGGTCTTGGCTTGCTTTTTTCCCGTGTTTTTATGCAAGAGGTCCTCTTTCTCCTCTTTTTGTAGCACCAGCAGCATGACAAAGAATTTCTCCATAAACAGTAGCATCTTCAGTTAAACATTGCAAACAAATAAATCCAAGGAATATGCAGTAGCTTTTTTTGTAGACAAGATGGCACCAGATGATCAGGAAAAAAAACTGACCAAGAGCAATATACTTTTCTTGTTACTCCATTGTCAATAACTAAAAATGCACCATGGTAGCAGAAAGCTTTTAAATTCCGACTTGCCCAGAAGATGCTCTTTCAGCAAACTCTTTTAGAGTCAGCATATGAATATGTAATGGAATCTGTGCAAGGAAAAATCAAGGAAGCACCGTGTCTTGTAGTGCTTGCAGATGGATAGGCAGATGTGAGCAGAGGAAGACACACAAACTTGGTGATAACAACACCCCAGACAGTTTCTTTTAACCGAACTATTGGTATGGGGTGAACAGACACACTGCAGATTGTATCAGCTGCAAAATATGTTGAATGCTGTATAAAATTGGGAATGGTAAAAGTACTTGCTTTGCTAGCTGGCAATGGAAGTGGCATGAGAAATCATAATGGATAACTATCCATACATTTGTGTAATAGGATCTACATATCATGGGCTAAACTTGCTTCTTAATGACGTCATTAAACTGTACACCCTCCAAAAGATTTATGATGAGTAAAAGAAGTTATATAACCTCTAAAAGCTACTTGTATTGCAACTGCAGTCTGTAGGAAGAAGCAAGAAGAAAAGAATGGCCAAGAATAACATTATTGACACTGAAGCCCTGTAGTAAAACTTGATTATGTGGAGCAGTGATCTTCTTTGAAAATCTGCTTAAAAAACAAAGAAGCTCTTCAAGAAACAATAATAGTTGAGGCTCTTAAAGTACCAAGAAGGATAAAGGATACAGAACCTGATGAGAGAGTTTTGTGTGTTCAGCTGCAGAATTCCCTGCTGATTCTAAAGTCAATTTCTTTAAAAGTCACTGCATCTGAATCAGATAGTGCACTTTTGTCAGAAATAGCTTAGCAAATGGCCAAGATAAAAGCACTTAGATTCTCAAAAACAGTATCTCCACTTACAAGTTCAGAAGAAAATAAAGGGAAGGGTTTTGCTAAGAAACATGGATTTTGCTGCCATGCAGTTCATGCTGCTGCAAATCTGTCGGATTCAAGGTACAAAGGCAGAAATACGATTATAACAGTGCTACGGCATTGGAAGAACAGCACACCCGTGATGGTAGTCTCAGATGTAGAATACCGAACATCTTCAAGGATTCGGTTCAGGGATTTGGTCCTGGAATGCAGTCTGGGTTTCTGCCAAATGTTTCCCTCCAACATGGCGGCGAGGCCCTTGAACAATACAGCCTCTGACTCTTCTCGCTTTCTGCCTACTCCAGATTCTTCCCATCTTCTGCTGCATGTGAAATAAACTGGGCAGCCTTTGAAAATGCACCAAATCAAGAAATAAACTGACCTTTTGGTAGTACATGATAGCTACGTTAAAGACACAAATGAAGAAGCAGAAGTAGAAGCTGATAGCAATAGCACAGAAAATGAGACTGATGAAATGTCATGTCTGTATCTTCCGAAAACAGACAAAGGCAGCTCTTGCACAATGTCAGAATGCCATGCGATTCCTGCGTATGGAGCACCTTTAAGGCGGTGATCCAGGACCAGCAAGAGGATTGCAGCTGGTCCCTGCCCATATTTACTAAGACGTTAATTGCCCAGGTTAGTTGCTGCTGTGTTAAGTGGAGACTCCCTGCTTTCTGGGGTCAGATAAACCTTGCGAGAAGAGAGAGGCTTTTTCACAAGGCATCAAATGGTAATGCAACCAGAAAGGCAGGGCAAACAATAAGGAAAGGAGGGGCTTCCCCAACATATCCACCTTCAGCAGGTGCAGTTGTTTCTTCTTGCGTGCCTTGATTGTATATCTTCCATACCTATCCAGTGTCAAGCAGCAGCGAAACGATTTCTTTAAAACCAGCAACTACTGGTCCTGGTTCGTACTGGACTTCAGTGCTAACTGGAAAAGGACTTTAAGCAAGGATAGGTTTGTTTAGAAGAGTTACAGGTACACCGACTGGTGCTGCTGGTTGGCCTGCTTCCCATCAGTTAACCTTCCCAACGTCTCTTGGCGATTTCATTGGGTGAAATGTTATTTGGGCTGCTTTGTAGACTTGTGCTCATCTGCGTACTCTTCACGGGAAAGATCGTCTGCAGCCCAGCCATGTGCTACATCCCAAAGTGAAGAAAAAGCCGGAACAAACGAGTGATCCTCCTTAGTCAGACTCAGTTGTGCGAATTAGCTGTGCATCTGTTTTTGGTTTTGCAGAGGTTTGGACAAATTATCGCCACGGTCACTTTGGGCCTCCTAGCTTTATAAAAAGATTTTTCCTTAAGGATGCAAAGATAAGTGTTGGTGTTATGGATGCTTGTTTCTCATGCATACACACATTTATTTAGTTAAAACTTTTGTATGCCGTCCCCCATGCAGGACATCCCAGGATGGCTCACAATCAATACATTAAAGCAATCAATAAAATCAAATGCGTTAAAACTATCCAAGCAATAAAAAGGTATGACCAATAAAACGTGACTGTTGCATTAAATACTAGTTTTTAAAATACCGGTTAAATAAAAAGGTTTTGACCTGGTACCGAAAAGAGTATAAGGTAGGCACCAGGCAAACCTCTCCTTCCAGAAATATTTTTATGGAGTGCCTTCCTTCCTTCCTTCCTTCCTTCATTTATTTAAACCATTTCTATGCCGCCCCCATCTCAACAAAGCCTCGGGGCAGCTCACAACAAAAACAAAAACATACAGAATTATACAAAAATTATACACTAAAATATTAAAATATTAAAAATATAGCCCTTTTATGTTTAAAAATCATGCTATGGGAATGTTAAACACTCTGTTAATTTACAGAGTTCTTATATAGGCAAACATTTAAAGCCCTTGCAGGAAGGGAAGAAGGGCTGTGTCTTAGTCCAGTAGCACATAGTTTTCATGCAGAGGTTCCTAGGTTCAGTCCCTTGTATCTCCTAATTCTCCTGACCCTAATCAACTCTAGGATTAGGAAAGGTCCTATGCCTAAAATTCCAGAGAGTTGCTGCCAGTCAGTGTAAATAACGCTGGGCTAGATAGATCAGTGGTCCGACACCGTTATTGTTTCCTGTCTCTTGAACAATTTTGTATGCTAAAGCTTAGTTACTGGCACTAAGAGTTTTAAAGCTAAATATTCCAGTGTCTTAGCACTACACCTTTTTACCTTTGGCCCCTCCCACCCTTTGAACCCTGTCTGAAGCTATTCCTGATACTGAATTTTCCTTTGAACCTGATGAAGCCTGACAGCCTTGTTTTAAGCAAATGAAAAGTACACATGCTATTCAAAGAGATCTGTGTTCCAGTCTTGCTCTGTGGTTTTATAAGCACGTGTTTTCCTTTGTATAAAAAACAGCAGTTTGAACCAGAATCAAGGGCACATCCTTATGCAACTTCAAGGCAGCTTGATAAAAAATTAAATGTAAGCTCTGCATAATTTAGTGGTTGAAAATGGCATAGTGGGCTTCTCTTGCCCTTTGCATATTGTTTATTTAGCATAGCGAGGAAATAGATTCAGTAAAGGCATAGGCTCAAATACTTAGAATAGGTTGTGTTAAAGATTTCTGTGCTCAGGCCACAATGCTCAAATCTATCTGTGTTGTAGATCTTTGCTTCCAGTGGATTAAGATGGAATCCTGACATTCTGTGCCTCTCTTAATCTGGTTGTAGAGAAAGATTCAATAGTAGCACTGGGATGTATTTGAGAGGAAATGAACAAGGCCCGCTCAGGAATGCTTTCCAGTTTCAGTCTTAGGTTAAGAATTTTTGCCCGTGACTGACTAAAATCCTTGCTAAAAAAAAATAAATCACAAGAACATAAGAAGATCCATCCTGACTGATCAGACGAGAGGTCCATCTTGTTTAACGTTCTGTTCATGCAGTGGCCAGCGAGTTGCCTGTGGGAGATCCTTAAATTGGACATGAGTTGCAGTACTGCCATCCTGGGTCTGCAGAGGCATGCTGCCTCCAGCTAGCAAAACAAGCGAGACATCTGGGGCACTGATCAGTCCTCCCCAACCTGATGCACTGGCTAGGAATGATGGGAGCTGTAGTTCTACACTCCTGAAGGGCACTAAGTTTGGGGAGGCTAATACAACATCACGGGAACTAGATCTTTGCTTTTACTCTTGTTCTTCTCTTTGACAAAGATTAAGGCTTGGCTTTAAACATTTTGCATAATTTTCTAATGGCAGTGAGTTCCTATTGAAATATATTGTATTGTCTGCCTTGCTTGGAGAAACTCGCTGAGTGAGACAGACAGACACGTGTCATTGAACAAGTTGTTGCTGGTCTTTGTTTTCCATCTGTTGAAAGAGGAGGCAGGCAAAGTCGTGTGATTGTGACAGTAAGCCGGAGAACAGCAGTTTCAGAATTGAAAACTTCCCGTCACAGGGGTCAAAAAGCTTTGCCCAGAACTGCTGTGCAATCAGCTTCCCAAGACTGACATCACATGCTCTTAAATCAGTTTATCATTACTTTTTATTGTTTCTAAAGCATTGAAATTCTAAGCACCGTACAAAGGTTTAAAAAATGCAAGGCAGTCCCTGCCTTACAGTCCAAATGAAAGTAAGCGCAAACAATGGAAAGCAAAAACAAGCAAATGCAAGACTGAGAGTTCTTCCAAGTTCCATGGTGGTTTTTATAAGGAGTGTCTTGAATGGAAATAGGGCAGGAAGAGAGGAACCAGATGGTCCCTCCACTGAGCCAGGGGAGAAGTTCCCACTGTTTCATTTCCAACTGAATTATCTACCTCTAGTTTCTTGTAAAAAGCTTGTCTCAGACTAGGATCACATGATATAACGCCTTGAAGAAAACCAGATCAAATACAGTTCTACCTTGGATACTAACAGGATGCAAACAAATGCTTCCCGAATGTAGCCCGACACAATCCATAACTGATGAAGGAATCAAAAGAACATTACTCGTCCTCAAGCTGCGCTTGAAAAATGCAGTGACTTTCTTAGTCTTAGCTGCTTGAGTATTTCAGAGAGGTCCAACTTGTTGGTGTTGGTGGGCACCTTTAGAATTTTGAGTGCTGTGGATACTCTCAGGAAAGTTCGCTGGTCGCAAAAATTCTTGTTTCCTGGAGGTCAAACTGGTGAGACTAAAAGAAAAAGCAATTCTAAGAACTTAAATATGGGATGGGGTGGGGTGGGGTCTGAGTTCCACAGCACAAAAACCCACAAAACCAAATGTAGAGAGCACCAGAGGGGGGCGCTTTGCTTTGCAGAATGCCCAGGTTATATATGTTCTTTTTATACCCTTCTCCCTTGCATGATGCATCCCCACATCTAAAATGGATGCAGGTCAATCCAGTGTTGTATGGTCAAGAGTGACGATTATATGCCAGCCTAATAGCAGCAGAAATATTATTGGATGGGGCTCCACGAACCGTTGAAAGCCTGTTTTTCGCAACATTCTCCAGTGGTTAAGTGTGGATGCCACTCACGGGCCTCTGCGATGGTCAGTGCTGCATGAAATGGGAGCCCAACGCCTGCCACTGCTTACCCGTGCTGAGTTCTCCAAAATAGGTGGCTGCGGTTATCCCCGATACTCAAAGTTACTGTTAATGCCACCGTGATGGGAAGTAATTATAGCTGCAGTACAAAAGCATCTGAGGGCTGGTTTGCAAACAGAATGGTTAATTGCCATGTTGGGTCTTCTGAAATATCAGATAAACACATTTCTTCCGTTTTAAAACAAGCAGCTAATGTGGGCCCTTGCTGTGATTGCCTGCCTTGTTGCCTTTCTCCTTTTCACAAGAGTGTGTAATTAAATTAATAGCTGGAGTGCTGCACATGCAAACTGTAGAAACCAAGCAGGGTAGGAAAGGGAAATGGGGAGGGCATCTGCCAAGGAATAGCCCTGCATTACTGAACCTGTCAAGGGGTTCCGCAGTGACGGCACTTGTGCAGCCTCAGTTGTGGCGTACGATTGATTAACTTGTGCAAGGAACCTTCCTACCCCTTCCCGGCTTCCCTTTGGCTTGACCTGTTCCAGATACCTTCTTCCATTTATGGTGCTGGCTGTGGTGTATTTCACATAAACAATATCATGGAAATGTGATGGAGTTTTTAGAAGTAGAACATTCAGTATTTAGATTGTATGCCTCTTTTTATATACTGTTGTATGTATTCTGCACTGAGCTTCAGGGTTCCAGGGAGGGGAATTTCCCAGCCCACTCCGGAGGTGCCGAGGCTTGACTTTGAACTTTCTGCACGCAGAACGGGTGCCCTGCCACTGAGGCGCGGCTCTTCCCGATCATAAAGGGAATCGTAAAGCAGCCATCCAAATAGCTGAGAATGATAGGGGCATAGTGCCAAGTTCCATTAAGGAAAGGGAAAGGGGGCAGGCCTGTGGGTTTGTGTTGTATGAGCAGTTGCTTCTTGAGCCAAAGAAACAGAAAGCTTTCTCTTAAACTGCTGGTGCTATGTTTTATTTAAATTCTGTCATACAAAGATCTTCCATTGACTACTTTGTCCACTTGTCTCTTCCTTCAAACATCTGGATAATTGTGGCCCTCTGAATGTAGTGCTGGTGTGGCTTTTTCTAAGGAAGGTCAATTCTTTAATCTTCCACCTCCACTCCATTTCTTTCGGTTCGCTGTGTGTTCATCTGTGCAGCTCCCAGGATTCTGTCTCTGCAGTTGTCCGTACTGCTTTACTTTTGTGTGCTTCCGGCACTTCAGTTTCCACCACATGCTGGATCTCCACTGATTTTATCGAGGCCCATCTTGCTTACAGTGTTCGTCTTTGTGCAACCTGTTGCTGCCTCAGTACCACTTTGGCCTGCATTGCCAAATGTACTTTGAGTTTTTGCTTGGAACAGAGTCTTTTCAGCCGTGGCCCCAACTTTGTGTAATGCCTTTTTCCCATAAGTGAGGATAAACGTTGGTTTCTGGCTTGCGAAGTGACTGAGAAGCCACTCAGTTTGGCCATCATGCTAAATAGACACTCCTTGGCTTGTTGCAAAGCAAAAATGAACAGACTCATTTGTAAGCAGTTTTCATTGTGTAAAATTGTCTTTATGGCAGAGTTCTCTGACTGCTTTGAGGGATAGCGATGGGCAGAACACTACTTGAAGAGTCATAGGTATGCGGTAAAGTTTCAGGGCAGAGTTGAGTCTTTTCAGCAGTCAACGTCACTTGAATGTCCTGGGATGAGCTAATATATTACTCCATATAGCTTAATTCACAGGCTGGGAAATGTTTGCTCCACTTCCTGCATGGAGGTGTTTCAAGTCATGAGCTTTCATGAACAAATCATTCAGTCAAAAAGACAGTCTTGCATGAAATTCCCCCCCAGGGGCTGCTGTTTTCTTAATTTAGAAGCTAAAGATCAACAGCCTTGAACATCTAAAACATCTTGATTCTGAGAATCTGAGCCAGTGGAACACCTCTCTCTTTTACTCTGGTTTTCTCAATGAAATGAAGCTAAACTGTTGCCATGGAAATGGCAAGCTGAGAATAAATTGACATCCAAGGTTCTGTGTAGGTTTGGGGATGAGTCAAGTCGGCTGCTTTTAGGAAGCATCCCTATTTATAACTATACATCAAGCTGCTCTTTAACCACTTTTGCTGGTGAGTTTGTTAGCAGTGCATGAGGCTACATTTTCCCGAGATAAAGACTTTATTGAGCTTGTTAGTGAGCTAGCGGTTTAGACTTCCTCTGCTTTGTATTCCTTCAGCTTACTCAAATGGTGCATCCATATTGGCATTTTTCATGAGCTCACTGCTGTGCACACCTCCCATTGTAGATTTTTCATGGGACTGGTAGCTTGTTTTTTTCATAATTCTCCTCACTGTACCTCAAAATGATGTCGTTGCATTGGAAAAGGTGCAGGAAAATGTCGTGGAAATGATCCAGGTACCTTCAGGCCTTTTTTGGAGAAATGAATAAACTCAATTGGTTATTGCCTGGAGGAACTCCTTGCAAGGATAGGTGACAAATATACGGTTCCATCTTCCAAAAAATGCAGGTGAGTGTACAAGATAAATATGTGAAAAGGAGTAAGGCTATCAGTGGCTATTGGTCATGAAGACTATATTTAGCTTCCAGTATCAGAGGCTTTTGACTACCATCCGCTCCTCCTCCTTTGCTTGGGAGCAGGAGGATGAGTTGGGCACTTAGGGAGCAGGACGCAGGCCTTTGGTCTGATCCAGCCCAGTACTTGTGGTCTTATTTCTGTAGGGTTCTGCATGTGTGTTCTGCCTGTATCTAGCGCTGACTCTAAAGCTTTTGCCAGGCAACCAGTACTCCCACTCCAGTCCTCAAGAGAAAGTTTTTGGACCATGCGTGCTTTAAGACGCAAGAGGGATGCATACAGACAGTCTCCCAGACTATGTTCTAGTACATGATCTCCTCATATTATGCACTGGACTTAATTAATTATTTCCGGTCTTTTTCAAGCCCGAGTTTGTCATTCTATCCACACCAGCCATGTGGTCAGGACTATTGAAAAGAGGTATTTTATTGCCTCTCTGTTTCTGAGATAGAGGTTTTGTTCAAATATATCTGTTGATCTAATCCTTGAAATAAATTGCGCTCTCCATCATGAACTATTATATGCAGTCTGATTATGCATGTTGATTTCCTTCTTAAATTTAAGACTGTAATGCAGCTTAGCAATGGGTGTTAACACTGTACATTTGGGATGTGATCGCTTCCTTTTTTCTGATCCTTCATTGCAATCTCTCCCTACCTGTTTCTCTCTCTGCATGCTTCCAGATAGAGGGCTCCTAGTGCTAACAATCGGCTGGAATAGCTTTGTGCAACCATTGTGTCTTTAACATTTATTTTTTTTGTTAGAGAAGGAAACAGAAGGAGCAGTGGGGAACCATGGGAGATGGCAAATGAAAAATGACATTATCAGAAATAATGCACTCCTCTTAAAATTCCTTGAATGAGGCAGTGTGATTGTAAAGTAAAATCCTCATTTATTTGAGTTATATTCTGCCTTATCCAAAGAACTCAAAGCAGCTTACATCATTCTCCTCCTCCTGTTTTCAGTCTTATCCCCACAATAACAACAACAACACTGTGAGGTAGGCTGGGCTGAGATTCCATGACTGGCCCAAAGTCAACCAGATGGTTCCATGGCTGAACAGGGGCTGGAACCCAGATTGCCCGAGTCCCAGACCTGTGGAAGCACCCACCTCTCTCAGGGAAGCATTTTGAGAGGGGAAGAACTTCTAACTGACTTTATTCTAGTTAACTAATATGGAAGAAATTATCTTTAAAATATATCATAGATCTCACTGTTCCACAGGGAAATTTAAAGGGGCAATCTTGAGCTGTATAAATGAGTCCTCTTCAGTTAGCTTGTCTAAATCCTTGCTTTACCTTTTCTGTGTGTGTTTATGTGTGTATACTGTGATGAATCAAGTTTTTTCTCTGATGCTCAGGTTCCAGAGCTATTACACAGGCAATGAAATCTAAATGCTTATAAAAACAAGGAATACCATTGCCTAGAAACTGATAGTGTAAAGTCAATACAAGTAGCACAAGACAAAAATAGCACACGTTCTGGTCGACTTACAAGGTGGATTGATTTTCTCAGTAGAATGGACCAGATACTTGACAAAAGATGCAACTCCCTAGCCTTAGTAAGCCAGACACACGCTTAGGAACCTGCAGCAATGTTTGTTTACAACTTTCTGCATTCCTCTAAAAATATTTAGGATTCCAAAGGAACTGCTGACATATTTGTTATCACTTAACTGTCAAAAAGTTGACTTATCTGAGGGGAATGGTTGATGTTTTCTTGTGGTGTCAATATAACTGTTAAGTGTTAAAATGCTAAAGTGGTTCCATTGTTTAAATGTTTCTGTGTGCAGTATGCCTTCCTATTCTGCCTCTAAATTGCTACCCCCAAATCTCTGCCTCCTAAACAAGAAGAATCTGTACTAAAAGTACTCCATGGACACTGTCTCTTTTCTTTACTTGTAGGTATATGACAAAAAATATTACCCTGAGACAAGTAGTGGGCATCTTAACCTGATAAAATATAGCTAAACCAGCTCTATCCAAGTTAGTTTTCTTCATCTGAGGAAGGTTGTTTACTGTTTAGAAAGGAGCAGATGTCTTGTCTTGATAGAAATTATTTGTCTTTCAGTTGCTGTAGCTGCTTGGTTGCTGTACAGAGCTGTAGGCCCAGCCATTGAGGCAATCCAGGAAACAGCCTGAGAAGCTCAGGTTCAAAAGAAGTCTAACCCAGTGATGCAGATGCCTGGACTCCTGCAGGAGGCATACAAAGGCAACTGCTCTGCTTTGTGAGGATCCCTTGCAGTCCACGGCTGGGTCTAAGGAACCTTTTTCAGCCCAAGGGATGCATTCCAATCTTGGAAAGGTCACCGAGGCCACGTTCCATCTGGGGCCATGGTCGAAGACAGAGTGGGTGTGACCACATGTGAATTTTACCCATTTTAAGCCTACTCAGAAACAGGAAGGTCAGGTCTCTGCAAATTTACTGAGGAGTAAGCATGAGCTTGCAGGACTCCTGGGAAGTAAGCAAGGCAAGCCTCAGACGTCAAGCAGGCTTGAATCTCACAGCAACTTTCCCGTCCTTTCTGCTTGAAAGGGAAAAAGGTTTTTTACTCTCTGATTAACACCAGAGGGTTTTTTCTGTCTAGAGATGTGCAGGGCTTGGGAAAGAAACTCGCTGGCTGGGCAGTATCCACTACCTGTTACCTCTCATGTGGGCCAGCAGTATCCCGTCTTTGGTTCAGGTGGTATAATTGAGAGCCTTCATTTCCATTGGCTGCAAGGGACAGATGTAAAGAAGCTACGGACAGTGAAAAGCCAAATAGGACAACATTCAGAAAAATTAGATGACAACATTCTGATTGCCAGGGAATTGCTGAATGGGCTATTGTTATGCTGCTCAGCCTACAAAAAGACCATGAGAGGGCGAGCAGCAAGATGTTGGTTTAGTAAAGGCAGCAACAGTAGTCTCTCTTGTGGCATAAGGTTTTGTGGGCTGCATCCCGCTTCATCCGCCACCACCTTTGTCTGTGATCATGGCTGATCAAGCTGCATATGGGAATGGGTTAATCAGGACAGAAGTGCTGGCGTGGAAAGGCTTGGCAGCAAGCACATTCTCTGGGGCTTTTCCTGGTTTCCCTCTCCCTTTTCTCCCCCTCCTCTGTTTTTTACAAACGCTGTTCAAAGTGTGTGAGTACGTAGATCTTCCTGTTCTAGTCAGGACTGTTGTAGAAAAAAGGATTCTGTAAGTTACTCATTTTGTTTTGGCTTCGCCGCTCGTGTTGCAGCCCCTGTCGCTGCCCAAAGCCATATGTTGTCTTTACCCCACTATGGGACAGAATCCTAATGTAAGTGATATGCATCTTTGGCTTGGCCTGGTTGTTTCCTTTCATAGGTCAGGAGCCCCAGCATAAGGCAAATCCATTAAGTGTAGAAATGGCAAGGAGAGGTGTAGTAGCAGCAGTTGCTATTTCTAGCCAGCCCATGGATCCCATTCCTGTTCCAAAGACTTCAGCAGCAGTTCTGTTCATGAGCACAGCGTCTGTGGAAGATTTTAGAATATTGCAGGGCAGTGGCAAACAGGAGTACTAGAATACCCGGTGAATAGCATGGAAAGGGCAACATGCTAGTGGATGGCTTGAACCAGGGGATTTAACCTCCCTTTGGCATGACAGGCGAATTCCATTTCAGCGGAGCTTTTGGGGACCATATTCCAGTAGTGGGTGGGGCTGAAGGTGAAGGGGATGGGACCAAAAATACCCCAGATTCCATTATATATTAGCTTCACGTTCTTACTGCTAGACTGAGCCTTGGGAAGGCATTTCAGTCTTCTAGAAAGGGGGTTTGTGTGTGCTGGAAGCTATCCAAAAGCCAAGAAAACACTAAACAACTGATGACTGGGGAAAAGTAATGGAAAAGGAGGCCTTTCCAGCTGGAGAACCTCAATGGGCTGGATTTGGCTCCTGGACACCCCTCTTTTAGGCATAATTCCAAGCCCCTGGTTTCTTACGGTTTCTGAATGAATGCTCTGACAAACCCTGATTTGAGAGTGGCCACCAAACCAGGCTCTGAAACCATGATTATCAAGCTTGGAATAGACCATAGTTTGGGCAACCTGTCGTCTGGCATGACCTCTGAACGGGCCAACCATATTGGAGAGGTTGTCCTGCCCTCAGAGGACTATACTTCGGGGTTTCTCAGGAAAGGCATGGGGAGAGGGCAGTTGCACAGATGGTGATTTGCTTTTTGCAACACCAGCATGGTTGTGTCCCAGCCAAGTTTAACACAAACTGTAGCTCGGCATTATACCTGAACAAAGCCAAACTGCTGAAGACATTTCCTTTTCAGTCTCTCTCTGCAGAACGTGGCACATATAGCTCATGGTCAAGAATTTTTAGGAGTTTGCTTTGCAGTTTTGCCCCTCTGCTTTTGTAGGATGTCTGACCGAAGGTATTAGAGTGACAGGATCTAGTAGGTTCTCTGTTGACCTTCTCCCTTGTTTACATTTTCTTTTGTAGCTTGACAGTGAGTGTGGGGAGGCCAGTGGACCATTTTTCTTGTTTGCCGAAGCCACACAGATGGCTGCAGTACAAAGGGAGGGAGAGAAGAATCTGTTTCTGGCCGCAGGGACAATAGGGTCACAGTGAAGCATCAGTCGATGCATGTAGGATTAAGGAATAAGAGTGGGGTTTCAGGCACAACCGGGTAGCTGTAACAGTTGGCAGCTCTTTTTTCTGCCTTTTAAAGTGTTAGTTCTGTTAACATCTCTGTGAGAACTGCCTATTCTTTATTTTCAGAAAAAATGTTGAACCGTGTCATCCCAGTGTGTTAATCTTAAAACATTCCTGTTGCCTTTCCAGACCCTCTTCGTTTCCTCCTACAACACTTCCCAAGCCTCTGAAAGCAAATCAGTGGTCGTGAACCTTTTTGCCTCTGTAGGGGAACACATGTTTTAAAAGCATCTTGAACAGTCCCACTGTCATTTCGGATACACCTCCAGCTTTGTCTGTGTGCGGGGGGTGGGTGAGGGGGGTGGGCTGTTGTTCAAAGGAAGGTTCTTCTCTTTGCTTAGCTGAAAGGAATCTCACTAGTTAAAGCCATGATCACCTAGCTGTAGCCTCTGTCCCTCTGCTTGATGTGAATTCCATCCATTGTGGTTGTGTATGATAGCTTGTTTCTGTATGGACTGGTGTACCTTTCTTCATTCTGTTGCAAAGAAAAAAGCCTGCTTTATTGCTGTCTTGTGAACCCGTGACATGAACATTCCTGTGTAATCTGGCCCATGGGAGTATTTTTTTTAACTGAGCTACGGAATAAGTAGCTGTTTTTTCCAGAAGTGAATCTTACTTGCAGTTCCCGATGGTTTCATTTGGCACCCTGCTGGCCCTATGCATATTGTAGATCTTTTATTCCTGTTAAACACTCAAACACTCAAAGTGTTTAACAGGAATAAAAGCAAAATCAAACAGGACATGACAATATGCAGGCTAATAAGCAAACAGCAGAGAGAGAGCAAATTAAAAGATAAATGACAATGTCAAAATATACAGCAGAAGAGGAATATTGAGGGAGCATCATGGGCACTCTCACAAAATGTCTGCTGAAGGGGGTTTTCTCATTCCTCAAATGGCTGCCTTGGAAGACATGTGGCTGGTCACAAAACGCCTGTTTCCCAGAAGGTGGGTTGACTAAGAGAACACGAATTTGCCCCCACAGCAAAGTACAAAGAAAAGGTGAAGAATTGGGCACCAAATTACTCTTTGAACCCAGATAAAGACGGTGCTGGAGGGCAGCACTTTGTCATCTTTTGTCATGTGTATTGTGTTCTGGGGTGACAGGGTGGCAAAATACTGTTTTCCGATTGCATATTTACAAGGGTTAACACTGCTGTCACTTCTGTTTTGAGCCAATATGGTGTTCAGGCTGTTAAACCGGGACTCTGAAGTTCATTGGGTGACTTTGGGCCAGCTACTGGCAGTCAGCCTCACCTATCTCACAGGGTTGTTCTGAGGATAACATGGAGAGGAGGCAAATTGTGTACACCATTTTGGGTTCATTGGGGATAAAGTCAGGCGTAAATGTGACAAACAAATACTCCCACTTCTGTTCCTAGTGTTTCCTTGGATAACACATTTGCATTTTCTATTTCCTCTAGGTATTCTCAACCCAAAGAATCCCAAGGAAGCACCAAAATCCTTCAGCTTTGACTACTCGTACTGGTCCCACACCTCGGTAAGAGCACTGCATTGTGCTTTGGTAAAACGAACGGTGCAATCCAAGCCTTCCCAGTTGAGAACTGGATGCTTCTCCCAAAGCAGCTGCTTGCCTCCTTTGACTGTCGTTGGCGTTTTAGGCATTGAAACTGCAAGTTTATTTTTTTGTCTAAGTTCAGTTTCCATCATGGGATCAGAAAAGTTTAAATTCTAAGTAGTGAAGACGAAGTGTGTGCAAAGATGATCGAGGGTTGGTCCAAGTAGCCACATAACGGAATTAGAACAACACATTCTTTTTGCTGCTGTTCTTTGGAAAGGAAAATCTTCTAGAAGTGTTCCTGGCTTAGTGAAAGATGAGTTTTAATTCCTGACTTATTAGGAAGGCAGGGCAGGACCATCTGCTTCCCATACCACCCCACTGGGAAAGTTATAAAACACACTAACCTCTGGACACTGAAGCTCCATCCTTTGTGAGAGCTGAGTTTAATGTCATGCTGATTTCCACTAATTGTTGGACGCTGCCATTGCTGCTCCTTAGTTCTCTTAAAAAATGGAGAGAGGGAAAAAGGAACTCTTTGCATTCTTAATAGACGTGAGCTTTGATAATTGGTGCATCCAGTAAAGGGAAAGATATGCTGGGCAGAGCTAGCAACCAAGTTCTCTTGGCTCTGAGGAAACCTAAGTATGCGAAAAGCACTTAGCCAGGCAATTAATGGCAATTAAGCCAATCTTTAATTGGCCAGGCATTAATTGAATGACACAAGCTTCGTTTTCTGTCAGTCTCAAAAGGCAAAGCAGTTGCTGAACCATCCCAGTGGGGCAAGGGGACCTGGGTGGTCTCAGGATTAATCCAAGGAGGTGCATATATAAATACATTGCTTCAGGTTGTCTGACTGTCCCAAAAGTTTCCTGCATGTCCTCCAAAGAGGAGGGGCATCCCTGTCACAGAGGTGAGGCATCCCTGTCACAGAGGTGAGGCAGGGCTCAAGGGAAAGCGGATCACCTCTTCCTAGCCCACCTGCAGAGGATGACCGGAATCCCGGAAGTTTAAGCAGCCTTACTTGAGGCAGAACTCTGACGAGCTGTGTTTAATGCCCCTGATGAATAGGGTGGCACCAAAGGGGTGTTCTCACCTTCAGGATATAGCTGCTACTATCATCACCTCTTAAAGGTTGCAGTTTGCAGAAGAAAAGCGGTCTCATTGATCTGCTGGTACAAGTATGAAGGACATGGAAGACCAGTGGGTGCAGTTGGCCAAGAGCGGCCCCACTTCGCCTCTGCTGTGGACTTGGGGTAGCAGCACACAGTGACCCTGAGCACCTTCGTTACTGAATAGGAAGAGTAATGCTGGCCTGGCTTAGTGGGAAGGAGGAAGCACCTAGGGGCCCTTTTGGCAGCCTTCCCTGATCTGATGGGCCCTGTCAGTGTCCGTCCGCCATCCCTGTCGACCAGGCTGGCGGTGAAATATGATCGTCTTCCAACACAGTGATAGGCCACCAGGTTGGGGAAGGGACTTATCCCAGCAAGACGAAATTGTCTGAGCCTTACCCTCTACCCCAAGGCTGTGCGTACATCTTTCTCCCCTACCTCAGGCTTCTCCTCTTAATTGAGGAGTAATGTGGTTTCCACCGAGAGCAGGGCAGGACAATCATCTTGTTTAGCATTAATCTGCTCCACTTATTCCTTGAACAGGAAATATTTTTACTTCTCAGCTGATGCTCCGGATTATGTCATACTTAGAGGCCTTCTTTTTAAAGAAGTAGCACGATTGTCTCTCTTTCTGTGTGCTGGTTTGTCTGTCCGTCTGTCTGTCTTTGAACTTGCTTGCTTTCAGAAGCCTTTTCTGTGTGCACAATTGCTCTTTAAACTGGCACTTCTGGCACTTGCCTCCGCTTCTTTTATATTTTTAGTTTGGAGCACTGAATGCTTTGCTAGAAAGAGAGGGAAGGGAGAGCAACTGGTGACTGTGCAAACTGGCAGGACCACCTTGCCCACGTGGGAAATGCGGGGCCGGCTACAGCAAGAGGGAAGAGGGTTCCTTTTGCACTCATTAGTGCTTCATTCCTAAAACACTCTGTTGCAAGCATTTGAGGTTTCAAGCGCTGCAGGCTTCAGGTCATGCAGACTTCCTCAGCCTAGTATTCTGTATGACTGGCTGGGGCCTGTTGGCAGTCGTAGCCCAACTCATCCTTTCTGTAGTTCTGTCTGATGTGTTGGACTGCAACACCCACATTCCACAGCCACAGGGGTTGCCACTCACACTGACTGGGGATGATAGAAGTTGCAGACCCTGCATGTTGGGAATGCCGATTGAAGCAGCTTGAAGAGTGCTTCCATTGCTTGGCTTGCCCAGTGACGGCCCAAGAAGTTAAATGGGACCAGTGGAAACCCAACAGCGCACTGAAATGACTACACCTCCCTCTTGCCCTTTATCCAGTCCCTCTTATTTGTGTGCTAACTTGTGAAAGACAGCTGCTCATGGTGAAGTCCTTTCCTCTGGCATTGCAAATTAGTGATATCCTTTTAAATGAAAGAGCTGGAGGGATGAATTTTGGACAGCTGAATGAGCTGGCTATTTTTTCGGGGCTAGCAAAAATGCGTGGCCAATATTGGAAGTGTTCAGTCTAATCCCTGAAACAGAAAGTACCGAGATTCAGAGCTCCAGAGCCTGAAAATTCAGCACATCCCATTGGAACAGCCAGTGTTATTGCCCAGTGCCAAGATACATGCATCCAAGTTTAATTTGTACTTTACAGTGTGAAAGAACATGCTTCAGAAATGTGAGCGGCAAACTTCACTTGAACGTGGCACTTGCAGCATCTGAATCAGGGTGTGGGAACTGTTTTTGGCCGGGAGATTGGATTGTCTCTTGGGGGTTACTTGATGTCACAGGTGGTCCCTTCCTTCTGAGGCCCTTACTTTCCCCAGTGTACAAGCAAAAATTATCCACGTTAGAGAAAGACCGGCCTTTCTGTACTATTGAGCTGGGAAAATTTATAGGGTTTTTGCCCAGCTCGGCTCCCTTCTTCAGTCAGTGACTGAAGATAAAAGCTGTGATTACCAGCTCAGAAAGGCAGCCACAAAATTGCCAAAAAAAAAAAAAAAGAAAGAAAGAAAGAAAAAAAAGGCAGTTGGGCAAAAAGGGACTGGGGCAAAGGTAAGGGAGCATGGGTACCTAGGGAGGCCTGGAGGGCAGGGTTGGATTTGGCCCTTGAGCCTGAGGGGTGACACCTCTGGAGTAGATAGCACCAGCCAGTTGGGGCTGATGGGCTGGGCTGGGCTGCTGAACATACCCAGTGTTTGCCTGTCGCAGTGGTGGCAGCTCCCACCCTTCACTAGTTTTTCCTGGTCAAGCTTCTTGTATTTGTCCTGAGGAAGGTTGTCTCAAGAGCCTCTCCTCTCCTCTCCTCTCCTCTCCTCTCCTCTCCTCTCCTCTCCTCTCCTCTCCTCTCCTGCAGCTGCCATTCTGTTTCTCAGAGAGTCCACACTGACCACTGTGGTTTCTTCCCTTAAATCTCTACAGCCCGATGACCCATGCTTTGCCTCCCAGAATCGCGTGTACAACGATATCGGGAAGGAGATGCTGCTGCACGCCTTTGAGGGCTACAACGTATGTATCTTTGCTTATGGCCAGACCGGAGCTGGGAAATCCTACACGATGATGGGGAAGCAAGAGGAGAACCAGGCAGGGATCATCCCACAGGTAAGCTGCGGCTCGGGCTCTTCGGCCTTGCCAAGTGTGCCCGCTAATTGTGCAAACTGGCAGTGCATAGATTATATTTCGTACGTTAGTGCAGAGAAGCAGATGACTTCAAGTGGGAGGCCATTTGTTAGATTAGGCCGTGGCTGTGATTTGCCCGATCATATCTTGCTATCGTACGCTGATCTCTGCGTGGGCATTTCGTCTTCCCGTGTCACTGCTTTGAATCGGGGGACAAGGAAGCCTTCCATTATCCCTCACAGGAGTGGGATAATGGGATTCGATCTCAGGGAGGTTGAGGCTGAAGTCCAAAAGGGTGACACAGCGGAAAAGAAGACCACCCTAGAGGTGCTTAAAATTCTCGCTGTTGGTAACTGAGCCTTAGGAAAATGATTTCAACCTTAAGCATGAGGAAAAATGAGTGAAAACGGGGAAACCCACAAACATGGTATGTTCCGCATATGGTTTCCATTCCATTTGCTGTGTGCTGTTTTTGGACTATTTTGGATTTTGTTAGCTACGTTGAATATTTTATTTGTGTGTGTGTGTGTGTGTGTGTGTGTGTGTGTGGAAAAGTGGCCTCTAAATATTTTAAAGAACTGAAATGGTAGTTTTTTCTGGCTTCTCTTCTTGACCACTTTATCCTTCAACTGGACTGCCCTCTCATTAGAAACGCAAGGGTGTGATCCCATGTTGGCAATTTTAGGGCCATCCGTGCTGCTCCTTTCCCTCCCGTTAAGGCAGATGAATGAAGCTGCACGGGCTAGGAAGGAGGGTAGCTGGGGCTAGGTTTCACCTTCAATAAATACATTTTGCTGAATCGCTGTTTTGAGTCATCGTTCTACTATACAGGATCAGCAGCAAATGTCACTGGCCGTGTGCCCCCATCCCAGTGTAAAATAGACAGCGCTAAGCCCCGGCGTCTGACAGCAGGGAAGCAAATGCATACGCAGCTGTCATCTGACAGGGGCTTGCTTGCACATGGCTAGAGGCTGCTCATGGGTTCTGTGAAATGCTGGTCAGGGATCTGGGCCGTGCCTGTCTGCAGGCAGGGAGAGGTGAGCAAAGCGGAGCTGGGCCCTGAGCATTTTGAACAATTTTGGTACCCCCACCCCTCTCAGCCAGGGGTTTCCACCCTGCATCAGCTGTGGCCTTCGATCACGCCTCAAGGGCTTGCGCCAACTCAGCCTTGAAGCAGAAGATGCTGCATCTGTACCCAAAGCGGCTGCAGCAAGGGCTGTGGGTATTTGGCAGCCTGGCCTGAGCAGCAATCTGGTATCTAGCACCATATTTAAATCTTGTGGGGAAAAGGTAATGATTAGAAAAATCTTAAGCAAAAACATAGCATTCCTGTTTTAAAGAGCAAAGGGCTCTCAAGGTGGTGGATGCCTCATGTACCTCCCGAAACTCAGATGTTTGGAGTGTTCGATAGTTTCTTTTTGAGAGGTGTTCTCCTGTTTCTGCAAAGTTGCTTAATATATTTGCACAAAATTGGAGGTGAAGGCTGTGTATCTCTTGCATAGTTTGTGCAAAGGGGGGTCGACTGGTTAGGTTAGAGTTTTCTTGTTGTAATATTAACATGGGCATCTTCCTCCTGCTGCATGCTCGTGTTCCACCTTGGCCACCTTCTTTTACTGACAGTTACTTTCAGATTAGTAAAAAAAATCCAAACCTCCATATCCCAATTTCTGCAGATTTACAAAGCAGAGTTCCTACATCGACATACATTTTTCTGACTTAAAAAGAAAACTAAACCTTGAGCAAATTACAGCCTTAAAAAAAATGCCATGCAGGCACAGCTGACATCAGATCTCCCCATCAGACTTGCATCCCGTCCCACTGGGGTCGCATCCTGTATCAGACTCCTTGCACATCCCTAGTGGGGGGCGGCCCTGCCTGAGGCCCCGGAGCGTGACTGCTAGTCCGAGCAGTTGGTGCTGAGGCTGAGTTCCGCCACTGGCCCATCTAGCCAAGGCATCGCCATGTGTTCATGCTGCTACATTCGTTCATATTCTGCTCTAGTCAGGGCTGCTTCACACACTGTTTCCCTCACTTCATTAGGAAATGTCTAAGCATTGCTTATTCTGGTGCGATTCCCATCCTTCCTTTCCATCTGGTGGCTGGGGATGATAGGAAAAGCTGGAATACATGACCCTTGCACGCACCGCCTCATCTGACAAAACACAAGCCTGTGTTCTGCGTTTGTATTTTTTTCCGCGTTTACACACGGGGTCAGGGCCTGCCATGAATTGGGGTTCCCTGAGGGAAATGAAGCGAAGCAAATATTTTGCCAGTTTGTAAGAGACGCCCTAGATAGTTTTGAGCATAAAAACTGAGTTCCCAGGCACAGACTTTCAAAACCAACCGCTCTGGTTGCTCTTTTTAACCATCGTCTGCACATGTGTGCTTCTGCCTTCATTTTGGCAGTCTTAAGTTCTGCAGACAGGGGAAAGGATAATGGGCAGTTAATGGGGATGTTCAAAGCACAGCATCTCCCCCCACTGTTTAATGTGCTTAAAAACAAACAAACAAACAACCCTGGCAGATAGAACCTTTTCAAAGAACAGCTGAACTCAAGGGACTCTTCTAAAATTAAGCCTCCTATTTTAATGCTGTTACAGTTGGGTGCGAGTGGGTTACCCCACCCAAGCTTCATAACCCACAGCTCTTCCTTTATTTTATAGGGCCTATCGCGTCTGCTGCTGAAGCTCTTCGGCAAGTTAGCATGGGTCGCATTTGAGTGCGATACATAATTCCATGAAGGTTAAGCAGATTGGCCACCTGGACAATTTTGAGTGGGTGGAGATGAACTAGCAGCCTTTCTGGCAGGCCCTGTGCACTGTGGGGGGAGGCGCTGGAGTAGATTAAAAATTGCAGGCGCTCTATCAGTCTTCCTTCTGCATGGTTGTCACCCGATGATCTCTTAATCTACTTCCAGCTTTGTGAAGAGCTTTTTGAAAAGATCAATGACAACAGCAACGAGGAGATGTCTTACTCCGTAGAGGTACGTGTGACGCAGGGGTGTGTGTGGTAGACAAGCAGACTTGGTTGCCTTTAGGAGTGTGGTTGAAATGCAGGCTTGTCGATGACGCTTTGCGAAGGCAGAACATCCTTTCTCGTATTGCAGGCGTGTCATCCTTAGTCCCATCAGCCAGGTAGAAAACTCTGGGAAGAACTGGACGGGGACCCTGTGTCAGGGGTGGATAAATCCAAGGCACCGGATAGCCTTAGGATCTACAAATTTGTACCTGGTGACTAGCACCTGTGTTGCAGTAGAGGTGCCGAAGCCAGTTTCTTTTTTAACTGCATTGCAACATTCTCTAAGGGAGAAACCAGGCTAGACGGCTGCTCTAACCTGGCTGGACAGCAGCTTGTATCCCCTGTTTCTGGCCTGCCTTCAGAGGAGGCCGCCCACTGCATCCCCTCACACACTGCCTGCTTCCAGTCAGGACAGAGAGCCGAGAAGTGAGAGGTTCGGCTCTCCTGGGAACCACTCAGTCTTATTCCTACACGCCTGCCTTTTTGTGACTAAAGGTGAACTCTGCCTCCAGTCTTAAAAGTGAGCCCGAGCCCTCAGCTACTTGGGAAAACATTGCGATTGCTTGAACATAAAGTGTCAGGGATGGCTGGAGCACCCCGGTGTGTGTTGTGCTGCTGCTTTGCCCCGGGCGATGAATGCAATGATGGAAACCCCTTTGACTGCCAAGAAGAAAGGAAACGCAGGTGCGCCTCGCAGAGCTGAAGGGGGCATTTGGAGCCCCAAGAACCACGGGCGACCGGAAGGCAACATAATGGACAGGGCGATGGCTGAACAAACACGTTCTTCCTGTTAACGTGATGCACAGTGACACCGTCCAGGCGGTCAGCCAAGCGAGTGTTTAGGAGGATGTGTGTGTCCATAGTTGGCAAGTGATTAAAATACCGCCTATGTAAAAATAGCGTGTTGCTGTGCACATTTGTTCCATATGTTGAGCCAGGCCTCTGTCCTTGATGGACAGCTGGGTTGTTTCTGCTAAGCCCTCTGGGACTTGCTGCCTTGGCTCTGGAAGGGGCGGCGTAGGATGGATTCTGCTTTGGGAGATCTCCTAGCTCAGCGTGGGGCGCTGTGGCCTTACCTCTCCTCTCAGCTGTGGTCTCCTCAGCTTCCAGGATGAAGTGTGTTGGTCCCCCTTCCTCAGCACGTGCAAAATAAACAGGCCACGGCAGGAAACCCAAACAGAACGGTGCTCGGTTTTGTTGCCTCAGAATTGGGCCGATTTATTTTAAACGTGTTTCTAAACCAAAGAGGTGTGTACAGTTCTTGGAATCCTAAAAACATAGACCAGAAGGTAGGCGTACGGTTCTGTGCATGAAATCATTGCTAGCTCTCTGCCTTCAAATGAGGCAACTTCTCCTGAAAATGAGAATATTTCCATCTAACGTGTTTACGGCCAGTGATTAAGCACCAGGGGAGACTTAGAGGAATGCTGGGCATCGTGCACCCACGTTCTGCATCACCCTTACAGTTGATGCCGGGTTCCACCTCTCATCAGGTCAGGGCAGCATGACTTGCGCTGGGAGCTGGAGGTTGATCTAGGTCTGAGACGTAAGGCAAACTCAGCTGGGGCAAACCAAATGCCTGTCTAGCCCATCCTTCGCCAACTTGGTGCCTTCCAGCTCTGTTGGGCCACAATACCTGGCATTCCACTGGGCCTCTCCTTAGTTCTTGCCATTAAGAGCTTTAAGTTCAAATAGGCTGGTGGTTTTTTTTATTCCTTGGCTTTATTCACAGTAGTCACTGTGAATAATGGGACCTTCTTAAATGAGAGTTTTAAGGAAATATTCTGCAGATGAGATCTTTTAAAATACTCTTCAGTGTGTGCTGCTTAGTTTTATTCGTTCAAATGAACCTCTTGATGTCATTTCCTGCCTTGTTTGCCCTCGGGTGCCCCCTCAGCCATCTAGATTCCAACCGTGCTTTCCTGCCTTTGCTCGCAGGTCAGCTATATGGAGATCTACTGTGAGAGAGTCCGTGACCTGCTGAACCCAAAGAACAAGGGGAACTTGCGGGTCCGGGAGCACCCTCTGCTCGGGCCCTACGTGGAAGACCTGTCCAAACTGGCTGTCACTTCTTACACAGACATTGCAGACCTCATGGACGCCGGGAACAAGGCCAGGTCAGTTCGTGCCGTGGTCCAGACGTGGCACGAAGTCACTTGCGCCCCACCCGGGAGGCCGGTGACTGGGGAATGGATCGTGTGGGTGTTTCTTTGGAATGTGTTGCCTCTGAAATGAGCGCTGAGTGCTGCTTTAGCATGCTAAAGGGTGGAGGGAATAACTAGCAGCAGTAAACAGCGGCCACAGAGATGAGGTAGGAATAGCGGAACCCAGCACGGCTGCCTAGTGTTTCCAAACCAGTGTGGCTAGTGATAAGTCAGTCGGTAGATACAGTATATATTGGTGTGTACACACACTCACAGAACCACACATGCACGCTCTGTATGCACAATATATACAGATGGTTGGCCTCTTCCACTTGACTTTCAGTGCAATCCTCTGTGGCATCCTGTGGCCTTCCAAGCCTGGAAGATGGTAGGTGTTCCGACCGAGGATGGAAGGCGTGTGGAGGCACACGTTGTCCCTGCACTTCCCCCACCATGCAAAACCCTTCCACCCCCCAAGGGGGGGAGGCAGCAAACCCCACCTGCACACCCAGCAGAGCCCCTCCCCTCCCCAGTAGCAGCTCCGAGCTTGGTCTTGGAGTCTCAGCAGTGTGGGAAGAACCGCTTTGAGGATGGGGGAGAGTGCTCTGATGCATTTCTGAGGTCAGAGATGGAAGTGAAGCGCAGCCGCCATAGGATTGTACCCTAAAAGAGCTGCAAAATAGCCGCTTATGTTGGCTGTCTCCCAGTTTCGGGTCCCGAATCAAGGTACTGATCCTGGCTGTCAAATGGAGTTTGGGACCATGTTTTCTGAAGGATCACTTACACCTGTTTGAGCCTGGCCATTCTTTCAGAGGAGGGTCAGAGGCCTCCTTCTGCTGGCCATCAAAAAGCGCTGTTAAGCTGGTGGGTACCTGGATGGCTTTCTTGGTGGTGGCCCCACTCCTTTGGAACTCCCTCCCTGCTTCCACAGTGAGAGGCATATGGACTCATATATGGACTTTATAACAAACCCAAACCTAATGTCACATTTATTCCAATATGTATGCGTTGCTCAAAATATCATTAACTATTGCTGTTGTATCTAAATGCCTCTTATTATCAGTTGAATGTTCATCTTTTTGTAATATTGTAAGCCGGCATGTGAGGACAGTGTGTCCTGAAAAAATATTTCTAAATAAATCATAAAATAAACAAGTGCAGAGTGGCAGATAAAGAGGTATATTAGAAGATGGGCTGATTTAAAAAAAATAAGTAAAAGAGGGAAAAACAGCATTTATCAATTATCTTGGGCACACAGGGGTATGTGTCTGCTACACTTGCCTGGTCTATGATCACCAACTTAAATTTCCACAAGTAGCAGAGGTAGAGAGGAGTGACAAGCCAGCCTTTCCTTACCTTGACTACATTCCCCATCATTTCAGCCAGCTCATTGGCCGGGGTAACGGGAATTATTAACATGCCGGGAAGGTGTTAAGTTAATGGGCGTCCTGTCTCTTCCTAAAAAATGCCAACGTGATATTTTTCTGAATATACTTTTTTTTTTTTAAAAGACAAATAACTTTTCTTTCTTCTCTTAAAGGACGGTGGCAGCTACCAATATGAATGAAACCAGCAGCCGCTCTCATGCTGTCTTTACGATTGTTTTCACTCAGAAGAAGCACGACGTGGAGACCAACCTTTCCACTGAGAAGGTAGGCTGTCCCTGAGACCCGGGAGGAAGGGTAAAGAACAAAAGCGGAGGAAGGCCCTTGTTTCTGCTGAAAAGGCTGCCCTGTGAGCAGAGCGGCCTCCTCTTCCTCTGTTTCGCACATTGCCCGCTTTCGTCTTCAGACCTCTTCGCTCTGCATGCGCAAGGGGGATGACC